>NC_086449.1:663123851-663461351 GCF_028390025.1 Pseudophryne corroboree | reverse complement strand
CGGCAGGAAAGGGAAACTTCCCTCCTAAATTAATTTTGGGCATGGTTAAATTCATGTTGTTCACCTAATTCACTCATAAAAAAGTCAATTTATGAGCGTTTTTTTTTTTGTTGTTGTTTTTTTTGGGGGGGGATCGTCAGTTAAGTGCTGTAGTGTGATTAACCCAGTGTTACCTGCATTTTTGTTATCTGCTGATAAATAACCCACTCAGTTTTATTAATTAATTATTAATCGGCACCTATCTGCTGTGCCACAGGCTGTGTTTGAAAAATGACAGTTAGGAGCCTATTGGCTGGTACTTTATCTCCAGCGACTTTATCTCCATCCAAGGCTTAGTAAATAGACCCCTTTATCTACTGTGTGGACTGACCTCCATCGTATGTGGCCGACAACAACTATACGAAGTTCTATAGGTTCTGTCAATATCCCAAAATCAATCATGGAAACACAGACCTCCATGGTATTTGGCTGACAACAACTATACCAAGTTCTATAGGTTTTGTCAATATCCCAAAGTCAATAAAAGCTAACTGTATCCAGTCCTACTTGTGAGAAATAAGAATCAAATGAGACTGGGATGTAATCAATCTCTCATCTGGTCACATTGTTTGACAAAGATTAACATTTATTTCCCAGCTATTATATAGTTTGTTTCCCAATCATACTGTATATTATATTTCTGACTTAAGCAACATCAATTTAGCCTTTTGCAGTGTGTGAAATGTATAACCTTGCCAAACTGTGAGAATTAAACATTAAAACTTTGAGATTCTTCCCAGTGAACCCTGCATATTTTTTTTTGTAAATGATTCTCCTGGGAATGTAACATTTTTGAAGAGTCACAACTCCGTTGTGTCAAAAAGGATAAAGTTCTCAAGAGGTTTGTACATACATTCCTTCCCTAACCTACTCATCCACTGTACAGCTCAGCAGCTCCACCCAAACGCTGCTTCGCTAAGAGAAGGTAACAGATTTACTCTCCCTGTAATTCTCGTACAACTGGAGCGGTCGTTTAAGTTTTACATACACTGTAATTTGAGGTTTTCTGATCAAAAATAGCAAATTTTTCTGTGTAAATGATAGTGAATTGTAAAGCAATATCCAACCATGATTATACTTTAAGTTCAGCATGAAGATGAATAGATGAAAGTATGTATCTGAATTACATGGATGGAAAGAATGTAACACACACGCATTCTTTTTACACACACACAATGATAAGGAGTCTGTATTGCCAAAACAAATAAATGATAATTCCAGCCAAAAGTGAAAATTCAGTTATGCGTGTAATATTACAAACTGTATCCCATAAATTTGCTATTGTTTGATATGAAAGGACTAATAATTTTTCAGATAGGCAGTAAATACAGGCTGTGATGGCAGTAGCAGGACTGGAGCGGAGGATATACAGTATACATAAAAGAAAATAAACAACATACTGTATGGATATCATTTATAGTGAGGGTTCGATATAAGTCGCTAATTCAGGTTGGATTGCAAATCGCAATCCAACCGGAATTATTGCATTCGCCCCGCCCGCCCATGCACCCGCACTCCCTGCGGGCGCCCCGCTAAAAAAGCAAATGCCTCTGCCTGTAAATCAGACAGAGGCGTTTGTGGGGTGTGGCAATGCTCCGTTTCTTAGGCAGAGACAGAGCATTGCAGGGGCGTGGCCTGTAAACGGGGTGGTGTACCGTCATGAACGGGGGGCATGGCTGGGCGGGTGCATGACGTCAGGCAACCCTGATTTCTGCGATGAAGCACAAATTGCGAGGCGATCCTCAAGGGGGGCAGCGGTTAGCATGCTGGGCGGCCTTGCTCTGCGATGGGCGGCCCCCAGCATGCGAACAAAAGGATTGCAAATTCTGCTAATTAGCAGAATTTGCAATCCTTACAGAATTAGGCCCTATGTGCTATATACATACTTGCCTATTTGCCCAAATTTGCGGAAAGTCTTCCAGACTCCCGAAAGACTAATGGGCCCTACACACTTATAGATTTCACTAAACGAAATGAAGGTTCTCGTTCATTAATGAACTTGAACTCGTTCATATTGTTCAGTGTGTAGGCACCAACGATGAGCGATGCGAGGCTCCGCGCTCGTTCATCATTGGTGCCCCGTCGATTATGCATGCAGGCCAATATGGACAATCTCGTCCATATTAGCATGCACTGCTATGGAGACGGGTGACAGGGGGAGTGAAGAAACTTCACTCCCCCAGTCACCTTCCCCCCACCGCTGGGTCGCCCACTGGCCATATCGGCCGTTGGGCAGCTCGGCGGCAGGTCGGGTAATCTGTAGGGCCCATAAGCATTCTTACCACATCCCACCCACTTGCTAGTAAAATGGGCACTATGTGGAGGATACTGCGGAAACACTGAGTAAACAGGGAAAAAGGTGTGGCCAATATGATGAGTTTCTATGCCATATTGGCCCCCTCACAATCGACCCATAATTGCAGCATTATCCACGAGTGGGTGGGAGCCTAGTGACACGTAGCATCTGTTGCATACACTCTCCTCCAGTCACATGCATCTTTCCTCTGGGCTTCTCCTTGCCAGGGCTTAAACTGGTCCTGTAGAGGTGATGGAACTCATCCACCCCAGACACCCCCCCCCCCCCACTCCTCACATTAAGCGGAGCAAGGGTACCCTCCTGCAAACTATAAATTAGTGCCCTACTTCTCATACTTTATAAAGGGACATTGATCTCACAAAGAAGCAGCATGGTCACATAATAGTACCCCCAATTCAAATTACACCACACAGTAGCACATTCTTATTCACATTACACAGCATATAGTGCCCCTGGTTCATATTACACCCCCATAATGCAGGTTACATCACTCAGTAGTGTCCTTTATTCACATTGCATTGCATTACACAATGGTACTCTCTATACATGTTATGCCACACAGTAGTGCCCCTTATATACAATGCCCACACTAGTGCCCCATATATACAATGTCCACAGTTGTAGTGCCCCTTACACATAATGACCAAAGTAGTGCCACTTATGCACATAATGCCCATAGAAGTGCCACTTATACAGAAAATGCCCACTGTAGTAGTGCTGCCTATATACATCATGCCCACAGTAGTAGTGCCCCTTACACACAATGCCCACAATATTAGTACCCCTTATACATAATGACCACAGTACTGCCGCTTAAACACATAATGCCTACAGTGTGCCCCTTATACATATCTCTGCCTCTGTCACTCCAGCAGCTCATTGCCTGTGACCCTTCAACAGCTCCATGTCATGTATACCTACAGCAGCTTCCCCACCTCTCTCGTCTCTCCAGCCCTCTTTCATCTTGTCTTTAAGATGCACAGAGTCTGCTCCTCTTTATGGCTCCTCTTCACTTCAGCAGCGGTGACAGCATGACATCACATACACTGTGCCGGAAAAGGAAGCCACTGGGACCTGATGAGGGGGATGAATGCTTTCCAACAGACACAGCGTGTGTGAGTACAAGGAGGGGTGGACTGTAAATGGAGGAGGTCCATGGAGCCATCAGGACCTGATAAAGGTGGAGGTGGCTGCAACACTAGCGCTGCCTGAATCATCTATGGATGTACAGTAGGTGATGGGGCAGGTTTTTCTGTTGGAATTACTGTACAGGGAAATGGAGGTGGTGGAACTAGTTCCCCCCCCCCCACACTTTAACCCCTGCTCCCGGCAGAGTGTATGGCTATAGATATATATTTATATACACCCTGTTTCACCACCTTTCACAGTCTGCTCTAGTCTCTACATACTCTCTGCCCTTCTCTTGTTTTGTTCAAAATATAAAAAAATAATACAGTAAAACAATTATACAGGACCATAATGGTACTTGTTACAGTCTATAGAATGGTGATCACTAATTACACCTAAAACACCACAAATATTTGTAGGTGCTGAGGGGAGAGTTCACAAAATAGTTAGAACATCTTAAATTCTGTTGACAAAATGTGCATCTTAATCCAATTGCGATATATTTCCACAGGATAAGGAAATGAAAAGCATATTTGTCAACAGCCATCCAGAAAGACTCTGAGATTCATTAAAAACTTTCCAGACTATGACACGACATTGAAAACCATGCAATATCCTAGGCTAGGACCTCATTAGAATCCCAAATGCATAGTAAAGTTACAGCCTGGAATGTAACAATAAAATTGGCAGCAGCATTCATAATGAGCTGAAATATAAACATTCGTTGAGGGGAAAGCCATTTAACCAAGAGTAACAGTTGATAAAGTAAGATGTACATCCCGCAGCCACTGCGGAGGCTTGGAGGCGCCAGGCTTGTGGGTACGCTGCCATTGTTGAAGCATATTCCCATGCGGACTAGAAGTCACCATAGGAATCTGCTATATGTCCCTCCAAAAATGACCGCCGCCTTAGAGCGGACAGATGCTAGAGGTCATACTTGACCTCTAACGTATGACAAGGAGAACTGCGTATCATGGCCATTGCAGTGTGTGGCATAATGTTTAATGGGCATTGTGGTGTGTGGCATAACGTGTAAGAAGCATTACGGTATGTGACATAATGTGTAAGGGGCATTACTATAAGGCGGAAAAATGATAAATAATGTAAGGAGCATGAATCAGGATTTTTTTTTTCTCCTGTAGTCGCCAACGTCTGGTCGTGCAAGTTGCAAAACTGGGGTATAAGGTAGTCTTTCCTGCAATTTTCCTGCCCCTTGCAGTGAGGCTAGTGATGATCACTGCCCAGTATCCTTGATGGTAGTCCGTTCCTGCCCAGCAGTCCAGTACATTCCAGTTCCAGTCCAGTATTCATCGGTTCCAGTCTGTTCCAGTATCATACGGTTTCAGTTCGGCCCTGAGCAATTCTAGTTTCCGACTGACCAGTACTAACCCGGTTCCAGCACAGTCATAGTCTAATGTCAAGCTCTACTTCCCTTCAGTTATCTGTTATCAGTTACTAGTGTGTACCGGCATAGGTATCTCCAGTGCCTCCATCTGCCAACAACACTAACATCATAGTACATCTCCCACAGTACACACTTTCTCTGACTCCGGTCCAAGAACAGAGACTATATTAGACATCCCAGCTTACAACTCATCTACCTCAGGACCCAATCTAGCCAGAGACTTGAAACTTGAATTTTACTGCTGGCACTCACCCTGTCCTGTTACAGTTTCTATTTTGACTTTGTTGTTTGTTCAGGGCTCCAGGTATACTAAAAGTTTAGAGAGTTATACAGGGTGGGTAAGGGTTGCGACAGTTCGTTTTTTGTCATACTCCGTTTTGCTATTCTCTAGTTTCTCACATCCACATTAATCTTGACTGTATTTGCACACTGCTTATGTTCTTTTACTTCCCATGTCTCCCTGTATTGTTTATGTTAGATGGGGTTGAGTTCTGATAGTTTGGGGATCTGTGTGCTCAGTTGGAATGTCCGTGGCCTCAACAATAAAATTAAGTGGCCACTTGTTCTATCCCAGGCCAAAAAGTATGGTGCTGATATTGTGTCTCTTAGACACCTACCTAGTGGAAGGTAAGGTGCTGGCTCTGTAGAAACCATGGGGTACTCTAGGGGTGTTTCCATTTTGTTGGAAAACATCTCAAGTTCCAACTGGAACATATTCAGACTGCTCCCCAGGAGGCTAGTTTTTGGAAATTTAGTGCTTGGGAGGCTTTACTCCTAGATAATGCCTTTTGCAAAGATTCTCTGTGACTATTTTAAGGGTCATTTATTCAAGATTAAACAATTCCACAGAAAGGAGGAGGTGTGGCTTGAATACATTTGTTGCCAATTAGAATCCAAATACTTGATTTCCCCTGATGTTGATGGCCAGACCTTATACAGTAGCTTATGGTGCAAAGTGAGTGGATCTATGACAGATATAAATGTAGATAATGTGGCAGGGATAGCACAGAAATGTAAAATACAGGATGTCAGATCCAGGTCAGATATTCTGTGTGCAAAGCTAAGCAACAGGCATGATTACAATCACCTGTGTGAGCCTGGTAAAAGAAGCAGCAGAGGGCGTGGCCTAGCTGCTGCTGTGAGTGGAAGTGTCTCAGCAGAGCTGCAGGATTTCTGGCACTTTTCTCCCTCCTTGCACATCCATCTCTGCTCCTTTCAGTCTGGTGCCCTCTCCCCCACTCCTGCTGCTGTGCGCTGGCTGGTTGGTGAGGTCCACGGAATCGGGGAGCACTCCTGGAGGCTCCTGCAGATTGCGGCCTACCTTCTGCCCAGAAGCCGGGGACTAAATTTTCAAGCCTACCCGGGCCGGCCTTCCGGGACCAGGGAAAACGGGACATGGCTCCGCCGGACGGCTCCTACCTCTCCCTGCAGGCTCCTGGGGGGTCTCTGGGGGCTCCCAGAGGCCGAGGACCCGTGGGCCCTTGTACTTTTACTCCTGTGTGCCTGGGATCCACCTCTGTCTCCAGCTGGGAAAGAGACATTCACAGCCAGCGCCCATTTTGGATTCTTCAGTCTGTGCATCTCTGCAGCTCTGTCTCCTTCTGAGGCTGAAACTGAACTCTGAGCTAAACCAGGACCAGTGATATCTGCCTGGGGCTCTCCTCCAGCTTTTTCTACTACATCTCCCTTGGGGTGTATATTCCATTATGTGGTAGTGCTGCCGATTCCTACTGGAATCCCCTGTACTAGATCTGTGAGTACCCCCTTGCTGGGATTTGTTGTGCCTCGCTCATATTTGTCGTTTCTCCCCGACCCTGCAAAGATCTCTCTGCATGTAATAATGTTTGAATAGGGATGTGATGTGCTCTGTCCTCTCTACGCCTCCACCCGGGGTCCTCATGCATACATAGTAGCTTCTGTTTGGAACCAGCATACTACTCTGCCTCCAGGGCCTGTGACGCATTGGCATTCCAGTTTCACTTGTCTACTCCTTCTATTGCAGCCCTCTAACGATGCCCCCTAAAAAAAATGAAGGACGCACTCCCGCCCCCGGTGGCTTTCTCTAATCAAAAAGGGGCTCATATCTCCCAGTCTCCTGCCGGGAGCTCCATCCCATCGAGCCAACCTGACCGTCCTAAGGAGAGTTCTGGCCATTCCTTATCAGTCCCTGGGGTGGACTCTAATTCTACGGATCCTCTCACTGTCAAGACTCTGTGTCAAGTCCTTGCGGCTTTTAAATCTGAGCTCACTCAAGACCTCTCTCTGGCTATCCGTGAAGTTAGAGTGGAGCTAACTGCTTTAGGTGATCGCACAGACCACCTTGAACGTACAATGGAGGAACTGGTGTCCTCTCATAATGACCTTATTTCGGCCCATGACCGACAACAAGCTGAGATGGAGACGTATAAAGACAAACTGGCGGATATAGAGGACAGGTCGCGAAGAAATAATATTAAAATCCGAGGTATCCCAGACTCTGTGGCCAATTCGGAACTTCTGGACTATGCTATGTCCCTCTTCCGCAAACTGCTACCTGGGGCGGACGACAGAGACCTTCTCATCGATCGCATTCACCGGCTTCCGAAACCACGGTCGGTTTCCGCCTCCTACACTTGGGATACCCTCCTCCGTGTTCACTTCTTCACGACCAAGGAACGGATAATGCAAGCTGCCAGATCTGCTTCTGATTCGGATACGCTTGGAGGCATACAAATATTTCCTGACTTCTTGGCACTGACCATCTCTAAACGTAGAGCTCTGGCTCCTATCACGGAGGCACTACGTTCTCATGAAATTAGATACAGATGGGGCTTCACAGTGAAATTGGTGATTTCCCATGAGAATTCCTCCTACGTAGTTGCCACTCTGGACGCTGGGGTTAAGCTGCTTAATGACTGGGATGTTTCGGTCAAAGTGCCCTCTACATTGAAACCTCGCCTCCCATGAGTGGTCTGCGACCTGACTGAGTATTCAATGTTCCAATTAATGTAGTTCCTGGTTGATCTTCATGTTTGGTTGGGGACTCCGTCCCCCTTATAATGCATACCGGATACGTGAGTTTATATGTTATATATGTGTATGCTTTTGGTTCCTTCATTTGCTGTTTATATTACTAGGTGTACCTGCATTTTCCTCTGATTCTATCTCTTTTATCTTTCTTTTTCTTCTTACTGTACACATGAGGGTATCTCACTAGTCACTTACATTATTTGTTGATGTGCTTGTTGGTACCCTTATTGGTACTTGTAGTTTGGCTATACGTTGCCTTTTGTACCCCGGGTGGTGATACTTCCGCCACCTCCCCATACTTTTTCTACTGCATACCTTTCCCCTGCAGTAGCAATGCGGTCCCGATATAATGGGCCCTTTTGGTTTTTCCTGCCTGTCCTTTCCTCTTTTTTTTCCCTAGTTTGCACCCCCAATTTGGGATGTCAACTGTTTTTGCTTTTTCTATATTTTAAATGGTACGAATATATTCATTGAATGTTAAAGGGTTGAACTCCCCCAATAAACGCAGGCTAGCCTTGACCACTTTTCATAAACACAGAGCAGACATAGTTGCCTTGCAGGAAACGCATTTTTCGTCAGCAGGTTCCCCGGCTCTGAGAGACCGGAGATACCCAGTTGGCTTTTTTGCAAATGGCCCCTTCAAGCGCAATGGAGTGGCTGTTCTTTTTCGGAGCTCTGTTTCATTTGAACTGCTGTCCCAGATAGCTGACAAGAATGGACGTTTCCTCATTCTAATTGGAAAATTGGAGGATAAGATGGTTACGATTGTATCTCTCTACGCTCCCAATTCTAACCAAGTCCCCTTCCTTAGAAAAGTTTGCTCAACTATTGCGAGGGTTCGTCAGGGTGCCCTGCTTATGTTGGGCGACTATAATTAATGCTTGATCCTAAATTAGATAGATCTCCTCGGACTTCTTCCCAGATGTCTGTGGCTCCGGCTGGCCCGTCACTAGCCTTCCGTAATTTGCTGGCAGAATATGACCTGTATGACTTGTGGAGAGTTCAGAACCCAACTTCAAGAGATTATACGTATTTCTCTCCAGTGCACAATTCCTACTCTCGCATAGATCTTATTCTTTGCGATAAGTGGACTTTGCAGCACTCAGCACAGGTGGATGTTCTGCCTATTTCCTGGTCCGATCATGCTCCTCTCCTATGGTCTTGGAATATTTGCCACCAATTTACCCCCCCCCCCCCCTCGGCCGTGGCGCCTATCTGCCCACCTGCTGTTGGACCCTATATCTAAAAAGGCGATTGACGATTGCATCTCCCTCTATATGGAAACTAATTCCCCCTCAGATACTTCTGTCACGACTTTCTGGTGTGCCCTTAAGGCAGTTGAGCGAGGCACTGCGATCCAAGCCGGTGCTAGACTCAAACGACAAGCTATCCAACAACAACAAGACTTGGAATCTAAACTTAAGGAGGTTGAAGATAGGAATAAGCTCCACCCCTCTAGGGCCCTACGTAGGGAATAAAAGGATATCCGAGGCCAACTTCAGAAACTCCTTATGAGACGGACCCAGTTTGCTTTAAATAGGTTGAGACAGAAATTTTACCTGACTGGTAATAGACCGGGGAAAATGCTGGCTCGCAAGCGCCGTGCTCTCCAGGCTCGTAATAGGATTAGACATCTGATTTCTCCTCAGGGTGGTAAAGTGTCCAATCCATATGACATAGCGATCAATTCGCTAGATATTATACCAAGCTGTACAACCTTTCTTCTGATCCCCTTACTTTTCAACCCACTCCTGATTCTATACAATCCTTCCTAGCCGACGTCAAACTCCCCTCCCTTTCTGTGGAACAGCTCGAGACACTAAATGCCCTGTGGACCCCCTCCGAGGTAATTCAAGTAATGAAATCACTCCCGCATAATAAAGCCCCCGGTCCAGATGGCTTCATAAATTAATTTTATGTTTCTCTCTGTGATCAACTATCGCCCACCCTGACCTCCTTGTATAATTCAATCTCCTCTCTTGGTGCTTTCCCTACAGAAATGCTGGAGGCTCAGATTATCACTATACCCAAGCCAGGTAAAAACCCAGTGCATTGTCAAAATTATAGGCCCATTGCACTATTGAACTGCGATATTATTAAAATTTTTGCCAAACTTGTCGCTTTTCATTTAAATGTCTTTCTGCCATCTCTCATTGCCTACGACCAAGTTGGGTTTGTGCCTGGTAGACAGGTATCTGACAATACCTGTAGGGTTTTTGACTTGATTGATATCGTTCCCTCTAACACTGGCCTTCTCCTGCTCTCTTTAGATGCAGAGAAGGCATTTGATAGACTGAACTGGCAATATATGTCCTTGGTTCTAGACAAGTTTGGTTTTAGTGGCCATATTCTTTCTTCGGTTTTATCTCTATATAGCTCCCCCTCTGCACGGGTATTTAGTAATGGTTTCCTCTCTGATACATTTCCTATTAGGAATGGAACCTGACAGGGTTGCCCTCTATCACCCTTAATATTTACGTTGGGCATAGAACCGCTTGCTGAGAAGATTAGGATGTCTGGGGGCTTCCCGGGGGTGACTATTGGCACTACTAATCACAAGTTGTGCCTCTTTGCGGACAACGTCCTTCTGTTTGTCACGGACCCGCTAACCTCCCTTCCTTGTTTGCATGCTATCTTGGGACAGTATATACAGTTTATATATTTATAAAATTAATACAACAAAGACAGATGATCTCCCCATTAATATCCCAGCTCCCATAGTGTCCACCCTTCAATCACAATATCCATATAACTGGCGTTCGGCTTCAATTCAGTATTTGGGGATCCAAATTCCACCTTCTACGGCCTCTGTTTTTGATGTTAACTTACCTCCACTCATTAATAGTTTGTTAGACCTGACTATGTCCTGGCTATCTTATGATATTTCGTGGATTGGCCGCCTAGCAGCCTTCAAAATGACTCTCTTACCTAAACTCATGTACTTATACAGAACCATACCTTTTCTTTTCCCTAAAACATACCTTGATAGATGTCGTGCTATAATGCTACGCTATGTCTGGAAGGCACGGCCACCCCGATTGGCTCGGTCCAAAATGATTCTCCCTCGTAGAAAGGGAGGGCTAGATATGCCCGACCTGGTCCTTTACCAGGAGGCATGTGTGCTGGCCCAGTTTAAATACTGGTTGAGTGGGGCGCCTGTAGTGGGATGGGTATCTCTTGAACGTACTGGGAGTTTGGACCTTCCCTTAGAAGACCTTTTTAAGATACACCCAAACTCTAGAGCCCGCTTATTGTCCCTCCTCCCCGCCACTAGAACATCTTTACAAATCTGGGATAAATTGGTGACTCGCCTGCCTGGACATCAATTTCCATATTCTACTATCTCACTATGAGCCATAGCTAAATTAATCCCTAATTTAAATCTCTCTACCTGGTTTGTTTGTGGTTTGACTGTCTTGGGGGACCTTATGGATGGTAATGTTATGCTATCGTTTTCTCAACTCCAGTCTCGATATAATCTCCCCAGTGGAGAGTTATTGCATTATTTTCAAATTCAGCACTGGTACAAAGGTTTGCCTAGACAGGTGGCTCCCCCGAACCTGTTATCCCAGGTTGTCTTAACACGTGTATCTCTGTGTGACTCTAGAGGGGACATCTCGTTTTGGTATAAGACGCTTGTCAGCTTGCTTATTACTACAAAGTCTAATGCGCAGCTGAAATGGGAACAAGACTTGGATCTTCCCCTATGTGAAGCCCAATGGGAACAAATTTTTATTTCTTCTTACCGAATGTCCAAGTGCTTGAATCACACGGAGATGCATATCAAACTCCTTAATAGACTATGGAATAAGGGTATATACAGCGCTAAAAAACTGGATACGGAAAAACAATCACAATTTATTATAAAAATTGTTGCAACAAATAGACCATTAAATTCATATATATAAAATAATTTTTCATATAAAAATGTGACATTTTTATATGAAAAATTATTTTATATATATGAATTTAATGGTCTATTTGTTGCAACAATTTTTATAATAAATTGTGATTGTTTTTCCATATCCAGTTTTTTAGCGCTGTATATACCCTTATTCCATTGTTCTTCCAGGGACTAACTATCCCTTTAAACAGCAGCTTAAAGGTCAAGCATATCCTCTTGACAGCGACGGGCAAATTACCTAGGTAATTTCGTTCCTTAATAGACTATATTTAACACTGGATAGGCTACACTCATTCTGGCAGTCTTGTTCCAAATATTTCTGGCGTAACTGTGGGGAAATAGGCCATATTTTCCATATTTTCTTGTCCTGTCCTTCCCTTCGACATTTCTTGAGCGAGATATTTGCTTTGATTAATTCGGCCTTACACCTGTCCCTCACCCCCTCTCCAGTCATGCCACCTCATCAGAGATATCTGGTGGGGCATATTTGTATAGCTGCCAGGGCTGCATTGGCCTAATGTTGGAAACAAGCTTCTCCCCCTCCTCTATCACTAGTCACCAACAAAATTCAATTCCGTTTTACTATGGAAACTGAGTTCATGCCTTACTCTTCTGCGGCCTCCTCCCCAATGGTGAAATGGAGAGCATGGCATGACTACGTCACTGCTGGAGGGGGTGTTTCGCCTTCCCCCTAACTGACTCGGCTTATACTTCCACTCTGTGCACCGGCTGTGCCTTACTAGCCCTGTGTCTATTATTGATTATCTGTTTATTGATATGTTTTCATGTTTGACCCGTGTTTATCTTTATCTGTATCTTTTTCCAAGATGACTTTGTATTTTTCCTATTGTATCTATATTGGATTGCTATATTTAACTTCTGACAATTTTGATATTTGCATGTTTACATCCCGTTCCCTTGGTTCTTTGTTCCCCCCCTTCCTTCTTTCTTTCTGTACCCCTTCCCCTTGCAAAAAGAAAACTTGTTTTCAATAAAAACTATTGATGAAAAGAAGCAGCAGAGACACTGGGAAACTGTTCCTGATGTTGAAGTAGTCGGCCAGACAATATGTGGGGTGTTTGGGGACTACGTTAGGAACCACTGGATCTTTGTAACAACTTCATTGAGAAGACTATACCATGATGTGCCGAGACTACTGTTGCTTTTTGTAACTGCCTATAAAACCTAACCTGCAAATCATGCAAGAAATTGTGTAACCTGCCTGTGGTGGAAAATAAAAGCGAGTTGGACTTTATTCCGTCTCTGTGGTTTTGTCACATTTGGTGTCTGAACAGGGACCACGATGATTGCTGGACAGTACCCGTAGCAAAAACCCTGATACAGTAACCAGGTCCACCCACGGCGACAGAGACGCATTGCAAGATGCTACCCGGTTTACAGTGGGTTGGTGAGTCTGAATCCTAAAACGGCAGTGGATACTTACATATGTGTCATATATATATATATATATATATATATATATATATATATATATATATATATAGGGCTAGAAGGCCAGGAAATGGTGTGCAGTGTTAAGGGGAACCAGCCGAGATACTGTGCTGGAAATCTGGCTTGACACAGACAGTTAATTAAGCCTGCTAAGTTTGTGTATGAAAAGCAGGGAAACGTGGATTTGAATAAGGTGTCTGCTGAATTAGCTGCAGGTCAGCAAAGTCTAGCTGCTGGACAACAAAATCTGGCTGTGGAGCAGTAAGCACACATACAGAGGCAGCAGACTCAAATTCAGTTGCAGCATGATGAAATAAAGGAAAAGAAAATGATAAAAGGTAGACAGAAGCGAGAGGAGTTACAAAAAAAACTTACACCCTCAGATGATACTGAGGCATTTTTGAGCACCTTTGAAAGCATAGTTAAAGTAGCCAGAAGAGAAATGGGCTGCCAGGTTAGCTCCCTGCCACATAGTGAGCCTGAAGTACAGTATGCTATCCTCAGCAGAATTGGGGTTACGGGCCCCAGTAAAGCCCAAGAGTTTCATAAGTGGCGGCAGAGTCCGTCTGAGCCTCCAAGGGTCCAGCTTACCAAATAGCCAGACTGAGTAAAGCATGGTTACAGCCTGAGAAACATATGGCACCACATACAGTAGAAATTTTTGCTTCAGACCATGCTACATGGGTATTGGACCATTGCATACAACAGTGGGTCCTGAAGGCTGACCCTCAAATGTTTGAGGAGTTAGCCATAGTAATTAAGCGATGCCTAACACTAGAGAAATTGAATAAAGGCACCCAAGGGTTTTCTCCAGTACCTAAGCCCAGGTCCAGGGCTCCAGTTGTTAAACAAACCAACCCGACTCCACCTGTGTGTTTTGGCTGTGGCAAGTCAGGACATATACGCAGAGACTGCACAAAGCAGAGTGAGCTGATGGATTGCAGCGCAGGGAAAACCACAGGACCAGTGGTCTGCATGGCTGCTGAAAGCATTTCCCCAGGGGAAACCACCCTGTTCCATTTGATAGTGCAAATTGAAGGCAGAGAGGTCTGCATCTTAGTGGATACTGGCAGGGTATCCGGACTCCAGATCGACAGCACAAAAGTCGACAAACCTTAGGTCGACGCCAATTGGTCGACAAACCTTAGGTCGACATGGACAAAAGGTCGACAGGAACAAGGTCGACATGGACAAAAGGTCGACATGAGTTCCACACGATTTTTTTATTTTTTGTAACCTTTTCATACTTAACGATCCACGTGGACTACGATTGGAACGGTAATCTGTGCCAAGCGAAGCGGCAGCGGAGCGAAGGCACCATGCCCGAAGCATGGCGAGTGAAGCGAGCCATGCGAGGGGACGCGGTGCACTAATTGGGGTTCCCGGTCACTCTACGAAGAAAACGACACCAAAAAAAAACAACAACAACTCATGTCGACCTTGTTCCTGTCAACCTTTTTCCATGTCGACCTTGTTCCTGTCGACCCTTTGTCCATGTCGACCTAAGGTGTGTCGACCAATTGGCGTCGACCTAATGTTTGTCGACCTTTTTGCTGTCGATCCTGAGTCCCAGACCCACTGGCAGTGCCTTGACCATTATCTCTGCTAACCTGGTTCCTCCTGAGACTGATCTGGTGTACCCCACCTGTAAAAGTGCAACGTACCCATGGGAATGTTGAAGAATGCCTACGGGTGCACATGCCGGTGGTGATAAGAGGACGATAAAAAAATGGTACCCATGGTGGCCAACAAACCACCTTATCTGCTGATTTTGGGATGGGACTTTTCGCTGTTACAAGGTGATTACATAACACGGACCAATAGAGGCTAAAGACCGTCAAGAAAGCAAATCTACAGATTGCCAAAGTTCTATGACTGTAAAACCCTATTTAGCCAGTGAATGGCATGATTCACAGGTCAGGTTTTACAGGCAGTTACAAACAGCAACAGAAGTCACAGCACACCGTGGTACAGTCTTCTCAATGAAGTTTGATAAAATATATACCAATCTATATATATAAAAATATATACCAAAAGGGCCCTACACATTGCGCGATCCGCCGCTGAGCTGCTCGATGGCTGATACGGCCAACGGGCGACCCGGCAGCGGGGGGAGCCCCGTCACCCGGCTCCATAGCAGTGCAGGCAAATATGGACGAGATCGTCCATATTGGCCTGCATGCACAAGCGACGGGGCACCAGCGATGAACGAGCGCGGGGCCGCGCATCGTTCATCGCTGGTGCCTCCACACTGAACAATGTGAACGGTATCTTGTTCATTAATGAACGAGATCATTCATATCTTTCAGTATTATCGCCCAGTTTGTAGGGCCCATTACAAAGACTGCTTGCTACATACAGCTGACTGCACTAACTAATAAAGGCTATTAATGCAACATATGGTGTTGATTGAAGAGAGGACTTAATTTGCTGCTTATGGACTATTTATGAATAAGGAAGAAAAAAAATAATGAATAAGGACTGCAATTATTTTTGTTGATACTATAACAATCTCACAGCAATTACAGTGTGTTCAGCATGTTTCTTGTATAATTGGTCTATATAATTGTTTTGAAGTCATAAAACCAATAAGCCGATGAAAAGATGAAAGAATGTTTTAAAGATTGGTATATATGTTATCAAATATTAAAATTACCTTTCTTCTCCTCCCCTCACACTACGTATTCTAGACTGGACTACTTTCTTGTCGACCACAGCTTTTTGCAATATTTCCCATCAAGTAAAACTGGACAGATAACTTGGTCGGACCACGCGCCGGTATATACTTCAGTTAACCTGTCCCCATCTACCCGCACACCATGGACTTGGAGGTTTAACTCTTCTGTGCTCAGTGACCCACGCCTTACAGCAGAGCTTAGTTCCACCATTGATGAATACACTGAACTTAATGATTCACCTGATGTAGGTGCGCTGGCCATTTGAGAAGCACACAAATGTGTCTTCAGAGGTAAATGTATACAGTTAGGCTCATGGTTGAAAAGAGGCAGCTCCTTCTTGACCGCATAGCGTCTTTGGAAACCCAACACCAGTCCTCCTTAGACCCCCAAGTATTACTTGACTTAACTGAGGCTAGACAGGCACTGAATAGGCTTCTTATCGACACCATTAAACGGGACTTAGGCAAATGCCGTCATAAATTCTACCTTGGAGGCAATAAACCGGGTGCCATGTTGGCACGAGCATTGCGGGTGCAGGGACTCCAGTCCTATGTCCACTTAGTTTGAGGTCCTCACGGTGACCTGGTTTATACCCTTCCCCAAATAGCGGACTCTTTTCAACATTATTACGCCTCCCTTTACAACTTACGTTCAGGTCGGTCCCACTCAGCCCATGACCTGACGATTTTGATCTAAAATTATCTACACGAGATCAATTTCCAGAGACTTTCAGAGATGGACCTGGAGTCCTTGGAAAGGCCATTCATGATTGAGGAGTTGGAAGCGGCTATATCCGCAATAGGCAAAAGCCCAGACCCAGATGGCTTCCCAGTTTGTTATTATAAGGTGTTTAAATCATCCCTGCTGCCTCTCTTTCTGAAGACCTGTAACTCAGTTTCTCGAGACAGCAGTTTCCCCAAGCAGTCATTGGAAGCCCATATTTCTGTAATACCCAAAGAGGGCAAGGACCTTGCTCAGTGCTCGAGTTATAGGCCTATCTCTTTACTGAACTGCAATGTGAAATTATACGCTAAAATGCTCGCGAAACGACTAGCTCCTCTTCTTCCTGAGGTGATACACGGGGACAAGGTGGGCTTTGTCCTGGGTCAAGAAGCGAAGGACAATATATGTCCAAAATCATAGATCTTATTCACTTCGCTCAGTCTAGGTCGGCCCCCGTGGTTCTCCAGTCCACTGATGCGGAGAAGGCCTTTGACAGGGTCGACTGCCAATTTATTGAAGGCCTCCTTAGCCATCTGGGTCTGGGCCCCACCTGTATCCAACGCATATTGGCCTTATATAGCTCTCCCACAGCTAGGGTGCGAGTAAATGGTGCCCTCTCTAGCCCCTTTGAGATCAGAAATGAAACGAGGCAGGGTTGCCTTCTCTCCCCGCTTATATTCGTGCTCTGTATGGAGGCACTAACCAGAGCAATTAGGGCTAACCAAAACATTCATGGCATACGGGTAGGTGACCATGAATATAAACTGGCACTATACGCCAACGATCTCTTAGCCAATGATTTCTGATCCTGTGTTCTCCCTCCCAGCCCTTATGGCTGAATTTACTAGATTTGCCACTCTAACTTTAAAAAAAATTACACTAAAATCGACTACTCTGAACATCAGTACCCCGCAGCGGGTGATTTTGGGCCTCCGTGACTCGTTCCCATTTCTATGGCACCCTACGCATTTAAAATATTGTATCCGCGCTAACTCGGATTTATATAGACTTAATCTTCTACCCCTACTGCACAAAATTTAAAACTGATTTTAACAAATGGTAGGCTCTTAATTGGTCTTGGTGGGGTAGGATCAACATGATAAAAATTAACGTTCTACCAAAAATTCTCTATCTCCTGCAGACATTACCGATCAATATATCTAATTCCTTTTTTAGAGAGCTTCAGGGGTCTGTGGGTCGCTTTGTGTGGGGCAAGATGGGTCATAGATTAGCCCAGTCAGTACTGATCCGTAACAGTGCAGATGGAGGACTACAACTCCCAAATTTTCTTAGCTATTACCATGCCGTGCATCTAGCCAGGATAATTGAGATGTCCCGATACCCTGCCACTAAACAATGGCCGCTGATCGCGGGATCTACCACTGGTACTCTTACACATGCTCTCCCATGGCGTCATAAAATCCCACTTCTCCGACACCCCACCCTAGACCCCACTCTATGTTGCTGAAAGAAATTTAAACATTCACCGACCTTTAGCCCAGGTCCCTCTTTGCCCATGCCTTTACCACACCACTCTGACCTGCCTCCGAATACTATCTCCCAAACCCACCTTTCTACCTGGGCCGCGGCAGGTATTTCTAGGCTGTCCCACCTGGTTAACTCCACTGGTTTCCGCTCCTTCACAGAGTTGTCACAAACTTATGGTCTTCCATCTAGTAATTTATGGATCTACCTACAGCTCAGGCATTATGTAACTTCTTTACCTTCTCGCACTGGGGGGTGGCGCCCAACTCCATTTGAAACCCTATGTCTGACTGACTCCATGCATAGACATCTGGTTTCCCAGTTATATCAAAAATGCTTAACAAGTTTCTCACTCCCCCACCTTTGTAATCGGATGGCACAAAGACCTTCAGAGAGAACTCTCTGATAACCAATGGTCCCGCATATACCGCTACACATTTGCCAGCTCTCCCTCCATTCAGGTCTTAGAAACCCAATATAAAATCCTGTCTAGATGGTATTGTTGCCCTGAACGTATTCACCAGATGTTCCCAACGGGGTCTGCCCTTTGTTGGAGATGCGAATAGTCGCTTGGTACCCCCATCTACATATGGTGGCACTGCCATATACTGACAGGCATCTGGCTTCAGGTTCGGAAGATCACTAGTCAAATAACGGGGCACCCTGTACACGAGACTCCTGAATCCTGGATTCTTAGCTTGATGGACATTCCCCTCTCCCAATATAAAGGTTCTCTGCTACGTCATCTGGTGAATGCAGCAAGGGCTACTATACCTTGTTACTGGAGGACTACTCTGCAACCCCCCATATCCAGTTGGTTTCAGAGAATCGATTTTTATATAGCTATGGAAGAAATTGCTATCACCCCCCAGATGTCCACCTCCCGATTTATTGCAACTTGGTCGGAATGCCTAGCCTTTAAAGAATCCTCCGCCTATAAAATCTATGTGACACCAGCCCGTGCTATGACGTCCTAAACCCACGATGGTGACTCCTTCCCCTCTTTTATCCCCCCCTTCTTTCTCCCACTGCCCTCTTTTCTATTCGCTACTCATCTACCCTCTATTCTATGCGCTACTCTTCTCCCCTCTATCTCTTCTTTTCACATACAAAGTATTTGGTTACGACTGCTGCATTATTGTGATTTACTGATGATTTCCATAGCGCGCTGACAATTGTTTGTATTGATGCAACTGTTTAAGCATGCCTTTATTACTACTATTGCACTGCACACACTTATGTGGTCTCTCATCTCTCATTTCCTGTTACTCTTTCTTTTTAAAAACAATAAAACTGAGATTGTGAGGAAAAAAAACATTAAAATTACATTTATACACTGAGATTGGACAGGGCCTCCTTCCAACAATTATTTCTTTCAGAGTTTTCTTTTTTGAGGGTTAGCTTCTCAATATTTAGGGGGGCGGCAGACCTAGATCAGTGTTTATTGTATCATAAAAGAGGATTATTGAGATACCAACAGTGCCACCAACTTTTTGGGTGTATTTTTGTCAATGAAGTTGTTACAAAGATTCAGTGGTTCCTATTAACGTAATCCCCTAACACACCACCAGTTGCCTGGCTGACTACAGTATTTCAACATCAGGAACAGGTTCCCTGCTACTTTTACCAGGCTCACACAGAATACCTGGCCTGAATCTGACATCCCGCATTTTACATTTCTGTGCTATCCCTGCCACAATTGTTATTTTCAAAACATTTAGAATACTCAAAGGAAGAGAAGGCAGCTATTTGGTCTTTTTGGCTAAGCACGGCCATAACATCTATCACAGACTCCACATTTTTCTATGGAAGATAACACTGATGTTTTAATGTAAGACTGCTCCTTTTGTACGCCTACAGGGTCTCCTGCTGCACTTCACAGCTCAGAGAATACTTATCTTTGCTCACATTGCCTAGCTTGTCTCCTGAGGCTGTGGAGTTCTTGGATGCCACATTTACTTTGGAGGAACTGGACATAGCTCTTCTATCATTCCCTGCGTCCAAGGCTACTCGTTGTGATTAGATTCTGGTGGAGGTGTATAATCTATTAAAAAATGTTTTTGTTCCCCATCTCTTGGAGGGGTTCAGTATGATTTACTGGCGGCCGGGATGCCGGCCCGTCAATATACAGACCGCGGCAACCCAGCCTCCACTATGCCAGCAGCTGGTCGAGCGTAAAGAGTACCCTTGCAGGTTTGCTGTGCTTGACATGCTGCGGAATTGGTGGCTTGCTGCACTCGCCACAGGTTCTATTCCTACTCTATGGGTGCAGTGGATACCCACGAGTGGGAATAGTCATGTTGCGCCAGTATTCCGGCTGCCAGCATTTCCAGCTGTCAGGATTTTGCCGTCAAGATCCTGACCGCCGGCAAATTAAACATACCTCTTGGAGACCTTCAATGCTCTCTATAAGGTGGGTCTCTTCCTCCATCTATGTCTGAGGCCATCATAGTTGTTCTTGTTTAACCAGGTAAAGATGCCCTACTGATGGAGTCCTATAAGCATATCTCTTACTGTCAAATTATATTGATTTTCACTACAATGGTTGCTGTTCGGCTTAATTCTGTGATTACCACCATAGTGCACCCTGACTAGACTGGCTTTATGCCTGGGAAGTCTACCACATAGAATCCCTTTTGCATCTTTTACTATTTTCAGATGGCATGGGGTCTGTAGCCAGGGCTATGGTGGTGTCTCTTGACGCTGTCAAGGCCTTTGACTGTATTCTTCACCAGCTGTCTGCAACGGTTTCACTACTGCTCCTTTTAGCCAAGCTTGAGGCATCAAGGTTGCCCTATTTTTCATGCACTGTTCACCTTGGCTATTGAACCAATGGTATGTTTGTTGCTGTCTTCCCCTGATTTGCTCTATATGCTGATGACAATGCAATATGAATTATTCCCTACGCAGTCTTCTGTTGGTGGTTGATACCTGATAAGAGAAATACTTGATAATTGATAAGAGAAACTTCCAAACGCAAGTTTAGCACCTTATCTATTTCTAGTTCTATCTCTGTGTCTCTATTCTTTGATTACCCAGGTGTTTGGGGGAGTGGTTGACTCCTAATCCACAGGAATATATTCTACATAATCTTTATACTGTGACCTCTTAATTCCAACTATGGGCTCATATTTGAAAGAAACTCCCCCTTATGGTTACAGGCAGAATCAATCTCTTTAAGATGATCGTCCAAACAAAATATTTTTACCTTGATGCCATGTTACAAGCGAGCCCGTGTGGCCCTTAAAATTTTGACCAAATCATTATGCTTCTGGGGGATTGTCCCTCCCTAATCTACATTTATAATATATGGCCTGCCAGCTTGTGCATCTTGTGAACTGGGTATCTTCACATGATGAGTCCACCATGACAGGCATCCTAGCTGAGGAGCTGGGTTCCTCGCTCTCACCACTACAGATCATGCTTTCACCCTCTCCCTGGGTTTGGCTCCATTTACTACATCTGGACCTATTAGTGTTTTGTTTGGCTTATACTTAGAGTATATTATAAGAATATTGCTCTATAATTAGAGTAAAATATAAGTGAGGATACTGTTCTCACTATCATTCTTTTTTATGCTTTATATGTTAATATTTAAGTGGATGGTTTCAAATACAATCATGTAGCACTATAGCCACGGCCAATACATATGAAAAAAACAGTAGTGTCCTATAGATTCTAAGATTGCGAGCAAGGCCCTCATAACTGATTGTCTGACTGTGATTACCCAGTCTTATTTTACTACTGTTTTGTTCCCAATTATAAAGCACACTGGAAAATGCCAGCACTGTAAAAGTAACGGTTAATAAATAATAATACTAAGGTTGCCTTTAAAGCACTACATGGCTAGATTACCTTCCCAGTATCACTATAAAGTATTTTAAAATCTTGGCAAGTATGGTACCACGTCTTTAACTTTGATAAGTCTCTAATTTTTTATACGACCATTGTTTTTTCCTTTGAGTTTAGAGGTTTCCTCATACTTTAATTATAATATACCTGTGTTTGCCAAATGCTTAACACTATCACAGTGCTGCTACATAAGTAAAATAAACGTTAATTTAATAACAAAAATACATTGATAATCAAGACAATCTTTAACAAATTACTGAAAAAAGTAAAAAAAAAAAAAAACAAGATGGCAGAAGAATAAAGTAAATAAAGTAATTTACTGCCGTGCCTCAGGATAAAACAGTCTTTATAAACTTAAGGGGGGTACACACGGAGAGATCCATTCTTAAAATCTAAGCAATCTGACTAGATTGCTTAGCTTTTAAGCACGGATCTCTCGTGTGTATGCCCCACAGGGATAGCGATGCGCGGCCCCGCACATTGCTATCGCCGGTACTAGATTGGCCTACATGCAGGCACAATCTAGCACTTCGCTCAGTTCACCCCTTGCGTGAAATGAGCAGCCCCCGTGACCCCTTCCCCCTCGCTCAGCACACATCACACTGTGCTGAGCTGGGGGAGAGATGTGTGTTGAGCGGTCACTGATAGATCGCTCAGCACACATCTCTCCCCGTGTGCACGGGGCTTTACCAGCAGGCAAACTATAAATTTATACTGTATATGTGTAGGAAGAATATCAACCATAGAACAGGCTTGGGATACAGCCGTTTCAACCTAAAACAACAGACATGTCTCAAAAACATTAAACTTTTAAATGCTAGGTAATTATAGGTTTGTTTTTTTAAACAGAAGGATCCACTTAACAATTCCAATTAGTTGAATCAGCAAACATTTAAAATGTCTTATAAAAATTAGCTCACAAATATGAATCTCTAAAATAGTAGTAAAACCATTCCTCACAACTGTCTTCATTTAGGTGGAACAGCCATGATTTGAGGGTTCTGCCACTCCATCCTAATTTTGCTTGCAATCGGGGCATACTGTACTTAGCTTTTCTTGAAAACAAGTTTGAGGGAAGATATAGTTGGTAGGCGGTGGGCCATTGAGGGGCATGTCACGCTCCACCCAAAGGTTGTGGACTGGAGAGTGGTACAATAATGAGTGCCTGCGAGCAACAGTGAAACATGGTGGAGTTGCCTTGCAAGTTTGGGGCTGCATTTCAACAAATGAAGTTGGGGATTTGGTCAGAATTAATGGTGTCCTCAATGCTGAGAAATACAGGCAGGTATACATCATGCAATACCATCAGGGAGGCGTCTGATTTATGCTGCAGCAAAACAATGACCCCAAACATACAGCCAATGTCATTAAGAACTATCTTCAGCATAAAATGAACAAGTAGTCCTGGAAGGCAAAGAGTGGTCACACCAAATACTGATTTGATTTAGATTTCTATTCTGTTCATTCACTTTGCAATTTGTTTATTTTTCAAAATAAACTATTAACACTTCTATTTTTGAAAGAATTCTTACTTTGCAGCATTTTTTTCACACCTGCCTATAATTTTGCACAGTACTGTAAATATATAGATATATGTAGAGTACAGTCACAGCCAGGTGCACACTGTTGAGTCATGGCCCATCGTTTCTGCAGCTCCTGCACCCTTGCTGTTCCCTCAATTGTCTATTTGTCCTATTTGGCACCTTGTCCAATCTCCCTTATTCTGCCCATGCTACTTAGCCACCCTTCTCGGTTTTGAAATCCATTTTGTAGAGGCCAACGGGGTCATTCCGAGTTGATCGCTTGCTGCCGTTGTTCGCAGCGCAGCGATCAGTCTAAAAATCGGCACTTCTGCGCATGCGGCTCAAAGCGCACGCACGACGTACTTTCACAACAGCCGATGCAGTTTCACACAAGGTCTAGCGACGCTTTTCAGTCGCACTGCTGGCCGCAGAGTGATTGACATGAGGTGGGTGTTTCTGGGTGGTAACTGACCGTTTTCGGGGAGTGTGTGTAAAAACGCACGCATGTCAGATACAAACGCAGGCGTGCCTGGGGAAACGCGGGCGTGGCTGGCCGAACGCAGGGCGTTTTTGACGTCAAAACAGGAACTAAATAGTCTGAAGTGATCACAAGATAGGAGTAGGTCTGGAGCTACTCTGAAACTACACAATCTTTTTTTGTAGCCGCGCTGCAATCCTTTCGTTCGCACTTCTGGCGGCTTAGCATTTGCACGGCTGCTAAAAGCAGCTAGCAAGCGAACAACTCGGAATGACCACCCAAGTTTGGTGCATGTGTAGTCCTACACTGGGCCTTTTGTCCTGGGCCCCTCTCCGGTCATGCTGTCTGCTGATGGTACTTCTAATCCACTTAATTTAAGTGTGTTCAGTGTGCCTTTGGAGCCAAGTAATGCCTCTTTGCTGGTATTTGTGGGTATAAAGAAATGTAGAAGAAAATTAAGTTCTCAACAAAACACATTTTTAAGATGTGGATGCGAACAATTCACTGAGCTCGCGGGGTGTGTGTGCGCACTCCTCAAAGGGCTTCAGCCTGCGATCACTGCCGCTGCAGCAATCCAGTCTGAAATAGGCCCATTGTCATATCCTGCAAGAGGACCCTATTCCTTAACCAAGTCTCTCTGAAAAGCTACAAATCATAACTTGAAAGACTCACTCACACTATTTCACTACAAAATAAAAACAAAGGTGATTACTGTCCACATCTCCAACCCAAGGGCTTCCAGTGTAAATCCAGTAAACAGTGTTGGACTGGGGCATGCAGGGACCACCGACAAAATGTAGTAGTAGGAGCCCATACTTAGGGCAATGATCGCGCTGAACCCCCAAAAAAGTGGGTCACTTTTAAAAATTGGGGTCCGACCGGTCTTTTTCTGGGTCCCATCGGAATGAAGGTTCTTATTAATCTTAATCTTGTTTGGACACTACAAAAGTGTTGCAAGGTGGGGGGATGGGGTGACAATGCTGCTGGGCTGTGTAGTATGCAGGACACCCTGCACCAGAGGTGTAACTAGACATTTTGGTGCCCTAGGCATAAAGTGAATTGGTGTTCCACCTGCCAGATTGTAAAGCATAGGCAGTGTGCGCCGCAAAATTTTAGGGGCGTGTCTTCATGGGTAAGGGGCGTGACCACATAATAGTGCCAATTCACATTACACCACACAGTAGTGCCGCTTATACACATTGCACCAGGTAGAACATCCTATGCACACTGCGCCAGGTAGAGCACTTTATACATATTGGGCCAGATAGAGCACGTTATACACTTTGCTCCAGGTACAGCTCGCTATACACTTTGCTTCAGGTAGAGGACTTATACAAATTGCACCAGGTAGAGCACATTATACACATTGCGCCAGGTAGAACACGTTATACACATTGCACCAGGTACAGCACGTTATACACAATGCTCCCGGTAGAACACGTTATACACAATGCGCCCGGTAGAGCACGTTATACACAATGCGCCCGGTAGAGCACGTTATACACATTGCACCAGGTAGAGCACATATAAACATTGCACCAGGTAGAGCAAGTTATACACATTGCACCAGGTAGATCACGTTATACACATTGCACCAGGTAGATAGCGTTATACACATTGCACCAGGTAGATCGCGTTACACACATTGCACCAGGCAGAGGGCATTATACACATTGCACCAGGTAGAGCACGTTATACACATTTCCACCAGGTAGAGTGCGTTATACACATTTCCACCAGATGACCACTTAAGACACATTGTAGCAACCATCTCGGACCCCCAGTTGTTGTCCCCAGACACAGTGACCACGGGTGTCAGTGGAGGGGGTGTCAGATGGGTGTGTGTATAATGGGCACTGTGAACATGTTGTGGGGAGTGCGTATGATTGGCACTGTGTGAGTATGTGTATAATGGCCAATGTGTGGGTATTGGGGGTGTGTGTAATGGGCAATGTGCGGCTATTGGGTGTGAGTATGATGGGCACTGTGTGGTTAGTGGGGTGCATGTGATGGCACTGTGTGGCTATGGAGGGTGTATGGAGGGTGTGGGTATATGGGGGTGGGGTAACTATGCTGGTCAATGTGTGCATTTGTGTTGGTGTATGCTGGGCACTGCCCTAACCACCAGTGTTTGCATCATTAGCTGTTGCCAACTTGCCATCCCTCCAATTGCCCATATGTTTATTACTAACATGAATCCCCCATGCCAGGGGCTGCTTGAAAACCAGATTTTCAAAGACACCTCTTCTCTTTAGCTCCTCACTGCTGTGGGCGGGATGTACTAACCTCTCCCACAGCGTTAACTGGCTTTCTCTGCTGCCACCTGTCTCCTCCCCGTTACGGTGCTGCTATTCGCTTCTACCCCTCACCGCCGTGGCCACTCAGGACTCAGCGTTGCGGATGCCGCGTCGAGCCTCGGAATTCATCGGCGCATGCCCCCACATCCTGAATGGCCGCGGCGGTGAGGGGGATAAGTGAATAGCAGCGCCGGGATGGGGAGGAGACAAGTGGCAGCAAAGAAAGCCTGTTAACGTTGCAGGAGAGGTTGGTACATCCCGCCTCTAAGCCTCCTTTCTTTACAATATGTTGGGTGTTGGGTCCGCCTTCTGAGTACGCCTGGTGCCGCAGCTGCATACAGGAGTGAAAGGCACCAACAGCTCCTCCTCCCCGTCTAATAGTCCTCCTAGAAGCCCGGCTATTGGAAGGGTTTGAGAGGGAGACATCATTGTATCCACGTGATTGGCTGATGGACCTAGAGACCTAAAAGGCACCACAGGTTTGGCCGCTGGACCCAGAGACATCAAAGAAGCCACAAGATTGGCAGCGGGACCCGGCGGAGAGATCAAAGGAACTACAGGACTGCCTACAACGGAGCATGTCCCCAGGGACACACTCATTTTGTAAAAGCGAGTCCCCTGTCCACATTATGGGGTAAAATACACGCTATAGCGCGTTTTTGCGATCACTGTTAGGGGTGTGGCCAGTCTCTAGAGGAGTGTGGCCAGTTACCAGAGAGGCTTGGCTAATCATTGGAGAGTGTATGGTTTAGGCCCCTTGATAAATATATATAGTAAATACTGCTAGTGCATGCATAAACATGTACAGGATTAATAACAACAATGCACTGTAGAGAATGCACCATATTCCTGTGCAGTATAAGTTAGCATATGTATAATGTATCATTTTTGCAGTCTAGAACAAGATCCCTAGAGGATGAGGTGGGCAACCAGGCAGTGGGACCCACCAGGGGTTTCCCCTGTACCCACTGGGCCAGTCCAAGCCTGCCTGTAAACTAGGTATAAAACCACTCAAACATAAATTATGAGGAATATCAGATTTCTGATAACATTACATGCAGCTATGATTTTGTGCTATATTCTATGTGGCCTTCAATATATAGGCAAAACCTCTAGACACCTAAAGACCAGGATATAAAAAAACAAAACACATTTTAAATATAGAAAAGAAACTGTTAACACATAGGGGTAATTTAAAAAATGTCCCCACTGCCACCACTAGATGGCGCCCAACGGAGCAATTAAATTGTGGATCAGGGCACGATAAGCCGTGGGGAGACACATTTCAGCTTGCAGCCACCGGAGGTGGTGAACTGAAATGTGCAAAAAGTTACCCATTTGAGCACCCAAACTGTACTTTTCACATTGTAACCAGTGCTTTAGTTGGATTTAGTCATTTTAAGCAGCTAAACCCAATCTGTCTGGGTGCAATCAGTGCATTAAAAAAAACAACACTTGAGGGAGATTGGGTGCGTAAAACAATTGATTCTCCCCCATAGTGTGATAACCGTAGCTACAATGGAAGCCAATGGGCACTGTTGTACGGGTGACTACCACAAGGTGGCGCTGTAGAGCTCAAGGAGATACAAGCTGGTGATGGAAAAGGAACTTGGTTGTGGCACATGCGCAGCTGAGCTGAGGATTAGAGCTGGAGAGAAGGGTGAGGTGCTGCAGGTCTGTAAGGACTGGACAAGCAAAAACACTGAGGCAGTGCCAAGTGCCAGGGCCACAGTGTGGGTGAGAGACCCAGAGAGACATCGTGACAGCACTGGAAGCAGCAGCAAGCTCCATGGAGGCTGAGTTAAGCCGATTAAAGAACACATCCCCATTGTGAGTGAGCTGAAATGTTCTGCATGTCTGCAGGAATCTTAGGGCCAGATGTACTAAGCCTTGAAAGTGATAAATTGCATGGTGATAAAGCCCCAACCAACCAGTTCCTGTCATTTTTCAAACCCATCCTGTAACATGGTAGTTAGTAGCTGATTGGCTGGTAATTTACCACCGGGAAATTTACAACTTTTCAAGGCTTAGTACATCTACCCCATTAGGTTCTATTTAATAAGCTATTGAGAGCGATAAAGTGGGAAGAGATAAAGGCCCAGCCAATCAGCTCCTAACAGTCAGGTTTCAGGGTATGGGGGCCAATTCATAATTAATTTTAGCACTCGATAAATTAGCCCCTTTGTTTGCAAAAATGACAGTTAGAAGCTGGTTAGCTGGTACTTTATCTCCTTTCACTTTCTCTCTTTTGAAGGCTTAGTAAACAGACCCATGAGTTACAAGTATATAAATACTGACAGCGTAATATCTGTTGGATAATTGTAAAAAAATTTGAGGGGTCTATTTACTAATACTTGGAGAGAGATAAAGTTGAAAGAGATAATGTACCAACCAACCAGTTCCTAACTGTCATTTATCAAACACAGCCTGTAACACAGCTTAATAAACAGACACCCTGAGTCTGAGAGGAAGCCATTTTGAGAGAAATTAATATAAGAGCTGACTAAAAGTGCACTTTGGGACTGAGATACAAATACTATGGAGTGCTGAAGATAATTGTGCTGTTAAAGTTGAACTGTAATTACTGTGTCTAATCATTGGAGAGCTTAAGCTGCTATTTTCTCTGAGCCAAGAAAGATCAGCATTAGATGGTAATGGACATATTTATCACAATCTGCATTTCTGATCTGGATGCAATGTGACACATGTTTCCAAATCTGCAATGGGATATTTGGAAACCTTGCAAGGATATATCCAGAGCCGGCCCTAACCAGTATGATGCCCTAGGCAAGATTTTGGCTGGTGCCCCCTAGCACCACCGCTGGTTCCGCTTCTGACCTTGTACCCCCTATATTTTAAATAGGAACAGTTCGCACATTTGGCGCACAGCCCAAAAAGGGGTGTGTTTTTGCTTGCAAGGGCATGGCCACACAATAACCCCAATTCCAATTACGCCACACAGTACTGCAACTTTATTCACATATGATCATGCGATAGTGTCCATAATTCATATTACATCCCACAGTAGTATTACTTTACCTTATAAACATTACTCCTCACAGTAGAGCCCCTTATTCACATTACATCACACTGAATTGCTCCTTATTCACATTACACCACACCCTATTGCTCTTTATTCACATTAGACGACACAGTAGTGCCCTTTCTATACGCAACGCCACCTAGTAGAGCACCTTATACACGTAATGCCACACATTAGTAATACATTTATACACAATTCCACACAGTAATGCCCCTTACACATATGAGACACATTAATGTCCTTATAAACATAATGCACCTTACACATTATGACAACCTTTATTAATGCCCTTTTACACATAATGTCCCTTACACATATGCCGCACATTATTAATGCCCTTATACACATAATGACACACATAGTGCCCCCTACACATTTGCTGCACATTATTAGTGCCCCTATACACATAATGACACACATACAGTAGTACCCTGTTACACATATGCCGCACATTATTAATGCCCTTATACACATAATGACACACATAGTGCCCCTTACACATATATTGCACATTATTAATGCATTTTTACATGACACACATAATGCTCCTTACACATATTCCAAACACTACTGCACAACCAACCCACTCACATGCACACAGCACTCACACTGCCACTAACACTGTGACCTCTGCCTCTGCTTGGATACAGATGTGTCCTCATAAATCTTGCCTCAATGCTAACGTCAGGCACCTTTTTTTATGAAAATGCATCTTATTTGCATTGCTATGTGGCTAGGATGCACAAGCAGTGTCTGCTGATTAAAATGATATGCAGCATGCCTATATACTGTGTGAGACTGTGGCTGTATTCTGCATATGAAATGCTACACACAGAATATAGGCATGCTGCATATCATTTTAATCAGCAGAAGCTGCTGATGCCCCTAGGCATATCAAATGCCCTAGGCAATTGCCTAGTTTGCCTATACCTAGGGCCGGCTCTGGATATATCAAATATAGCATGCAGGGGACAAAACTTGTGAGAAAGTTCTGTCCCTGTGAATCCTTTTTACGGAGTTCTGAGGGTATTTATTGTGAAAAAAAACCTGAGCGCATTTTCCATGCATGGGAAATACTATCTGGTTACTAAAAAAAATAATAATGGGAATTTAAGGGTTTGGAGGATAAATAAGATTTTACTTACCGGTAAATCTATTTCTCGTAGTCCGTAGAGGATGCTGGGGACTCCGTAAGGACCATGGGGAATAGACAGGCTCCGCAGGAGATAGCACACTTTAAGAAAGCTTTGGACTCTGGGTGTGCACTGGCTCCTCCCTCTATGCCCCTCCTCCAGACCTCAGTTAGGGAAACTGTGCCCAGAGGAGATGGACAGTACGAGGAAGGATTTTTGTAAATCTAAGGGCGAGATTCATACCAGCCACATCAATCACACCGTATAACTTGTGATTAACTTATCCAGTTAACAGTATGAACAACAACATAGCCACGGTACCACCGAAAACTATAACATAACCCTTATGTAAGCAATAACTATATACAAGTCTTGCAGAAGAAGTCCGCACTTGGGACGGGCGCCCAGCATCCTCTACGGACTACGAGAAATAGATTTACTGGTTAGTAAAATCTTATTTTCTCTAACGTCCTAGAGGATGCTGGGGACTCCGTAAGGACCATGGGGATTATACCAAAGCTCCCAAACGGGCGGGAGAGTGCGGATGACTCTGCAGCACCGATTGAGCAAACAGGAGGTCCTCCTCAGCCAGGGTATCAAACTTATAGAACTTTGCAAAGGTGTTTGTCCCCGAACAAGTAGCTGCTCGGCACAACTGTAATGCCGAGACCCCTCGGGCAGCCGCCCAAGAAGAGCCCACTTTCCTAGTGGAGTGGGCCTTAACCGATTTCGGTAACGGCAATCCTGCCGTAGAATGCGCCTGCTGAATCGTGTTACAGATCCAGCGAGCAATAGTCTGCTTTGAAGCAGGAGCGCCAACCTTGTTGGCCACATACAGAACGAACAAAGCTTCAGTCTTCCTGATTCTAGCCGTTCTGGTCACATAAATCTTCAAAGCCCTGACTACATCCAGGGACTCGGAATCCTCCAAGTCCCGTGCAGCCACAGGCACGACAATAGGTTGGTTCACATGAAAAGAGGAGACCACTTTTGGCAGAAAGTGAGGGCGAGTCCTCAACTCTGCCCTATCCACGTGAAAAACCAAGTATGGGCTTTTATGTGATAAAGCCGCCAATTCGGAAACACGTCTTGCCGAAGCTAACACCAACAACATGACCACTTTCCACGTGAGGTATTTCAACTCCACAGTTTTGAGTGGTTCAAACCAAGGTGACTTGAGAAACCGTAACACCACGTTAAGATCCCAAGGCGCCACCGGAGGCACAAAAGGAGGCAGAATATGCAGCACTCCCTTCACAAACGTCTGTACTTCAGGAATAGAGGCCAATTCTCTTTGAAAGAAAAAGGATAAGGCTGAAATCTGGACCTTTATGGACCCTAATTTTAGGCCCAAAGTCATTCCTGTTTGAAGGATGTGGAGTAGACAGCCCAAATGGAACTCCTCCGTAGGAGCGGCTCTGGCCTCACACCAAGAAACATATTTCCGCCATATACGGTGATAATGTTTTAACGTCACGTCTTTCCTAGCCTTGATCAGGGTAAGAATGACCTCCTCCGGAATCCCTTTTTCCGCTAGGATCTGGCGTTCAACCGCCATGCCATCAAACGCAGCCGCGGTAAGTCTTGGAACAGACAGGGCAGCAGGTCCTGCCTTAGAGGAAGAGGCCACGGATCCCCTGCGAGCAACTCTTGCAGCTCCAGATACCAAGTCCTCCGTGGCCAATCTAGAACAATGAGTATTGTTCTGACCCTGCTTCTTCGTATTATTCTCAACACCTTGGGTATGAGAGGAAGAGGAGGAAACACATAGACCGATCTGAACACCCAAGGTGTCACCAGAGCATCTACCGCTACTGCCTGAGGGTCCCTTGACCTGGCGCAATACCGCTTTAGCTTTTTGTTGAGACGGGATGCCATCATGTCGATTTGAGGCAGTCCCCAACGATCCGTGATCTGTGCGAAGACTTCTTGATGAAGTCCCCACTCTCCCGGATGCAGATCGTGCCTGCTGAGGAAGTCCGCCTCCCAGTTGTCCACCCCCGGGATGAACACAGCTGACAGCGCGCTTACATGGCCTTTCGCCCAGTGTAGAATCCTGGTCGCTTCTGCCATGGCCATTCTGCTCCTTGTTCCGCCTTGGCGGTTAATATGAGCCACTGCCGTGACATTGTCTGACTGAATCAGAACCGGTTTTCTCCGAAGCAATTCTTCCGCTTGACGCAGGGCGTTGTATATGGCCCTCAACTCCAGGACGTTGATGTGGAGACAAAACTCTAGGCTTGACCAGAGACCCTGGAAATTTCTTCCCAGTGTCACTGCTCCCCAGCCTCGGAAGCTTGCATCCGTGGTCACCAGGACCCAGTCCTGAATGCCGAACCTGCGACCTTCTAGTAGGTGAGCACTGTTCAGCCACCACAGGAGAGATACCCTGGTACGGGGAGACAGTGTGATCTTTTGATGCATTTGTAGATGGGACCCGGACCACTTGTCCAAAAGGTCCCATTGAAAGGTCCTCGCATGGAACCTGCCGAAAGGGATGGCCTCGTAGGAAGCCACCATCTTCCCCAGGACCCGCGTGCAATGATGCACTGAAACCTTTTTTGGTTTTAATAGGTTCCTGACCATGGCTATGAGTTCCTGAACCTTTTCGATCGGAAGAAAAACCTTTTTCTGGTCTGTGTCTAGAATCAGCCCCAAAAAGGTCAGACGCGTTGTAGGGATTAGCTGGGACTTTGGTATATTGAGAATCCAGCCGTGTAACTGCAACGTCTTCATGGACAGAGACACGCTGTCCAGCAACCTCTCCCGAGATCTCGCCTTTATGAGGAGATCGTCCAAGTATGGGATAATTGTGACCCCCTGCCTGCGCAGGAGCACCATCATTTCCGCCATTACCTTGGTGAAAATTCTCGGGGCCGTGGAAAGCCCAAACGGCAACGTCTGAAATTGGTAGTGACAGTCCTGCACTGCAAATCTCAGGAACGCCTGATGCGGGGGGAATATCGGAACATGCAGGTAAGCATCCTTTATGTCCAGGGACACCATCCAATCCCCTCCCTCCAGGCTGGCGATGACTCAGGGCGAGTGATTCCATTTTGAACTTGAACCTCTTCAAGTACAGGTTCAGAGATTTCAGGTTTAAAATGGGTCTGACCGAACCGTCCGGTTTCGGGACCACAAACAGGGTTGAGTAATATCACTCTCCTTGCTGGAGATGAGGAACTGTGACAATCACCTGTTGAGTATACAATTTTTGGATTGCTGTCAACACTAGCTCCCTCTCTGACGGGGAAGCCGGCAGAGCCGATTTGAAAAATCGTCGAGGAGGCAAGTCTTCGAATTCTAGCCTGTATCCCTGGGAAACAATCTCTAATGCCCAGGGATCCACCTGCGAGTGAACCCAGACGTGGCTGAAAAATCGAAGACGAGCCCCCACCAGATCTGCCTCCCCCCGGAAAGCCCCAGCGTCATGCGGTGGACTTTGCCGACGCGGGGGAGGACTTCTGCTCCTGGGAACTAGCTGTGTGCAGCTTTTTTCCCTTGCCTTTCCCTCTGGCAACAAAGGATGATCCCCGTACCTTTTTGTTTTTATTGTAACGAAAGGACTGCATTTGATAATGAGGTGCCTTTTTTGTATGTTGCGAGGGGACATAAGGTAAGAAATTAGACTTACCAGCCGTAGCTGTAGAGACAAGATCCGAGAGGCCGTCTCCAAACAACTCCACCCCCTTGTAATGGATGGACTCCATATGCCGCTTTGAATCGGCATCTCCCGTTCACTGTCGGGTCCACAAGAGCCGCCTAGCAGAAATAGACATAGCATTTATTCTGGAGCTTAATAAACAAATGTCTCTCTGAGCAGCCCTCCTATACAAGGCAGCATCTCTGATATGCTCTATGGTCATTTGAATGGCGTCCCTATCTAAGGTGTCAATTTCCGTAGATAAGGAATCTGCCCATGCTACAACCTCACTACAAACCCAGGCCGACGCCATAGCCGGTCGAGCAATAGTACTGGAATGATTGTAAATGTGCTTTAAGGTAATTTCCTGCCTGCGATCAGCAGGTTCCTTGAGGGAAGCCGTATCCTGAGAAGGCAGTGCCACCTTTTTGGACAAACGTGTCAGCGCCTTGTCAACTTTTGGCGAAGATTCCCAGCGTATCCTATCAGTTTGTGGAAAAGGATACGCCATGAGAATTCTTTTGGGAACTTGTGGTCTCCTATCCGGAGATTCCCAAGCCTTTTCGCACAAGTCACTTAATTCAAATGAGGATGGGAAAGTGACCTCAGGCTTTTTCCCTTTATACATGTGTACCCTCGTGTCAGGGACAGGGGGTTCCTCAGTAATATGCAAAACCTCTTTAATGGCCATAATCATGTACCGTAAACCCTTAGCCTCCTTTGGCTGTAATTTTGCATCTTCATAGTCGACACTAGAGTCAGTATCTGTGTCGGTATCTGTGTCATTGATCTGGGATATGGTGCGCTTCTGAGACCCCGAAGGACCTGGCGCCCCAGGGATAGGCATGGACTGGCTACCTGACTGATCCCTAGCTTCTGCTTTGTCTAATCTTTCATGCAATAGATTGACATTTGCATTCAAGACATTCAGCATATCCACCCATTCCGGTGTCGGCGTTGCCGACGGCGACCTGACATTCAAGCACTCCCCCTCCACATTAAGCGAGCCTTCCTCGTCAAACATGTCGACACACGCGTACCGACACACTTCACACACACACACACACACACACACACACACACACACACACACACACACACACACACACACACACACACACACACACACACACAGGGAACCCCTTTCCTGAAGACAGTATCCCTGTCAAGGCCCTTTGGAGAGACAGAGAGAGAGTAAGCCAGCACACACCCCAGCGCAATAACCCTGGAGACCAACACAAATTGTTTTTCCCTAGCAGCGCTGTATAATATGTAAACGCCAAATATGTGCCCCCCCCCCCTCTCTTTTAAGCACCCTTTCACCGTGTGTAAGCAGGGTAGAGTCCGGGGAGCTTCCTCTCAGCAGTGCTGTGGAGAGAAAATGGCGCTGGTGAGTGCTGAGGGAGAAGCCCCGCCCCCTCGGCAGCGGGCTTCTGTCCCGCTCAAACTTAGTGAAATATGGCGGGGGCTCTTTTATATACATGTACAGAGCCCACCTGTACATGTATATATCCTTTATGCCATGCAGAGGTTTATATTGCCGCCCAGGGCGCCCCCCCCTGCGCCCCGCACCCTTACAGTGACCGGAGTATGTGAGATGTATGGGAGCAATGACGCACAGCTGCAGTGCTGTGCGTTACCTCAGTGAAGCTGAAGGCTTCTGCCGCCTGACGACTTCTGTCTTCTGTATTTCTAGCTCTGTGAGGAGAACGGCGGCGCGGCTCCGGGGGTGGACGCCCAGTAAGAACCTGCGTTCACCCCCTCTGGAGCTAATGGTGTCCAGTAGCCCAGGAAGCAGAGCCTATCTTTGACAAGAAGGTCTGCTCCTCTCTCCTCAGTCCCACGATGCAGGGAGCCTGTTGCCAGCAGTGCTCCCTGTAAAAATACAGAAAAATCCTAACAAAAATGCTTCTAGGCAGAGAACTCTGGAGAGCTCTCTGCAGTGCACCCATCTTGGTCTGGGCACCGTGTAAAACTGAGGTCTGGAGGAGGGGCATAGAGGTAGGAGCCAGTGCACACCCAGAGTCCAAAGCTTTCTTAAAGTGCCCTATCTCCTGCGGAGCCCGTCTATTCCCCATGGTCCTTACGGAGTCTCCAGCATCCTCTAGGACGTTAGAGAAATTTTGTGATTTACTATCAGTCAGCAAACCAATCTAATGCAACTTATCTTTCATATACTGAAAAATCAATGGGCTCAATTTTTGTAGGTCTATCACTTGAGGTCCTTGGTATGCTGGGCACAGGGATGCCGGGTGTCTCTCTGTCTCCCCCGTGTGCTCTGCCCCCATCCTCCTGGCAGGGAGCCACACAACGGATGGCAGGAGGACCGAGTTTGAACAGACTGGCAGAAGCTCCATAGTTTACTGCTATCACGTCACTCCCCTGTGTTCTCTGCCACCCCATATCTCCGGCAGAGGGACTTCTGAGTAATGGAGCCGGTTGCTGCTGCTCCAGTTAAGTAAGCCTCATCCCTCCCTCTGCCTCCCTCCAACCCCTCTTTTTCTCATCTCCCCTCTCCGTTATCTCCTCTCTCTCATCCTCTTTCTCCCTACCACCCTCTGCTCTCTCTCGTCCACACCCTCCCTCTCGGTTTCTTCCTCCTTTCCCTTTCTCTCTCTCTGCCTCTTTCCCTCTCCCCCTCCCTCCATCTCCCTCCAACCCGCTCTCTTTTTCTCCCTCCCAACCTCTTCTCTCTCTCACTCAGTTTCTCCCCCTTCTCTCTCTCGTAAACCTCACTAAATTGTACCACACTCACATACTCCAGGCCTGTAACATGTCAGCTGGATCCCAACATAGCCAGAGCTGGGCCATCCCCACCAGGACCATCATCTACTCATCTCGGCTACCTCAGGACCATAGCACCACCCCTGGGGGAACCCACCTCTTCACTACCCCTGGAGGTAAGTTGCATGTGTGGCCTATGGTCTTCCTAACCACAATGGAATGAGGTTCAGTGGCTCTACCTAGCATAATCTGCAGGGGCTTACCTGGTATAATGTGTATAAAGAGTACTACTGTGTGGTGTAATGTGACTAACGGACACTACTGTGCGATGTAATGTGAATTATGTGGCCATGTCCCTTGAAGCAACAGCCCTATATTTTGGGAGCGCACCTCATTGTCCCTATTTTAAATATGGGGGGACGGGGGACGCATCAATTCTCTTTCTGGCACAGGGCACCAAAATGTTTACTTATGGCTCTAACCATTTCTCATTCATAAGGAGTGATAACAAAAATATAACTTGTTTTTTAAATATGCCGCATAGTGTAGAAGTAATTGAGAAACTGTATTTTCTATAGTCACAGCTAAATAGATGCTGCAGCAGTTAGGATAAAGAAGTCTATTTAACTACTAAAGAGAACTACTGCATATAGCTTATCTATTACCATATCGCTAACTATTGTCATATATCAATTATGTTGACACTGGATTTGACTCTAAAAGGACAAGATTTTAGAGTCAAATACAGTGAGACAATAGGAAACTGGAACTGCAGTCTATACTGTAAGGTGCTATTTAGACCTAACTTATCTGTGCTGACACAAAAAAAACTGAACCACAATAGAGCTTTGAAACACTTTCATGAAGTAACATAGAAACATACATAGAATATGACTTCAGATAAGAACCACTTGGCCCATCTAGTCCGTGGAGTTAACCATCTTCGTAGGGACATTTCATTTGCAATAAACATCTAATTACTTCAAGGTGCTGACATCTACTTGCACCCTTTGACCACCAGAAGAGCACAAAATTCTATTCCATTCTCCGGCTGTTCTGGATTGAGCCTAGTGCCTGATTCAGTTTTGTAAGTAAAGCAAAAACAACAAGTGACTTTATGTCTGGAACAAACCATGTTGCCATGCAATGGGAGCAAATACATTTACATTTTTCTCTGCAGGGTAAATGCCAACTGCTTTTTCAAGTAGCCCACAAATGTTACACAACTTTATTTTTACACTACAATTTAGATTTCAATTTGAACACACCCAGCACTCAAATCTCTGCACGTTATTATAACTGCCCTGCCTGCAGTGCAACATGTTTTGCCCAGCTGCTTGTTTTTTTGCTTTACTCACAAACATAAATAAGGCCCCTAGAGCATACTTGCCTACTATCCCTGAATGGCCAGGAGGCTCCCAAAAATCGGGTGACCCTCCTGGGCCCCAAGGAAGAGCAGGCAAGTCTCCCGATTTCTGTGGTCCCCCCTGCCTGGCCGCACACTTACTGACTAAAGTGGGCGGTCCGGGCAGTCGATGAAGCGATTCTTGTTGAATCGAGTCATCATAGCCACACTCCCTGCAGTATAATGCCGGTAATATCTGCATTACAGAGCAGAGGCGAGGCTTAAATGACGCAACTCGGCAAGCACGCCACAGTACCGCCTATGGCTCGCCCCCGTTCCGCCTCCGCCCCCTCTGCCCATCATTGCCCTGCCCCACCCCCAGCTGAGCCGACCTGGCTGCTCTCTCCTGGACAGAGCAGCCAGAAAGTTGGTAAGTATGCCCTACAGCAGGCATTCCCAACCACGGTCCTCAAGGCACACCAACAGTGCAGGTTTTAGTGATATCCAGGCTGCAGCACAGATGGTTAAATCAAAATAACTGAGCTACTAATTAAGTCACCTGTGCTGAAGCCTGGATATCACAAAAACCTGCACTGTTAGTGTGACTTGAGGACCGTGGTTGGGAATGCCTGCCCTGGAGTCTCCAAACTAAAGCCCTTTCCCTGTTACTAAGTGCAGACTGATCCATAGTAAGTGGATAGCGGGGACTTAGCAGACATCCACAATGAGGTGCAGCAAAAGAGTGACAACTCCAGGTGCCAGTAGGAGGAGCTAGGGACCAGTTCCTGGTGCTGGAGTAGAAGTCTGAGTGGAACAAGCGGTCCCAGGTGCAGATATAGTAGCCTGGAGGTAGACACGAGTTTCCTGCCCTCAACGCAGTTGTCAGAGTCAGTAACAAATGGTGTCTGTCAGTGAAAGGGAATCCTTATACCCAAGGAGTGGTTGCTCAAGGTAGAGAAACCTCCTTCTACAACGCAAATCTGTGACTTCCTGGCAGATATCAGTCCTTGTTATGCATCCTTATACACTAAATCCGAACCCCCGCCAGTATAAATATTTTAAAAGAAAAGCGGGGCTGAAGCGCGCCATTAAGGGGGCGGGGCTTAGCCCTCACAGCTCTCATCAGCGCCATTTTCTCTTCACAGAGCTGCAGAGACGCTGGTCCTTCCTCTACACTGCTGTACAAGTAACAGGGTGCAAAACAGGGGGGGGGGGGGGGGGGCACAGATATTTTGGTGCTGTATATGTAATTATAAAAGCGCTAACGGGTCTGAGGCTTTATATAAGGAATTTCAGAACCAGGATAAGCGCTGGGTTGTGAGCTGGCAAACTCCCTCTGTATTTCTCTGACAGGCTTTACTGTGGGTCTGTCCCCTATATGCCCAATGTGTTTGTGGGTGTCGGTACATGTGTGTCGGCATGTCTGAGGCTGAGTGCTCTTCCCAGGAGGAGACTGGAATAGGGAAAGAAACGGCTGTGGGAGTGACCCTGTCGGCACCTCCGACTCCTGATTGGGTAAATGTTTTGAGTGCTTTGAATGCGAATGTGGCTTTGTTAAATAAGAGATTAGATAAATCTGAGTCTCAGAGCCAGGCATGGAAAAAAATCAGTGGAGGATGTGTTGTCACAAGTTCAGACCCCCTCGGGGTCACAAAAGCGTTCATTTACCCAGTTAGCAGATACGGATACCGACACGGACTATAGTGATGCAAGATTAAATCCAAAACTTACTAAAAGCATTCAGTACATGATTGTGGCGATAAAAGACGTGTTACATATCACGGAGGACCCTGCTGTTCCTGATACAAGGGTCTGTATGTTTAAAGGAAAGAAACCTGAGGTAACGTTTCCTCCCTTTCATGAACGGAACACTCTTTTTGAAAAAGTTTGGGAAAATCCTGACAAGAAGTTTCAGATTCCCAAGAGAATTCCGGTGGCATATCAGTTCCCCTCTGGGGATAGGGAAAAGTGGGAGTCACCCCCCACTGTGGACAAAGCCCTATCACGGATGTCCAAAAAGGTAGTGCTTTCGTCCCCTGACATGGCAGCCCTAAAGGAACCTGCGGATCGTAAACAGGAAAATACATTGAAATCCATTTATGTCACTACGGGTACGCTGCTCAGACCTGCCGTTGCATCGGCGTGGGTGAGTAGCGCTATTGAAAAATGGGCAGATAACTTGTCATCTGAGATAGATACCCTGGATAGGGATAGCATTCTTTTGACGCTGAGTTATATCAGGGACGCTGCAGCCTACCTAAAGGAAGCTGCAAGGGATAATGGCCTTTTGGGATCAAGGGCCAATGCCATGGCAGTTTCAGCTAGGAGAGCATTGTGGATTCATCAATGGAATGCTGATGCTGACTCTAAGAAGGCGATGAAGTCTCTGCCTTATAAAGGTGGTGTCTTGTTTGGTGACGGCCTCGCTGACCTGGTATCTACGGCTACCGCGGGTAAGTCATCCTTTTTACCTTATGTTCCTGAACAACAAAAGAAACCGCACCACTATCAGATGCAGTCCTTTCGGACCAATAAATTCAAAAAAGGGCGAGGGTCTTCCTTCCTTGCTTCTAGAGGAAGAGGAAAGGGAAAGAGGTCACCGGCTGTGGCAAGTTCTCAAGAGCAGAAGTCCTCTCCGGCTTCTACCAAATCCACCGCATGACGCTGGGGCTCCTCTGCGGGAGTCCGCACCGGTGGAGGCATGTCTCAAACTCTTCAGTCAGTTCTGGGCTCGTTCGGCCCTAGACCCATGGGTTTTGGAAATAGTGTCCCAGGGGTACAATATAGAGTTTCAAGACGATCCCCCTCACCGATTTTTCAAACCGGCCTTACCAGCTTCTCCTCCGGACAGGGAGGTGGTATGCAAAGCAATACGGAAATTGTGTCAAAATCAAGTCATTGTCAGGGTTCCTTTGTCGCAACAGGGAGAAGGCTTCTATTCGAGCCTGCTCGTGGTCCCGAAGCCAGACGGCTCAGTCAGACCGATCCTGAACCTCAAATCCCTAAATTTCTACCTACGGAAATTCAAATTCAAGATGGAATCTCTCCACGGCAGAGATATACAGTCTGGAGGAGGGGGATTTTATGGTGTCGGTAGACATAAAGGATGCCTATTTGCATGTTCCCATTTTTCCTCCACATCAGGCTTACCTGAGGTTTGCAGTGCAGGATTGCCATTATCAGTTTCAGACGTTGCCGTTTGGTCTGTCCACGGCTCCGAGAATTTTCACCAAAGTAATGGCGGAAATTATGATTCTCCTGCGCAAGCAAGGAGTCACAATTATCCCGTACTTGGACGATCTCCTGATAAAAGCGAGGTCCAAGGAACAATTACTGCAGAACATTACGCTCTCCCTGACAATTCTGCTCTTAAATTTGCCAAAATCACAGTTGGTTCCGACGACACGTCTGTCATTCTTGGGTATGATTCTGGACACGGAATTACAGAGAGTTCTTCTTCCAGTGGAAAAGGCTCTAGAAATTCAGAACCTAGTCAAACAGATTCTGAAACCAGCAAGAGTGTCGATTCATCAATGCACTCGGTTGCTGGGGAAGATGGTGGCGGCCTACGAGGCCATTCAGTTTGGCAGATTGCATGCCAGAGTGTTTCAGTGGGACCTGTTGGACAAGTGGTCTGGGTCCCATCTGCACATGCACCGACAGATAATCCTGTCTTCCAAGACCAGAATCTCACTCCTGTGGTGGCTGCACAGCTCTCACCTCCTAGAGGGACACAGGTTCGGGATCCAGGACTGGATCCTGGTGACCACAGATGCAAGTCTCCGACGCTGGGGTGCAGTCACACAGGGGGAAAATTTCCAGGGAAAGCGGTCAAGCCAGGAAGCTTGTCTACACATAAACATTCTGGAATTAAGGGCCATTTACAACGGCCTTCTACAAGCGGAACATCTTCTTTGCGTTCTGCCCGTCCTGATTCAGTCGGACAACATAACAGCAGTGGTGTACATAAACCGCCAGGGCGGAACGAAGAGCAGAGCGGCTATGGCAGAGGCCACAAAAGTTTTCTGCTATGCGGAAAGACATGTAAGCGCTCTGTCAGCGGTCTTCATTCCAGGTGTGGACAACTGGAAAGCAGACTTCCTCAGCAGACACGATCTCCATCCAGGAGAGTGGGGTCTTCATCAAGAGGTCTTTGCAGAAGTGACAAGTCGTTGGGGAATTCCTCAAATAGACATGATGGCGTCTTGCCTCAACAAGAAACTTCCAAGATATTGTCCCAAGTCAAGGGACCCTCAAGCAATAGCGGTGGACGCCCTAGTGACGCCGTGGGTGTTTCAGTCGGTATATGTGTTCCCTCCGATTCCACTCATTCCAAAAGTGAGAAAGATCATAAGAAGAACAAGGGTTCATGCAATCCTCATTGTTCCAGACTGGCCAAGGAGGGCCTTGTATCCAGATCTTCAGGAATTGCTCGTAGGAGATCCCTGGCCTCTTCCTCTATGAGAGGATCTGTTACAGCAGGGGCCGTGCGTGTATCAATACTTACCGCGGCTTTGTTTGACGGCTTGGAGGTTGAACGCCGGATCCTAGCCCGAAAGGGTATTCCCACTGAAGTCATTCCCACACTTCTTCAGGCTAGAAAAGAAGTAACTGCAAAACATTACAGGTTGAGTATCCCTTATCCAAAATGCTTGGGACCAGAGGTATTTTGGATATGGGATTTTTCCGTATTTTGGAATAATTGCATACCATAATGAGATATCATGGTGATGGGACCTAAATCTAAGCACAGAATGCATTTATGTTTCATATACACCTTATACACACAGCCGGAAGGTAATTTTAGCCAATATTTTTTATAACTTTGTGCATTAAACAAAGTGTGTGTACATTCACCTAATTCATTTATGTTTCATATACACCATATACACACAGCCTGAAGGTCATTTAATACAATATTTTTAATAACTTTCTGTATTAAACAAAGTTTGTGTACACTGAGCCATCAAAAAAGAAAGGTTTCACTATCTCACGCTCACTCAAAAAATTCCGTATTTCGGAATATTCCGTATTTCGGAATATTTGGATATGGGATACTCAACCTGTATCACCGTATTTGGAGAAAATATATGTCTTGGTGTGAATCCAAGAAGGCTCCTACGGAAGAATTTCAGCTGGGCCGTTTTCTCCATTTTCTGCAAGCAGGTTTGGATGCGGGCTTAAAATTAGGCTCAATTAAAGTACAAATTTTGGCCTTGTCAATTTTCTTTCAAAAAGAATTGGCCTCCCTTCTGGAAGTTCAGACTTTTGTGAAAGGCGTGCTGCACATCCAACCTCTCTTTGTGCCCCCGGTGGCACCATGGGATCTTAACGTGGTGTTGCAGTTCCTGCAATCTCATTGGTTTGAACCTTTACGTAAAGTAGAGTTGAAATTCGTCACTTGGAAAGTGATCATGCTGTTGGCCTTGGCCTCTGCAAGGTGGGTGTCTGAATTAGCGGTTTTGTCTCACAAGAGCCCCTATTTGATCTTCCATGAAGACAGAGCAGTGTTGAGAACTCGTCAGCAATTTCTGCCGAAAGTGGTGTCATCGTTTCACATGAACCAACCTATTGTGGTGCCGATGGCTACTGACGCCTTAGCGGAATCGAAGTCTCTAGATGTGGTCAGAGCTTTGAAAATGTATGTAGCCAGAACGGCTCAGATTAGGAAAACAGAGGCTCTGTTTGTCCTGTATGATCCCAACAAGATTGGGGCTCCTGCTTCCAAGCAGACTATTGCACGCTGGATCTGTAATACGATTCAGCAAGCTCATTCTATGGCTGGATTGCCGTTACTGAAATCGGTGAAGGCCCATTCTAAAAGAAAGGTGGGCTCATCCTGGGCGGCTGCCAGGGGGGTCTCGGCATTACAGCTTTGCCAAGCAGCTACTTGGTTGGGTTCAAACACTTTTGCAAAGCTTTACAAGTTTGATACCCTGGCTAAGGAGGACCTCTTGTTTGGTCAATCGGTGCTGCAGAGTCATCCGCACTCTCCCTCCCGTTCTTGAGCTTTGGTATAAACCCCATGGTTCTTGTAGTGTCCCCAGCATCCTCTAGGACGTAGGAGAAAATAGGATTTTAATACCTACCGGTAAATCCTTTTCTCTTAGTCCGTAGAGGATGCTGGGCGCCCGTCCCAGTGCGTACTGTATCTGCAGTTATTGGTTATGGTTACACACGTGTTGTGTTGTGTTTATACTAGTCAGCCTGTTGCTGTCGTTATTCATGCCGTTGCATGCGTTGGGTTAAATGCCATGTTGTACGGCATGCTTGAGGTGTGAGCTGCTATGTGTCTCACCTTAGTTTAAATCAAAATAAATCATTTTTCCTCGAAATGTCCGTCTCCCTGTGCACAGTTCCTATAACTGGAGTCTGGAGGAGGGGCATAGAGGGAGGAGCCAGTTCACCCCCCTTTTTAAAGTCTTAAAGTGCCCATGTCTCCTGCGGATCCCGTCTATACCCCATGGTTCTTGAAGTGTCCCCAGCATCCTCTACGGACTAAGAGAAAAGGATTTACCGGTAGGTATTAAAATCCTATTTTTTTTAGTGTATCATTTGTGTATTTTAGATGAATTTGAGTGTATTAAAGTGTGTTTTCTTACTTGCCTAAACCATATTTTCGAGATTATTTTAATCATGGTTATTCAAATGGCTATAAGGGGAGAATACCTTTTCACTCAGTATTAACACACACGCATCCTATGGACCAGGCGCCAGTGTTTTTCCATTATATTTTTGTATTGTTCATTCGAAGGGATTAGTGTTTATCCTTTACTTTGTGGTCAAATAAGGCTGCCTGGTTCATTTCACTGCGCTAACCTGGTGTATATCAATATTCATAGAAACTGCTTTATCTGGATAAAAAATCAGAAATGGGAAACGACATGACAATGCCCCTAAATCTGATACTCTTCTAGCTGACGCCATGGCCAGAAGAAAGAGAACTTTAGCTGTCAACCATTTAAGATCCACTTTATTAAGTGGTTCAAACCGGGCAACTTGAAGGGCCTTTAGGACTAAATTTAAGTCCCAAGGCACTGTAGGAGGAACAAAAGGAGGTTGAATGCACAGCATTCCTTGGAAAAAAGTACGCACATCCTGTAAACTGGCAATTTTCTTTTGGAACCAGTCGATGCCGACATTTAAACTCTCAAGGAAGCCACCTTCAAACCTTTATCCATTCCTGCCTGAAGGAATTTTAAGACACTGGAAACTCTGAAAGACTTAGGGTCTATTTTCCGTTCACTGCACCAATGAATATAGGTTTGCCATATTCGGTGGTAAATGGGAGTTGAGGAAGGTTTCCTTGCTCTGAGCATTGCTTGAATCTTCTTGAAGTTTGAATTGGATTCTGAAAGGGAAGGGAAACCAGTGAAGGGCTTGTAGGAGAGGGGAGGTGGATGCAGTGCGTTTGGTGAGGAAGAGGAGTTGGGCTGTAGCATCGAAGATAGATTGGAGTGGAGAGAGGTAATTGTCAGGAAGGCCAGTTAGGAGGAGATTACAGTAATCCAGTCTGGAAATAAGCAATGAGTGGCTAATGATCTTGGTGGCATCCTGGGGGAGAAAGGGTCTGATCCTGGAAATGTTTTTGAGATGAAAATGACAGGTTTATGAGAAGTGCTGAATGTGTGTTTTGAAGGAGAGGGAGGAGTCAAGACAGCATACTTGGGGGTTAAAGGAGATAGTTGTGCCATCAATGGATAATGAGATTGTGGGAGGTGAGGTTGTGTGGGAGGGTGGGAAGATGATCAGCTCAGTCTTGGACATGTTGGGTTTAAGAAAGAGCTGGGACATCCAGAAAGAGGTAGCAGAGAGACAGTTGGAGGTACGAGTGAGGAGAGCTGGGGAGAGATCAGGGGAGGAAAGGTAGATTTGAGTGTCATCAGCATAGAGGTGATATTGGAAGTTAAAAGAACTAATGAGTTCACCTAAAGAGAACGTATAGAGAAAAAAAGGGGACCAAGAACATAACCTTGGGGACACAAACAGTTAGTGGAAGTGGGGGGTGAGGTAGCGTCATTAGAGGAGACAGAGAAGGAACGATCAGAGGGGTAGGAGGACAGCCAGGAGAGGGCAGTATCACGCAGACCAAGAGAGTGAAGGATTTGCAGAAGGAGAGGGTGATCCACAGTGTCAAAAGCGGCAGAGAGGTCAAGAAGAATAAGCAGACAGTAGTGTTCCTTAGATTTGGCTGCACGGAGGTCATTGCAGACTTTTGTGAGGGCAGTTTCAGGTATCATTTCCAGGTATTTACATGCTGGGTGGCCTTGCCCTCTGCTGGGCAGACCCCAGCATGCGTTTGCAGTCAGTTGCAGTTTTGCTAAAATAGCAAAACTGCAACTAAAGCTGAAGTAGTGCCCATGACTGTGGTTCTTAAGCAAATTGGCTGACAATTTTTCTGGTGTTTATCCCCTGGCAACATTTTGGACAATTCTACATTTACAACATATCTGTCTTTCAGGTTTCCCCTGTCTATGCATGTACTGTGAGTATTAATTCTTTCTCACCAGATACATCTTTCTCTCCCATGTATCTTGTGAGGAAGTCATCGTCCTCATCCGTTCCTCCCTCCCCCCGCCCCACCATGACCCTATCCCCTCCCGCCTCCTCCGCTACATTCTCCTTCTGCCTGTTCCCATCTTGCCCACCTCCTCAATCTCTCCCTTTCATCTGACACTGTCCCTTCTGTCTCCAAGCAAGCACTTGTCTCCCCTATTCTTAAAAAAAAAACTACCTATGATCCTAAAAACCCTCTCCAACTACAAACTTCTCTCTCCTCCCTTTTGCGTATTTTCTACAACCGCCTTACTGCCTTTCTTTCCTCCCACCCACTGCTTGACCCTTTCCAGTCTGGTTTCCGTCCTTCTCCACTCCACTGAAACTGCTCCTGCAAAAGTCTGCAATGACCTCATTGCTGTTAAATTCAAGGGCCATTACTCTGCTTTTTCTCCTTGACCTCTCTGCTGCTTTTGATACTGTGGACAACCATCTCCTTTGTCAAATCCTTCACTTCCTTGGTCTGTGTGATACTGCCCTCTCCTGGCTGTCCTCCTACCTCTATGACCACTCCATCTCTGTCTCCTCTCATGACTCCACCTCCCCACCCACTTCCACTAACAGTATGTGTCCCTCAAGGTTCTGTTCTTGGTTCTCTCCTTTTCTCTCTCTATATGTCCTCTTTAGGCGAGCTCATTAGCTCTTTTGAATTACAATATAATTTCTATGCTGATACTTAAATCTACCTTTCCTACCCTGATCTCTCCCCCGCTCTCCTCACTCATATCTCCAAATGTCTCTCTGCTATCTCTTCTTGGATGTCCTAGCGCTTTCTTAAACTTAACATGTCCAAGACTGAGATTGTCATTTTCCCAACCTTCCGCACAACCTCACCTCCCACAATTTCATTATCTATTGATGGCACTACTGTCTCCTCTAGTCCCCATGTGAACTGTATTGGAGTAATCCTTCACTATTCCCTGGCCTTCAAACAACACATACAGCACCTCTCACAAACCTGCCATTTTCATCTCATAAATTTTTTCAGGATCAGACAATTTCTCATCCAGGATTCTACTAAAGACCTTTATCTTCTCACTGGTCATCTCCAGACTGAACTACTGTACTTTCCTCCTATGTGGCATCCCTGACAAATGCCTCTCTCCACTCAAATCTATCCTTGATGCTGCAGCCAGGCTTATCTTCCTCATCAAATGTAGTATGTTCACCACTCCTCTCTTACAAGCTCTTCACTGGCTCTCCTTTCCCTTCAGAATCCAATTCAAGTTTCTCCCACTCACTTACAAAGCCTCCACCTCTCCCAATTACATCTCTGACCTAATCTCCCTTTACACTCCTGCCTGTCCTCTTCACTCTGCTAATGCACAACGCCTCTCCTGCCTACTGATTACCTCCTCCCACTCCTACCTCCAAGATTTTTCACGTGCTGCTCCCTTTCTCTGGAATTCTCTATCTCTTCCCCTCAGACTCTCTACCTCTCTACAAAACTTCAAATGGGCTCTCAAGACCAACTTATTTTCCAAACTCAGCCAACTCCCATCCTAACCCTGTTTCACTATCCTTGTCTACCCTATCTGTGTCACCTCTGTCTGCCCCTCCCCTTTAGAATTTAAACTCTCAAGAGCAGGGCCCTCTTCCCTCATATGCCTTTCCTTTTCTTAATTGAACCATCTGTTATTCCATACTCCCTTCAACGGCACCAAATCCCTTGGTTTTCTGACACCCTAATACTTATTTCAGTGTTACCTGCTAAAGCAAGTATGTTCATATACCCTGTACTTGTCCTATATTGTCTTGAACTCACTGTTTTATTATTTTGCTTATTTCTTTATGTACTCTGTAAGTGGGCGCTATATAAATAAAGGCTGATAAGAATAATGAAAACATTTTTTTTAGACTTTTAATATATACTACAGCATTTGAATCCAATGGTTTATATTCTTGTAAGACAATTATAAGTCACTGCCTCACCACCACACAATGTAGGCACTGAATTATATTACCACCTTTGCGGATACCAACATTAAATGGCTACTAAAAACTATATTGACAGCCATATGTTGTAACCCATATTTGCATCATACTTCTCCACCTCATGTTTACACCTGTACAATGTTACCTCATGCTTCTGACCAGGGGTTAAAGTGGGGGGGAACGAGGTGGAGCTGAGTTCCACCACCTGTAATGGTAGGGGGAACTAGTTCCACCACCTCCATTGCCCTGCACAGTAATTCCAATAGAAATACCTGCCCCATCACCTACATGAATAGATGATACAGGCGGCGCTAGTGTTACTGATGAGCTGCTGCCACCTTCTTCTTTGGTTCCTGGTGGCTCCATGGTACTCCTCCATTTACAGCCTACCCCTCCTGGTACTCGCACATGCTGTGTCTGTTGGACAGTATTCATCCCCTCCTCAGGTCCCAGTGGCTTCCTTTTCCGGCACATTATGTGTAAGGGGCACTACAAATGTGGGTATTCTGTGTAAGGGGCAGTATTTCTGTGGGAATTGTTTATAAGGGGCACTACTGTAGGCATTGTATACAAGTGGCATTACTATGGTGTAATATGAATCAGGGGCACTACATGCAGTGTAATGTGAACGAGATTGTGCTGCTGTGTGGTGTCATTTGAATTGGGGGTACTATTATGTGACCATGATGCACCTTTGTGAGATCAAGGTCCCTTTATAAAGTATGGGAAGTAGGGCAATAATTTATAGTTTGCAGGGGTTGCCGAAAACACTAGCACTGGCCCCGCTTAATGTTAGAGAGGGGGGGGGGGGGGAAGGGTGGCGGGGTAAATGAGTTCCACCACCTCCAGGACCACTTTAAGCCCTGCTTCTGACACAATACTGACACTGTACTGTCACTTCACATAGTACTGACAAACATTTACCAACAATACTACAGTGTTGCCACACACTATACTGACAACCTCACTATTCTACAACCCACAAAATACTGACACACCACACTCATTGCCTAACATTTGAAAACGACAGCAAACAAAAAACACCTAAGGAAAAAATAAATTAACATCTTATTTAGCCACTACGGGTAGCTCTACATTTAGGGTTTGAAAATCATGACTCAACAGTTGAAAACTGGACTAGTAACAGGATACAACACTGACACTTAGGGGGGAATTCAAATGTTTGAAAAGTCGTTTGGGTGTTTGTTTTCTCCGGTCTATTAGATAGGGGGGGGGGGGGGGAGACACCCAACTGACTTTTCAAACAATTGAATAGCCCCCTTACAGTATTTTGAAATCTTGAAACAAAGGCTACTAGCATATGAATCATATTATAATGGCACCCTAACAGAAATAACAGTGTCTTAACTATTACATTAATCCAATAAGGAAACACACATGATACTGTATTACACATTTCTATAAAAACTAGTAACTTCCCAATAAAAACCTATAACTATTCATCCACAGATATTTATCAGCCTGTCTTCATATAACTAGCTGGTTTAATATTAGTGTACAAAGACTACAGAATTTAATTTCTAATATAAATTGTCGTCTTCTATTAAGTAATGACAGGGTCAAGAAGCAATATACACCCACTTGCAGTAAAGATTATTTTTCTACAATCTGTCACAATAACTGAGAATGAATATGCGTATATTAATTAGTCAAGATGAATGATATTTTCTGCCAAAAATTCAAATATTCTGCTCCTCACTGGAATGAGTGATTTACCAACAAAAATATTTGTATAATTTGTATGACAGTTTCTCCCTTCTGTTAATAATCATGTTTTTGTTTAACAAATCAGAAGTTAAATAAACAACTCACAATGTTTAAAAGTGTCAAAAGATATTTCTGTACATATTCTTTTCCATGAAATCGTACAACCGAGTCATCCACTCCAAGCAGAACTTCTAAGTTGTAATCATTGTCACTTGTGTGCCTACGATTTCTTTTTTGGGTACTGTTGATTCGATTTTCAATACTGTCGACCATATTTTCCAGAATATTAGGGTTAAGTTGGCCATGCTCTGAAACAAAACAAAAAAACATAAAAGCAGAACTTATGTTTTCATGTAGAACAAAAAGTGAAGCAAAATGAATACAATTTAAATGTACTTTAAAGAAGTACTTCAAACCTCAATAAGATTAGCTAGTAACATGCCCAAAGACCAAAATGTGAGACATTAGCCATACAATCAGTTGTGACTGCCACATGCAGTGAAATTTAAGGAAAATTTAATTTATAAAAGTGCTGATGTGGAGAGCTCTAGAACAGAGTTCAGCAAGTCATGGGGACCAGACTTTACTATTCTGCCAATCAGGAGTTATGGGCTTGTTACTGTCCAAATTTATCTGTGACTGATTTCTCTAAGATAGAAAAATAATTGTAGCAATTCTGGAGTCACTGAATCACTCTATAATGATCATTAATATGTTTTGTAGGGCATGTACACATCATGACTAGCTTTACGTTTCCATTTAACTTTAAATAAGTATTTTTATAGTGACACAATGATGGTTATGTAATAGGTTCCGAGATTATGGAATCATTCATTTAACAGAATACCATTTCAAATTTAGAGGCCAGATCTGTAATCTCAGAATCTATTACATAACCCTCGGAGTAAAAATGTATGCAGAGGGTCTACCCAGTGGTGTATCTATAATGGGTGCAGTGAGTGCACTGCACACGAGCCCTTGGGTCCCGAGGGGGCCCACACCGCACCCATTTCTTCTATACTCAGCTTCCCGACGTCCATCGGTGTGTGTGTGTGGGCCCCCTCTTCTCCCATAGTGTCACCACCGCTGCTAGTGCACTGAGCACTAGAGACTCTGGCACAGTGCCAGAGTCTACAGTACATGCGCAGGACTCTGTAAAAATTGCGCGGTGGCCATTTTTTCGGAGTCCTATGCATGTGCTGTAGACTCTGCCACTGTGCCAGAGTCTCAGTGCTGAGAGTGCTAACAGCGGCGGTGATGGATACAGGAGAGGAGGGGGCCCACACATGGGGCCTGCACCTGGGTCCCCTCATCTCTAGAAACGCCTCTGGGTCTAGCATACATTTTCAACAGAAGCATGATAATACCAATATAAATATACTAGAAACAAAGCTTGATCAAATGTTGTCAAATGTTTAGGTCTATTTTGTAGCTAATGAATGTAAATTAGGAAATGAAAGATTACTGGACCATGCAATAACTCGGTAAACTAATATTTTACTATAATAAAATACTTTTGTGTGCCTTGTTTAACCAAAACAGTCATATGGACTGATCGGCTAGAAAATATAGTTACTCTAAAACTAAACTACGGTAATGTTTCCATTTTGATTATTTAGTAACTTTCATAATTTAGCAAACATTTTACTTGCATAGAACAAGTGTGGTTAAATGTTTTCCTGCTAATCTACATGTAGAATTTGAAAAAAACGAATTATAAAATAATATGGACAATCGGAAACAACCATGTTAATAAATGGATTTTACGATGGAAAAGTGGGTTGTTAGAATGCAGATTTCAAATGTATAATTCAATTGTTTTCTTATTACAGGTTGAGTATCCCATATCCAAATATTCCGAAATCTGGAATTTTTGGATTGAAAGTGAGATAGTGAAACATTTGTTTTCTGATGGTTCAATGTACACAAACTTTGTTTACTACACAAAGTTATTAAAAATACTGTATTAAATGACCTTCAGGCTGTGTGTGTATAAGGTGTATATGAAACATAAATTAATTGTGTGAATGTGCACATACTTTGTTTAATGCACAAAGTTATTAAAAATATTGGCTAAAATTACCTTCAGGTTGTGTGTATAAGGTGTATATGAAACACAAATACATTCTGCGCTTAGACATAATGATATCTCATTATGGTATGCAATTATTCCAAAATACAGAAAAATCCAAAATCCAAAATACTTCTGGTCCCAAGCATTTTGGATAAGGGAAACTCAACCTGTAATAGTTTTGATGGGCTCGCATTTCAGTTAACCTATAATCCTAACCACATCTTCTTCTTAGACTGAAAAAAGAAGAATAGAGGCTTTTCCATTTTTTTTTTTTTTTTAGTACAACACCTACTGCAATGTTTCCCAACCTCAGTCCTTAAGGCATACGAACAGTCCAGAGTTTTAAGGCTATCCATGTTTGAGCACAGATGGTTCAATAAAAATACAGCTATTCTAAAAACCTGAACTGTTAGAATGCCTTGATGACTGAGGTTGAGAAACACTGACCTAGGGGTAGATTTACTGTACTAATGCATCTAAAATTGCTAAGTGGTGGTGTTACTTATAGCAACCAATCAGATTCTGATTACAATTTTTAGAATGCAATTGAGGAATGATAACTAGAATCTTATTGGTTTTCATTAGAAGCCTTAGTAGATCTACCCCCTAATATCTGTATCACCATATCACACTGTAATGCCTAACATTTTAAATCAATTAAGTACAGTATAATATCCAAAAAGGATTAAAGGAGGGATGCTAAGATGTAAAAGGTTATTCTCAGGTGAACATACATGCAATATTACATTTAATCTTTTACAGAAATATTTTCTTAGAAGTTTTGTTAATAAAGTAGTATTCTTTTCTATGATAATTGTTACTGTATTTGTCTTATTATTATTATTACTACAAGTTATTTATATAGCGCACTCATATTCCACAGCACTTTACAGATAATATTTGCCCATTCACATCAGTTTCTGCTCCAAAGGAGCTTACAATCTATATTCTCTACAACACATGCACGCACACACATTCAGGCCCAGGGACAGGGGGGGACAAAGGGACCCCGAGGTTCGGAGGAACCCAAAGGATGATGGGCACAAAAAATGTGGCCACTGCGCCTAATAACGCATTTTACAGTGTACGCTGCCTGTGAGTTAAGTTTAAAAAAAAAAAACATAATTACAGGCCGCACAAAATTCCTCCCCACCCTCACCTTCCAACATTTGGTCCAGTCCAGTCCAGTCCAGTCCAGGCGCCCCCCCCCCCCCCCTCTCCGTCATTATGCATGCTGCACTGCGCCAGCCCTTCCCTGTACTTTGTCCCTGCTGCCCATGCTGAAGAGCAGGGAAGCCCAGTAGGACAAACTCCCGCTCAGTCTCAATCAAAAGTTCCCCATCAAAGTTGCCCACAGCCCCACCACTATCCCAACTCCCAATGGTAAGTACCTTTACCTTGAATATATATAAATTTTTTCAATCCGTCCTCTGCTTTAAAAGGGGGAGGTGGGGTCAAGAGGGACCCAGAGATTTCTGTTGCCGGCCCTGCACACATTCAAGCTAGGGTTAATTTTTTTGTTGGAATCCAATTAACCTACCAGTACATTTTTTGACTGAGGCAGGAAACCAGAGTATCTGGCGGAAACCCACGCAAGTACGGGGAGAATATACAAACTCCACACTGTTAGGGCCATGGTACGAATTGAACCCATGACCTCAGTGCTGTGAGGCGGTAATGCTAACCATTACACCATCCGTACTGCTATGTCTTATCTTATACACTCAACCCTCTTGAAAACAGCATGTACTAAAGTGACCATCCCCAACTTATATAACTGTAAAAATGTTTTAGTAATTGCTAAATTAAAAACTGAAAACAGAATGTGAAAGGTTATTTTTGATAAATATAAAATATTTTGTAAATATACTCTCTTTAACCATTTGGCTAGTGGTCAATGTATAAATGTAGCTAGCCACTGTTTAAGTTGTACTTCTACTCATGCTGTGTATTTATTATTGTGCCCATGTTTTGTGTTTTATTTTGGATTTATTACTAAAGTACAGGCAGATAAAATAAGTGATCATTGATCATGTGTTAATACTCTGGAGGACATTAAGGGCTCAGTCAAATTAGTTGCGAGTTGGCTTGTGCAAGAAGTGTTCATGGTGAACTCGATCAGCGAATTACACTTGCAATCCAATTTCAACTTGCATTGCTTTTTCAGAGGAAATTCACATTTTTGTGTGTGCACTTTCCTAAGGGTTTGAAAAGTAGGGAAAATACTTTAAGGTAAAAATGTTGTGACTTGCCTCATAACCCCTTGGACACCCCCCCTAATGCCTTATTGGAGCTTTCAATTAGCTTAATTAGGCCAATAAATACATGTCATCGTTGGAGTTGAAAAACAAAATGGCCTCAAATTGCACCAAAATCAACTTTATTTATTTTTTATGCACCACAAATTTAGTTCAATGAAAAGTAATTGCTTTTTATAATTTTTTTTACTTTTGTTTGGGGAAAAAAAAATGCGGTCTCAGATTACTCCAAGATAATCTTTTCTCATACTTTTTTTGTGTCAGTTGTTTGTAATTAAACAAAATTTGCTTTTTATCATTTTTTTTTTTTTACTTTAAAAATAAATAAATTACCAAATCAGGCATGTGACACTTTTTAAGAGCATCTAGTACTTTCCTTATGCCCACTAAGATATTCTATATGATTCTGCTACCGAAGTTGTCACTTTTTTGGGATCCACAAAGGTCTCTCCACTGTTTCATGTACTTCTCCCAGATCGCATTCCGTACAAAATTTGCAAACCCTCGCCACAAGTACTGCAAACAGGCATTTCTAATTGGATGTCACATTTCTCGGGTATGTGCATTCATACGAAGTCTGTGAGTTTCATGAAAGAAACTCACATTCACAAACTGGCACCTAAGTGCATTGAGCCCTATCAGTTGTCATTCTACATGTACTGTTCCCACAGCCATATTTGTTAAAATATATATAAATATTGGGATACGAGAGATTTGTGGAAATGAATTAGTTAAAGTTGTTGCTTATTTGTTAATATTTTATGACAAAAGAAAATTGGATGGTTCATTGAATTGGAAGAACATTCAACATATGGACTTAATAAAGCAGTAGATTGTGCTGTAACTATATTTATTCATTACTTATATAGTGTTTTTAATTAAACACAAAGGGCTTGATTTACATTTGGATATAAACAATGTATTTCTGCATTGTGGGTTTTGTTTGTATTATGCTTATGCAGTAAACTCAAGTAAGAGTTACTTATGATATGTTATGCTTATAATGCCTTACATGTGGAGATGTAGAGATGGGGACATAGGAAGGAAAAGGACAACCACATGTTTGCCAGGCCTGCTCCACATAATCAGTGAGACACACAATGGGCACCATATTACCCCCATATTGCTGCCTGTGTGCTCGAGATCTGATTCTCCCCTTACCGGATAAACAATAAACTTTTCAGTCTACTTCACAGATACTTATTTATGTTTAGCTCTTGACTGAGGACCTTAGCTGATAATTATTCCATATAAAATGACAGTTCACAGAATATGACTATTTAAGACACAACCCGGCTCTTTAAATGCATATAAAATAGTTTCTTAAAACTGATATTATAATTGTGATGCTGGGACATATAGTGCAGTAAAGTTTGGTCTTTTTCTCCGTAATTATCTGACATTTGAGCAAAATACACATCTTATAAATATTATATGTATGCAGGCAGGAATACTAATGAAATGTGGTGAATGTAAAACAAACAAATGTGTGCCACATTTGTGGAGCATAGTTTTAAGAGAAAACATTTTATATTATTGTAATGTTACTAATTAAAAAATGCAGCTGTTGGACTTAAGCAAACAAATGGTTATTAATTAGAAACACCCTAACAGCTGCCGCCTTGCCACGTCTGAGTGTAAATGGAACTTTCTGCCTCTTTAGCACTATGGTTGTGAGGCTTAAAAGTGAGAAATGCAATCAGATATGTAATAAATCCACATTGCAAATTAATGAAGAACAATTACCTGGAGAAAATAAGATTTTACTTACCGGTAAATCTATTTCTCGTAGTCCGTAGTGGATGCTGGGGACTCCGTAAGGACCATGGGGAATAGACGGGCTCCACAGGAGACAGGGCACTTTAAGAAAGAATTTGGATACTGGTGTGCTCTGGCTCCTCCCTCTATGTCCCTCCTCCAGACCTCAGTTAGAGAAACTGTGCCCGGAAGAGCTGACAGTACAAGGAAAGGATTTTGGAATCCAGGGCAAGACTCATACCAGTCACATCAATCACAGCGTATAACTTGTGATAAACTTACCCAGTTAACAGTATGAACAACAACGGAGCATCAGATCAACCCTGATGCAACCAAACATAACCCTTATTTAAGCAATAACTATATACAAGTATTGCAGAAGAAGTCCGCACTTGGGACGGGCGCCCAGCATCCACTACGGACTACGAGAAATAGATTTACCGGTAAGTAAAATCTTATTTTCTCTAACGTCCTAGTGGATGCTGGGGACTCCGTAAGGACCATGGGGATTATACCAAAGCTCCCAAACGGGCGGGAGAGTGCGGATGACTCTGCAGCACCGAATGAGCAAACACAAGGTCCTCCTCAGCCAGGGTATCAAACTTGTAAAACTTTGCAAAAGTGTTTGAACCTGACCAAGTAGCTGCTCGGCAAAGCTGTAATGCCGAGACCCCTCGGGCAGCCGCCCAAGAAGAGCCCACCTTCCTTGTGGAGTGGGCTTTTACTGGTTTTGGAAGCGGAAATCCAGCCGCAGAATGAGCCTGCTGAATCGTGTTACAGATCCAGCGAGCAATAGTTTGCTTTGAAGCAGGAGCACCCAGCTTGTTGGATGCATACAGGATAAACAGCGACTCAGTTTTCCTGACTCTAGCCGTTCTGGCTACATAAATCTTCAAAGCCCTGACCACATCTAATAACTCGGAATCCTCCAAGTCACGAGTAGCCACAGGCACCACAATAGGTTGGTTCATATGAAAGGTTGACACTACTTTTGGCAGAAATTGTGGACGGGTCCGCAATTCTGCCCTGTCCATATGGAAAACCAGATAGGGGCTTTTATGTGACAAAGCCGCTAATTCTGACACACGCCTAGCTAAAGCCAAGGCTAATAGCATGACCACCTTCCATGTGAGAAATTTTAACTCCACGGTTTTGAGTGGCTCAAACCAGTGTGACTTCAGGAAACTCAACACCACGTTAAGATCCCAAGGTGCCACTGGAGGCACAAAAGGGGGCTGAATATGCAGCACTCCCTTTACAAACGTCTGGACTTCAGGAAGAGAAGCCAGTTCTTTTTGAAAGAAAATGGATAGGGCCGAAATTTATACCTTAATGGAACCCAATTTCAGGCCCAAAGTCACTCCCGACTGTAGGAAGTGAAGGAAACGGCCCAGCTGGAATTCCTCCGTAGGGGCATTCCTGGCCTCACACCAAGCAACATATTTTCGCCATATACGGTGATAATGTTTAGCCATCACGTCCTTCCTAGCCTTTATCAGCGTAGGAATAACCTCATCCGGAATGCCTTTTTCTGCTAGGATCCGGCGTTCAACCGCCATGCCGTCAAACGCAGCCGCGGTAAGTCTTGGAACAGACAGGGCCCCTGTTGCAACAAGTCCTGTCTTAGAGGAAGAGGCCATGAGTCCTCTGTGAGCATTTCTTGCAGATCTGGATACCAAGTCCTTCTTGGCCAATCCGGAACAATGAGTATTGTTCTCACTCCTTTTTTTCTTATGATTCTCAGCACCTTTGGTATGAGAGGAAGAGGAGGAAATACATAAACCGACTGGAACACCCACGGTGTCACTAGTGCATCTACAGCTATCGCCTGAGGGTCTCTTGACCTGGCGCAATATCTCTGTAGCTTTTTGTTGAGGCGGGATGCCATCATGTCCACCTGTGGCAGTTCTCACCGCCTTGCAATCTGCGTGAAGACTTCTTGATGAAGTCCCCACTCTCCCGGGTGGAGGTCGTGCCTGCTGAGGAAGTCTGCTTCCCAGTTGTCCACTCCCGGAATGAACACTGCTGACAGTGCTCTTACGTGATTCTCCGCCCAGCAAAGAATTCTGGTGGCTTCCGCCATCGCCACCCTGCTCCTTGTGCCGCCTAGGCGGTTCACATGAGCCACTGCGGTGATGTTGTCTGACTGAATCAGCACCGATTGGTCACGAAGCAGGGTTTCCGCTTGACTTAGGGCGTTGTATATAGCCCTTAGTTCCAGGATATTGATGTGAAGGCAAGTCTCCTGACTTGACCACAGACCTTGGAAATTTCTTCCCTGTGTGACTGCCCCCCACCCTCGGAGGCTTGCATCCGTGGTCACCAGGACCCAGTCCTGAATGCCGAATCTGCGGCCCTCTAGAAGGTGAGCACTCTGCAGCCACCACAGGAGAGACACCCTGGCCCTTGGGGATAGGGTGATCAGCCGATGCATCTGTAGATGTGATCCGGACCACTTGTCCAACAGATCCCATTGAAAGGTCCTCGCATGGAACCTGCCGAAGGGAATGGCCTCGTATGATGCCACCATCTTTCCCAGGACTCGCGTGCAGTGAAGCACCGACACCTGTTTTGGTTTTAATAGGTCTCTGACCAGTGTCATGAGCTCCTGAGCCTTCTCCATCGGGTGATAGACCCTCTTCTGTCTGTGTCCAGAATCATGCCCAGGAAGGGCAGACGAGTCGTAGGAATCAACTGCGACTTTGGAATATTTAGAATCCAGCCGTGCTGTTGTAACACTTCCCGAGAGCGTGCTACGCTGATCAGCAACTGCTCTCTGGACCTCGCCTTTATGAGGAGATCGTCCAAGTAAGGGATAATTGTGACCCCTTGCTTTCGCAGGAGCACCATCATTTCCGCCATTACCTTGGTAAATATTCTCGGTGCCGTGGAGAGACCAAACGGCAACGTCTGGAATTGGTAATGACAATCCTGTACCACAAATTTGAGGTACGCCCGATGAGGTGGATAAATGGGGACATGAAGGTATGCATCCTTTATGTCCAGAGACACCATAAAATCCCCCCCTTCCAGGCTTGCGATGACCACTCTGAGCGATTCCATCTTGAACTTGAACCTTTTCAGGTAAATGTTCAGGGATTTTAAATTCAATATGGGTCTGACCGAACCGTCCGGTTTCGGTACCACAAACATGGTCGAATAATAACCCTTTCCTTGTTGAAGGAGGGGAACCTTGACCACCACCTGCTGAAGATACAATTTGTGAATTGCAGCTAACACTATTTCCCTCTCTAAGGGGGAAGCTGGCAGGGCCGATTTGAGGTATCGGTGAGGGGGCATCTCTTCGAATTCCAGCTTGTATCTCTGAGACACAATCTCTAGTGCCCAGGGATCCACCTGGGAGTGAACCCACTTGTGGCTGAAATTTCGGAGACGCGCCCCCACCGGGCCTAGCTCCGCCTGTGGAGCCCCAGCGTCATGCGGTGGATTTAGTGGAGGCCGGGGAGGACTTCTGTTCCTGGGAACTAGCTGTGTTGTGCAGCTTCTTTCCTCTGCCCCTGCCTCTGGCAAGAAAGGACGCACCTCGGACTTTCTTGCCTTTTTGTGATCGAAAGGACTGCATTTGGTAATACGGTGCTTTTTTAGGTTGTGAGGGAACATTTGGCAAAAAATTTGACTTTCCAGCAGTAGCTGTGGAGACCAGGTCCGAGAGACCTTCCCCAAACAACTCCTCACCCTTGTAAGGTAAAACCTCCATGTGCCTTTTTGAGTCGGCATCGCCTGTCCATTGCCGAGTCCACAGGACCCTTCTGGCAGAAATCGACATTGCATTTATTTTAGAGCCCAGAAGGCTGTCTCTTTGAGCATCTCTCATATATAGGACAGCGTCTTTTATATGCCCCAGGGTCATTAATATAGTATCCTTGTCCAAGGTATCAAGTTCCTCAGATAAGGTATCCGTCCATGCTGTTACAGCACTACACACCCAGGCCGACGCAATTGCCGGCCTTAGTAAGGTACCTGAATGTATATAAATGGACTTCAGGGTACCCTCTTGCTTTCTATCCGCAGCATCTTTTAGGGTGGCCGTATCCTGTGATGGCAGGGCTACCCTTTTGGATAAGCGTGTGAGAGCCTTGTCCACCCTAGGGGAGGATTCCCAGCGTAACCTGTCCGTTGGCGGGAAAGGATACGCCATAAGCATCCGTTTGGAAATCTGCAGTTTTTTATCTGGAGATTCCCAAGCCTTTTCACATAACTCATTTAGCTCATGTGAAGGGGAAAAGGTAACCACCTGCCTTTTTTCCCCATACATATGAACCCTCTTGTCAGGGACTGGGGTTTCCTCTGTGATGTGCAACACATCCTTTATTGCTATAATCATATAACGGATGGCCTTAGCCAATTTAGGCTGTAACTATGCATCATCGCCATCGACACTGGAGTCAGAATCCGTGTCGATATCTGTGTCAACAATTTGGGATAGTGGGCGCTTCTGAGACCCTGGCGGTCTCTGCGACATAGGATCAGGCATGGGCTGAGACCCCGACTGTCCTAAGGTTTCAGCTTTATCCAACCTTTTATGCAAGGAATTAACATTATCATTTAAAACCTTCCACATATCCATCCAATCAGGTGTCGGCGCCGTCGGTGGCGACCCCACATTCATTTGCTCCCGCTCTGCTTCCACATAGCCTTCCTCGTCAAACATGTCGACACAAGCGTACCGACACACCACACACACACACACACACACACAGGGGATGCTCTTTTTGAAGACCGTTCCCCCACAAGGCCTTTTGGAGAGACAGAGAGCGAGTATGCCAGCACACACCCCAGCGCTATATGTCCCAGGAATCACACAGTAACTTAGTGTTAACCCAGCAGCTGCTGTATAATAAGTTTTTGCGCCTAATTTATGTGCCCCCCCCTCTCTTTTTACCCTCTTCTACTGTGTTTCTGCAGGGAAGAGCCTGGGGAGCTTCCTCTCAGCGGAGCTGTGGAGAGAAAATGGCGCTGGTGAGTGCTGAGGAAGAAGCCCCGCCCCCTCAGCGGCGGGCTTCTGTCCCGCGTTTCTGTGTAAAATTATGGCGGGGGCTCATGCATATATACAGTGCCCAACTGTATAAATGCCCAACTTTTGCCAAGAGGTCCTAATTGCTGCCCAGGGCGCCCCCCCCCCTCCCTGCGCCCTGCACCCTACAGTGACCGGAGTATGTGGGTTTAATGTGGGAGCAATGGCGCACAGCTGCAGTGCTGTGCGCTACCTCAGTCTGAAGACTGGAGTCTTCTGCCGCCGATTTTGAAGTCTTCTTGCTTCTTTCACCCGGCTTCTGTCTTCCGGCTCTGCGAGAGGGACGGCGGCGCGGCTCCGGGATCGGACGACAAAGGGTGAGATCCTGTGTACGATCCCTCTGGAGCTAATGGTGTCTAGTAGCCTAAGAAGCAGGACCTATCTTCAGTGAGTAGGGCTGCTTCTCTCCCCTCAGTCCCACGCTGCAGAGAGTCTGTTGCCAGCAGATCTCTCAGAAAATAAAAAAAACCTAACAAAATACTTTCTTATAGCAAGCTCAGGAGAGCTCACTAAGTAGCACCCAGCTCGTCCGGGCACAGATTCAAACTGAGGTCTGGAGGAGGGACATAGAGGGAGGAGCCAGAGCACACCAGTATCCAAATTCTTTCTTAAAGTGCCCTGTCTCCTGCGGAGCCCGTCTATTCCCCATGGTCCTTACGGAGTCCCCAGCATCTACTAGGACGTTAGAGAAAGGTACAGTTCTTTAGGCAAGAGAAGACTTGGCTCTGTGCTGCTACCGTTCCACCTGGCAAACAGATCTCACTTTGTTTGCCACTAGATCACTACAGCATGTCCTCTTGTGTGTATTCATTTTTGTTTTACCACAGTTATGTATTCTTTTATTTTTTATTATTTCATTCTCTTTTATTTTAACCTTTTAAACTGCAGTTTCACAATATAAACTGGCACAATGCAACGCACATCAAATGTTTACACAATTATATAACAATTACATATGACTCACAGGAATTAGACCACTTACTCAGGGGCATCACCAGAAGTTTGTGGGCCCCATAGCTAGTGGTGGATTTCCCACTAGCCACATGAGTCATATTGCTTGGGGGTGTCACTTGTTGGGGATGGGGGGCGACAGCATGCTCACTTGCACGAGGAACTGCTAGGCCAAGGGCCAAATGAGGCCAGGTGATTCACTTGTATAACTTATTTTTTAATTTTGTAACTGGTAAGGGAGGGGGCAATGGTCAGTAAATTGTGGTGCTGGAAGGGGGTGTGAGGTTGGTGATTCTTTGGCAGTCAGGAGGCCCCACCACCGAAAATGTTATTGCTAGAGGTTGCCTGACCCCTAAATTCACCCCTTGCCCATGGCAAAATTTTGATGGGGTCCCTCCCCATTGCCACCTCTCTCCACACTGATTGTTTTATGCCCTACAATATTGCCTAATTTTATAAAGAAAATGAGAGAAAGAGAAAGGTGTCTGATTCTGTTGCATTGGGCAAAAGGAATCTATTAAAATTAAACTTGAATTAATCAATTGTTAAAACTATTCAATTCGTGTATAGTCACTGTCACGGGCAGCAAGAGTCGGGGTTACCCGTCCATGTGTTATGGACAGGACCCTCCAGCGCTGCTGCGGCGGTCGGCGGGTGTGGGCGGCTGGGGGGCCGGGATCCAGGAGAGGTGCAGCGGAGGGGAGCGCTCTTTACAGGACGTAGGTCTGGCGGCGCCGGGATCAGGGCGCTGCCATCTTGCTTCTGGTCACAGGACCAGTGGAGCCAAATCAGGGAACTGCATTCCAGGCAGTTCCAGTGTGAACAATCACAGGAGGAGCAAGGTATTTCTGGGAGCAATCAGCTGCATTCAGATGCCAGTGCAACGTCTGCCGCAGCTATCCTGCATGCTAGTTCTCTGTGCTCCTAGATTCCTGAGTGAAAGCCCTTAGAACCTGGCTCCTATTGGTATCCTGCAGTTCTGTCTCAGGCGCCATTCCTTGTGCGAACGCACCTCTAAAACCTGTGGCTATTACCGCACCCATTTAGCTGTCGTCACTGTCCCACCATTGCCTGGTTAAACTGTCTTAAGCCACCAGCGCCAGCCTGCAAGGATCCGGTTCTACCACGGGTCACGGTAAACCGGCTACAACACCAACTCCCACCCAGGGAGACCTGGTATGTATTCTGCAGAGTCACATTCTTCACTCTTCTTTGGCCAACTTCCTCGTTACCAAGTATTGTTTCACTTCATGCGAAGGAACTTCATTCAACCATCCTGATTCCATCCTGGAGAGTCCGCTTCTCAACCCAAACCCAGTTCGGAGTCACAAGCCTCAGCTAGTCCATACGTGATAGTACTTAAGTCAAAACAGCAAAATATTGGTTAAAATATAATTAAGTGATTGAAAGAAAAAAAGGATTTTAATTACCTACCGGTAAATCATTTTCTTGTAGTCCGTAGAGGATACTGGGGTTCCATTTAGTACCATAGGGTATAGACGGGTCCACTAGGAGCCATGGGCACTTTAAGAAATTGATAGTGTGGGCTGGCTCCTCGCTCTATGCCCCTCCTACCAGACTCAGTCAAGGAAACTGTGCCCGAGAAGACGGACATACTTTGAGAGAAGGATATAAAGGATAGTGGTGAGATACCGAACCAGCAAAACAGAGGAAAGCTATACTAACTCAAATTTAAAAAAGAACAGCAACAGCTGAACCAACAATACTTAACCAAGTAACAGTGCAGGAAGAACGAAGCACCGGGCGGTTGCCCAGTATCCTCTACGGACTACGAGAAAATAATTTACCGGTAGGTAATTCAAATCCTATTTTCTCTTACGTCCTAGAGGATACTGGGGTTCCATTTAGTACCATGGGAATGTACTAAAGCTCCCGAACAGGGTGGGAGAGTGCTGAAGTTCCTGCAAAACTTAGCAAACGTGTTCGAACCAGACCAAGTAGCTGCTCGGCTGAGCTGTAAAGCCAAGACACCCCGGTCAGCCACCCAGGTACAGCCCACCGGCCTGGTAGAGTGCTCCTGTACAAATTTTGGAACCGGCAAACCTGCCATGGAATAAGCATTCTGGATAGTGAGCCTGATCCAGCGTGCAATTGTCTGCTTTGAAGCAGGACAATTTTATTGGGATCATAGAGAACGAAAAGCGCATCGGATTTCCTGTGACGAGCTGTCCTCTTTACATAAACCTTCAAAGCCCTCATAACATACAAAGACTTTGAAGTAGCAGAGGTGTCAATGACAACCGGAAAAACAATAGGTTGGTTGATGTGAAGTGCAGACACCACTTTAGGAAGAAATTGCTGATGAGTACTGAGTTCAGCTCTGTCCTCATGGAAAATTCAATAGGGAATTTTGAGAGACAAAGACCCCAGCTCCGACACGCGTCTTGATGAAGCCAAGGCCAACAGTGTGACGGACTTCCACATAAAATATTTTACGTCCACCTACTGTAACGGTTCAAACCAGTCTGATTGGAGTAACTGCAGCACCAAATTGAGATCCTAAGGTGCCGTGGGAGTCACAAAGGGAGGTTGGATGTGCAGAACACCTTTCAAGAATGTCTGGACCTCAGGGAGAGAAGCCAATTGTTTTTAAAAGAAAATGGACAAGGCAGAAACCTGGACTTATGGAGCCCAGACGTAGGCCCACATCCACACCTGCTTGCAGAAATAGCAGGAAAGTCCCAGATGAAATTCCACCGCAGAAAAATTACTGCTCTCACACCAAGAGACGTATTTCTTCTAAATACGGTGGTAATGCTTATACGTTAACCCCTTGCTGACTTGGATCATAGTCAGGATAACTTTATTAGGGATCCCTCTCCTAGCTAGAATCAGCCGTTCAACTTCCATGCTGTCAAACGTAGCCACGGTAAGTCCTGATAGACGAACGGGCCCTGTTGTAGAAGATCCTCGCGAAGAGGTAGAGGCCATGGATCCTCAAGGAGCATCTCTAGAAGGTCCGCGTACCAGGCCCTTCTTGACCAGTCCGGAGCAATGAGTATTGCTTGAACCTTTTCCCTTTTTATTCTTTTGAGAATTCTTGGGATCAGGGGAAGTGAAGGAAACCCGTACAACATCTGATAGACCTATGCAGTCGTCAGAGCGTCTACCGCCACTGCCGGTGGGTCTCTCGACCTGGAACAACACCGCTTGAGCTTCTTGTTGAGACGAGAGGACATCATGTCGATTTGTGGATATCCCCACCGACGTGTCAAGCATCGGAACACTTCCGGGTGAAGGCCCCACTCCCCCGGGAGCAGGTCGTGTCTGCTGAGGAAGTCTGCTTCCCTGTTGTCTACTCCCAGAATGAAAACCGCTGACAATGCCACAGCGTTTTTTTATGCCCAGAGGAGAATTCATGACACCTCTGACATTGCTGCTCTGCTTTTCAATCCGCCCTGTCGGTTTATGTGTGTCACTGCCGTCACATTGTCCGACTGGACCTGAATGGCCCGATCTAGAAGAAGATATAAGGCCTGCAGAAGGGAGCTGTATATGGCCGAGAGTTCCAGAATGTTGATCAGAAGGATGACTTCCTGACTTGACCATCTTCCTTGAAACTGCACTGCCTGGGTGACTGCTCCCCAACCTCTGAGGCTTGCATCCGTGGTTAACAGGATCCAGTCCTTAATTCCGAACCTCCAACCCTGGACAAGGTGAGAAATCTGTAGCCACTGCAGAAGGGAGATCCTGGCTTTTGGCAACAGACGGATCCTCTGGTGCATGTGAAGATGTGATTCGGACCATTTGTCCAACAGATCGAGCTGGAAGTGTCTTGCGTGAAACCTTCCGTATTGAAGCGCCTCGTAAGAGGCCACCATCTTCCCCAGAAGGCGAATGCACAGATGCACCTATATCTGGGTTGGCTTCAGGACATCCCAAACCATCGACTGGATTACCAGTGCCTTTTCCCATGGAAGGAACACTTTCTGCGACCCCGTGTCCAGTATACTTCCCAGGAATGGGAGCCTCTGTGTTTGCTCTAAGTGAGATTTCGGAAGATTCAGAATCCACCCGTGATCCTGGAGAATTTTGGTTGAGAGACCAATGCTGTCCAGCAACCTCTCCCTGGATGGTGCCTTAATCAGAAGATCATCCAGGTACGGCATTATATTCACTCCCCATTTGCGGAGTATAAACATCATCTCTGCCATCACTTTGGTGAATACCCTCGTGTAGAGACTAAATGGCAGGGCCCGGAACTGGTAGTGGCGGTCCTGCAGTGCAAACCGTAGATAAGCCTGATAAGGCGGCCAGATCAGAATGTGAAGGTACGCATCCTTGATATTAAGAGACATTAGGAATTCCCCTTCCTACAGACCTGAGATCACTGCTCTTAGAGATTCCATCTTGAACTTGAACACTCTTAAGAACGGGTTCAAGGACTTGAGGTTCAAAATCGGTAGTACCGAACCGTCCGGTTTCGGTACTACAAACAAGTTGGAATAGTACCCCTTGTTATGCAGATGAGGTTGACCTGGAACAATGACTTGAGTCTGTACCAGTTTTTGGATGGCATGCTGTACAGTTAAACTTGCCTCTTGTGAAGCTGGCAAGCCTGACTTGAAAAATCTGTGAGGTGGGAGCTCCTGGAACTCCAGTCTGTAGCCCTGGGAAATAACATCTATGACCCAGGGATCCTGGCACGAACTTGACCAGATGTAACTGAAGAATTTTAGTCGGGCTCCCACCTGACAGTCCTCCAGGCATTGCGGTCCACGTCATGCTGAAGGCTTTGAGAAAGCAGAGCCTGAGCTCTGTTCCTGAGCACTTGCTGGTTTGCGTGATTTACCTCTTGCGCCTCTGGAGGCCGTAGAAGCACCTCTGGATTTACCCTTAAACTTGGCCATCCAAAAGCACTGTAAATTTGAAGCTGAATATGCTTTCCTGGCTGGGGGAGCTGTCGAAGGAAGATACGTAGACTTACCAGCAGTAGCGTTGGAGATCCATTTATCTAGTTTGTCTCCAAACAATGCCTCTCCTGTGAAGGGTAGGCCTTCCACGCCTTTCCGGGAGTCTGTATCGGCAGTCCACTGGCATAGCCACAAGCCCCTGCGTGCTGACACTGCCATAGCGGTGGTGCGTGAATTAAGCAAACCTATCTCTTTTATGGTTGCAGAGTCCTGTTTATGCTGCAGGAGTAAAACAACATCCCGCCTAGAAAAGGAATCTAACCCCTCAATTAGGTTACCTGACCATTAAGCAATGGCTTTTGTGATCCACGCACATCCAAGAGTGGGTCTCTGTGCCACCCCAGCAGCTGTATACAATGATTTGAGTGTAGTCTCAATTTTATGATCAGCTATATCTTTTAGAGAGGCTGCACAAGGAAAAGGCAATACATTTTTCTTGACAGCGTGTGTCCACTATCGGTGGATTTTCCCATTTATTCCTATCCTCCAGAGGAAAAGGAAAAGATGAAAGCAACCTTTTAGGGATCTGAAATTTCTTATCAGGATTAACCCACGGTTCTTCAAACAGGGTATTAAATTCCTTTGATGCAGGAAAAGTGACTCAGGACTTCTTTTTTTCATTAAAATAAGATTTCTCACACTCCTCTGACACCTTATCAGGAAATTGCAGAACATCTCTGATAGCCTCTATAAGAGCCTCTATTCCCTGTGACAGAGTGGATCCCACCCCCCCTTCAAAACCCACCTCCATGTCTGACCTGTCAGCATCAGTCAGACTGCAGGATATGGGCCAGAGATTGTTTTTGCTGACTAATGGGAGGGGATTGAGACGCTGGTTTGGGTACTGAGTCTCTATTCATAACCTCATCCACAGTCTGTCTTAAGTATTGCATCTCTTTCTCATTGCGGGATCATTTCGTTAAAATATTGGAGATCATTCCCTTAATGGAATTTACCCACTCCGGTTCAGCCCGGCTATTCTGGGAAGGTGCGCTGCCCTGAATACCCAGTAGTGAGCCCGCTGGTGAAGAGGAACACTCCGTTGTACAAGAAACACACTCTTTGCCTCACATAATGTAAAAATGACAGTACACACACAGGAAAAAGTTAAGCACAATTAAACCACAAAGAGCCCTTCAGGGAGACAAAGCGTTATTTGGAGCCAGCCCCCACCGCGCCCTTATCGCTAATGCCAAGCTTAGCTGGGTCGCAGACTAAGTACCCGGGATAGAGGACTTAGTACACTAATAATCGCTCCACCCCTGCTATGACCCCCTTGTACCACCGAGGTAATCTGAAGTATCTCCGTAAGAGCTGCGCATCCTCGTCAGTCAGCGTCTGTGTCCACTGCAGATGGAAAAGGACGCTGGTGAGCTGCTGGATCCGCTCATAGTGAAGGTCCCGCCCCCTCAATGGCGCGCGATCTTCTTGCATTTTTTAAACTGAGGTAATCTGGTGCTTAAAATGGAGAGAAAAACGTTTTGAGGCTGTTTTTGCCAGTGTGGGTACTGTGTACAGTGTACTGAGATGCAGCTGTGTACCGTGTCTGCAGTTCTGGTTAAAAGCTGTGCATCTCTGTACCCTCATGCTGCCATAATGGCCGGCGCCCCGCTAACCGGGACGCCAGCTTAGTACTCACCACTCTTCATTCTTCTGGCTCTGTTAGGGGTGGCGGCGTGCTGCGAGAATGTACGCTCGCCGTGGTGGGGCTTGCGAATAGTTCCCTCAGGAGCTCAGTGTCCTGTCAGCGAGGAACGGGTCCATTAACCCTTCAAGAGGTTGGGCCATTCCCCTAAGTCCCAAGAAGCAGGCAGTCTGGTGCCACCCAGCCCTGCCTGAAAATAACAAACATATAAAATAAATGCAGAAAACTCTTCAGAAGCTTCCATAAGCGTGACCGTCTCCCCGGACACATTTTCTAAACTGAGTCTGGTAGGAGGGGCATAGAGGGAGGAGCCAGCCCATACTATGAAATTCTTAAAGTGCCCATGGCTCCTAGTGGACCTGTCTATACCCTATGGTACTAAATGGAACCCCAGTATCCTCTAGGACGTAAGAGAAAATTATTTAGTGTATTAATAACTTAACTGATTATCCAATTTTGCGTGTTTCTTGTTATCAAATTTAATATAACCCTAACAAGATATCCTCGGATAGGCAACATATCCCAGGATATCTTGTTAGGTTTATATTTCTCCTACAAAAATATAGTTATTAGGAATTGATCAATGAGGTGTTCTCTATAATTTTAAGGGAATGAACAGTAAATAGCTGTGTTAGCTGAATGGATATCAGGAAGTTTCCAGTATATTTGGTCCCATACGGTATACAGTTGTTAATATCAGGAATATTATAATTATTGAACACTTATTCAGCCTGCTATTTATACCTCTTTCAGACTGACAAAAATTTCCCGGGTTATTGATCATGAACGCGCATCAACTCGGGAATATGCTCAGTGTGAAAGGGTACTGAAAGAATATCCTGGGATGAGCGTCCCGGCATTTCATCCCAGGTCTCGACCAGGGTTGAATCCGGGATCGTCACGGAATGCACGCAGTGTGAACGGGTATGCAGGGTCGAGGCGACCCAGCACCCGTTCTCTGCATAGGAGGAGGCAGTGCTTGGAGATGATTATCTCCAAGCACAGCCTCCGGTAGCGTCAGCGGTGACGTCACCAACTTGGCAATATGTTGGGTCGGGCCGCAAGTCTGAAGGGGTCTCAAGCCGGGTTGCACCTGGGAAGCACCCGTGTACACATTCCTGCGTGCGACCCGGCTATTATCAGTCTGAGAGGGGTATAAATGTTCTTGGTAAGCAGATACTTGAGATAAGCTCACTATTGTGTGTCTGTTGTTGTTGTTGTTGTTGTTGTTGTTATCATCAATAACTTGGATGATTGAATTATATCATACATATTTTTTGGATGATTGAATTATATTATACATATTAGCTCCATATACTAGCCAGTATCACTTTCAATAACTGGATCAGTGGGCAATTATTTAGATTTCTACTAATTCTGTACAAATTAATTTTAGGAGTGTTGTGCTCCTTATTTTATTATTGCATGCAGCATGCACTGGAGTATTATACTCTGTTTACCTCTCAGAGGCGTAACAAGGGTAGGGCGAGCAGGGTGCGTGCCCTGGGCGCCGTGGCAGCCCCAGCAGAGGGGGGCGCCGACACCTGCACTGCCCACTCGCCCCACGGCAAATCACATTGTTGAAACTAGCGGCAGTGCAGCCGGTGCATTGCACCAGTGCACGCCGCAATGAAGGAGCCCGCCCCGCAGCCACCGGCACTACAGTGAGTCAAACTGACTCATTATAGTATGCCGCTGTGACAGAGGGGAAGCCCGATCATCCACGATGCAGTCTGGCTGGCTGGATGAGAGGGGCCCTCCCCTTTCCTCTCATCTCTCCTCTCATTGGCTCCCTTCTCCCCTCTCCTCCCCCATACTCACCTCGTCTCTCACCGAGTACCCGCGCTTCCTTCCTGCCAAACACTGGCTCTTCCTGGCTCGTGTCTCCTCCGCTGCTCAGACTGTCTGGTGCCGCTCCCATCTTACAGTGGTTTCTGTGCTGGTGGAATATTCTCCGCTGGTGGGGTCCCAGGTGCAGGTACGGAATGGCTCCTCCCCTTTGGCCTCTGCAGACTGCAACCTGGGGGGGGGGGGCACTGTGGGGCATGTATCTGGCACTGTGGGGCATGTGTCTGGCACTGTGGGACATGTAACTGGCACTGTAGGGCATGTAACTAGCACTGTAGGGCAATGTAACTGGCACTGTGGGGCAATGTAATTGGCACTGTGGGGCATGTATCTGGCACTGTGGGGCATGTATCTGGCACTGTGGGGCATGTAACTGGCAGGCTGGATGAGAGGGGCCCTCCCCTTTCCTCTCATCTCTCCTCTCATTGGCTCCCTTCTCCCCTCTCCTCCCCCATACTCACCTCGTCTCTCACCGAGTACCCGCGCTTCCTTCCTGCCAAACACTGGCTCTTCCTGGCTCGTGTCTCCTCCGCTGCTCAGACTGTCTGGTGCCGCTCCCATCTTACAGTGGTTTCTGTGCTGGTGGAATATTCTCCGCTGGTGGGGTCCCAGGTGCAGGTACGGAATGGCTCCTCCCCTTTGGCCTCTGCAGACTGCAACCTGGGGGGGGGGGCACTGTGGGGCATGTATCTGGCACTGTGGGGCATGTGTCTGGCACTGTGGGACATGTAACAGGCACTGTAGGGCATGTAACTAGCACTGTGGGGCAATGTAACTGGCACTGTGGGGCAATGTAATTGGCACTGTAGGGCATGTATCTGGCACTGTGGGGCATGTATCTGGCACTGTGGGGCATGTAACTGGCAGGCTGGATGAGAGGGGCCCTCCCCTTTCCTCTCATCTCTCCTCTCATTGGCTCCCTTCTCCCCTCTCCTCCCCCATACTCACCTCGTCTCTCACCGAGTACCCGCGCTTCCTTCCTGCCAAACACTGGCTCTTCCTGGCTCGTGTCTCCTCCGCTGCTCAGACTGTCTGGTGCCGCTCCCATCTTACAGTGGTTTCTGTGCTGGTGGAATATTCTCCGCTGGTGGGGTCCCAGGTGCAGGTACGGAATGGCTCCTCCCCTTTGGCCTCTGCAGACTGCAACCTGGGGGGGGGGGCACTGTGGGGCATGTATCTGGCACTGTGGGGCATGTGTCTGGCACTGTGGGACATGTAACTGGCACTGTAGGGCATGTAACTAGCACTGTTGGGCAATGTAATTGGCACTGTGGGGCATGTATCTGGCACTGTGGGGCATGTGTCTGGCACTGTGGGACATGTGTCTGGCACTGTGGGACATGTAACTGGCACTGTGGGACATGTGTCTGGCACTGTGGGACATGTAACTGGCACTGTGGGACATGTAACTGGCACTGTGAGGCATGTAACTGGCACTGTGGGGCAATGTAACTGGCACTGTGGGGCATGTAACTGGCACTGTGGGGCAATGTAACTGGCACTGTGGGGCAATGTATCTGGCACTGTGGGGCATGTAACTGGCGATGTGGGGCATGTATCCGGCACTGTGAGGCATTGTATCTGGCACTGTGGGGCAATGTAACTGGCACTGTGGGCCATTTTCAGTGGCCACACCCTTCTGGTGCGTGGCCACGCCCCTTCTGTTGTGTGACCACGCCCATTTTTCGACATGCGTGCCTTCGGCGCGCGCACATGCTTCTTTTGCTGTTTTTTTTTGGGGGGGGGGCGCCATTTTCCATCTTGCCCTGGGCTCCGAAAACCCTAGTTACGCCTCTGTTACCTCTATACCATTTCACAGGTACTCGAGATAGGTCTCGCAATTACATGCCTGTTGGTCCTCTCCAATTTACCAGATCCTCAGCAATATTTATCATTTCTAACTATAATAGATACACTTAGTTGATACCCTTTGATTAGGTGTAATAATTGTCATTCAGCATGTTCACAGATATATCCATATAGGTTTATTTTCTTTTTTTTCATATACATATTTTGTCTCAGACAGTAGAGCAAATGTTCATTATAAAATGTCTGACATGTAATCAGCTCATATGTTGGTATTTAATCTCAACATTTAGACACTGGAGAAGGTGCACACTATAAAAAGTGTCTGGTGTATAGATTCAGCCTGTGGATATTACAACAATTCTGTGACTCCTTGTAATTATTAAGATGCAAGTAATAAATATGTAGACACGTTTATTTTCTATTCTGCTCTCACACTGGAGTAACAACTAAAGTGTCTGTTAAACAAGTATCAACTTTAGAAACAGTTGCAACTCTTCAGCTCCGTTCAGGATTATATGTCAAACAGATAAGAAAGTAGATACTGGAGCAAGGGTGGGGAACCTCCAGCCCGCGGGCCGTATATGGCCTGCAAAGCCGTTTGTTCCGTCCCACCCGCTAGTTTGGCAGCGAGACACGCCGCCGCTCAGTCCAGCGGCGGTGTGTCTCAGCTGTTAGTAGCTGCGCTCTCCTCCCTGCCCTATGTCCGGCAGCCGCGGGTAGGATCTCAAACCAGCCGCCGGTTCGTGAGCCAATCAGAGCTCGCGGACCGGCAGCCAATCAGGAGCCACTGCTGCCGGTCCACGAGCTCTGATCTGCTCACAAACTGGCAGCTGGTTCAAGGTCCTACACGCCGCTGCAGCCTGACATAGCCACGCTCTCCTCCCTGCCATGACCCGACAGCTGAGACAGGCCCCCGCCGCCGCCTGATGGACCTGCAGCAGCGGTGAGCGATCTGGCACTCTGGGGGCACTTGTATATCATCTGACACTCTGGGGGCACTTGTATATCATCTGGCACTCTGGGGGGCACTTGTATATCATCTGGCACTCTGGGGGGCACTTGTATATCATCTGGCACTCTGGGGGCACTTGTATATCATCTGGCACTCTGGGGGGCACTTGTATATCATCTGGCACTCTGGGGGGGCACTTGTATATCATCTGGCACTCTGGTGGCACTTGTATATCATCTGGCACTGCGGGGGCATTTGTGTATCTGGCACTGCGGGGGCATTTGTGTATCTGGTACTGCACTGGCATATGTGTATCTGGCACTGCACTGGCATATGTGTATCTGGCACTGCACTGGCATATGTGTATCTGGCACTGCACTATTGGGGGCATATGTGTATCACGTCCCATTTTAATTGGCCACACCTGTACCTCTGAGGGACATAACTACTGGGGGGCAGGGTCATTTTCAAGTTGATAATTTTTGTATGGCCCCCGAAGGATTTTATAAATATCCAAATGGCCCTTGGTAGAAAAAAAGGTTCCCCACCCCTGCACTGGAGACTCACTACTGTATGCTGTGTCCAATGTTGTTTATATTAATGTTCAGGCAGGTTGTAATCAGGTATATTCATGGGACTTATCATTAGAATGAACGTGTTTATAGGGTCAGCTAGGTTCATTTGGTGCAGCCAGTACTGCGGACTCACTAATTACCTAACCCTTTCAAAGAAACAGCTTAAACAGTTATTTCAACTAAACATTTTTTACTTTACAGGTGCCACTGTATCATACTGGTATCCGCTCTTTAGATCGACATGCATTAGGTTGACATGGTTATTAGGTTGATATGGTCACTAGGTCGACATGGCAAATGTCGACACATGAAAAGGTTAACATGATTTTTTATTTTATTTTTGGAACTTTTTCATACTTTACTATCCACGTGGACTACGATTGGGAATAGTAACCTGCGCTGACCGCAGCGGTAGCATGGCAAGGCACCTTGCCCAAAGCATGGTGAGCGAAGCGAGCCATGTGAGGGGACACGGTGCACTAATTGGGGTTACCGGTCACTTTCCGAAGAAACAGACACCAAAAATATATAAAAAAAAACAACTCATGTTGACCGTTTTCCATGTCGACCTAGTCACTGTATACCAATGGTGGTCGACCTAATGACTGTCGACCCTATGATCCACACCTATCATACTCACACACCACACACAGAGCTAATTTTCTTGTTTTATTTATGTATTTATATTGAGCAGCTTTTTTCAGATATAAGCGGAGTACACGAATTGAGTACTTGTAACAATTGATTAATAAAAGGTAAATTTTAATAGATTCCTTTTGCCCAGTGCGCCAGAATCAGACACCTTTCTTTCTCTCATTTTCTTCGTGTATTACTTGTCTGAGGCAGCACCCCCGCTGAGATACATTTTTACATATAAGATACACTCTAATTCGGGGTACCAAAACGATAAATATCAATAAGTCCTAGTGCAATAGAAATTCCTAACTCTTTTTCACTTATACCACTTTCAGTCCGCCACCTCTGAACATGGGTTTTGGGCACATGAGCGCTCATAACCCGTGTCTGAAAGGTGCAAGGGTTGAAATAGTGGTTCGAGTGACCTGGTATTTCAACCCTGGCCGTGAGCAGGGTTGAACACGTCTTCAACCCAGCTCACTGTGTGATGTGAATGGGAGCCGAATGCGAATCGTTTCCCGCTCACTCTCTGTGTACGGGCAGCGCTTGGAGATCATGTGACCTCCAAACGCAGACCCCGCCGCATCACTGCTGAGGTCACCAAACCGGCAATCTGCCGGGTTGCAGACAGCAGCAGCGGGACACCTGAGGTGGGTCGCAAACTGTGAGCTCCCGTGTCAGGCTCCTATGTGTGACCCACCTCAGGCAGCCTGAAAGGGGTATTAGTTAATTTTATGCACCATGCAGTAATAGTGCTTTGGTTAATTTTATGCCCCATAGTAGTGCCCTAGTTAATTTTATGCCCAACAGAAGTGCGAAAGTCCATATTATACCACACAGTGCCTCCAGTACATTGCCCCATTGAATTACCCCCAGTTAACAATATGCCCCATTGTAGTACTGCTAGTTCACATTATAGGCAACATGTACTAGAGACGAAAATGTGGAAAAACTTAGACAATATATATTTTTTAAAGTTTTGGATGCTTTTCCATATGTACCAAGCTCCGTAATGAGATACATTCTGGAGTTTGGAGCTGGTGGGTTTCACCATCTTTATGTGGAATTACCCAATAGAAGCCTTTGGGCTTCTGTATGCATTTTCCCCTTAGAGAGATCCAACCGGATAAGTGGCAGGATGCATCACATCTTGGATGCGATGCTTAGTATATCCCGCCCTATGCCAAACCAGCTCCTATCTGAGCAATTATCAAATGACTGCGCATAAGTATGGATCGTAATGCGCATGCGTGAGGCCAAACTGAGAAATAAATTAATTGGCGTCTTTTTTGATTGCTAGGCAAGCGCAGGTTGATTGACAGGAAGCATACGTTTGGGGGTGGTAACTGGCTGTTTTCTGGGAGTGTCAGGGAAAACACAGGCGTTCTCAAGCGTTTCTATCGCACTGTAGGAGTAAGTCCTGATGCTATGCACAGACTGGAAAAATCATTAGATGGTGAGTGAGTTGCGAACAGATTTGCAGCTGACCGGCATTTACAAAGCTTTTCACATGGTGTACGCAGAATTGCATGGGGCAGAATTCCACTGTCTGGGCGGCGATTATCCGATCGCAAACCTCTGCAAATTTGCAGAGGATCGAACGGGTCTGAATTAGGCCCAATGTCCCTTTCTGGGAAAATCTTGGAGGTCAATTCCTGCCTCCAGGCTTCACAAAGGCTATAAACAAGGAGAATCTTACTCTCCGACAGTGCTGGGCTTATTGTTTCACTCAGCTGTGTCTGTGATTGTGAAACAGGACTTTTCAGACCCAGACAATTGTCCTGACAATTTCTTAGTATGCAAACTGGGTCAAGGGACCCCTAAGTCTCTGGGCCCCATAGCAAAGGCATCACTTTTCCTTTGCACCCACTGTAATTACACCCATGCAATTACTTATACAGGGTATCCCACACAAAATCCCATATGGAGACTATACAGTATTTTTCACTTTTATATTTTCTTTATCATACTTAACCCCTTTCTCCATGTCCATTAACTCTGTTCATCTGTTTTTAAGAATATTATCCTCATTTGTGCCAGTTCATACTGTATTTGAACAAGAGATGTGCACTTGTTTTTTTTCGTTTTGGATTTGTATTAACTACTTGTTTTGGTTTTGCCAAAACCGCCCTCATGTGTTTTGGTTTTGTATTGTTTTTCTTCAAAAATTGGTAAAAACAGCTAAAATCACAAGTGTTTGTTCCTACAGTATTCTTAATCTCAATAACATTATTTTTAAAGTAATTTCCAGTCAATTTTGACAACCTCACAATCTTCATCCAGTTCAGGACAAAAGCTTGCACCGAGCTAGCTGGCTAACTAAGCCAAAACACAAGAATTATTGATTGATGAATTATTAAATTAGTATTGTGTTGGAGCAATAACAATACAATGGCTTTGCAAAAAAGACCATCTCCAGTGTCCCCCCAAACAAACAGCAGAGTAATGAGGAGGTTGAAGAGGGTGTTAGTTATATTATAATCTTATAAAAAAAGATTTCCTAAACTCGCCGCAAATGACGTAACATGGAGGTGCCAAAATAGTTATCGCCCCTACCCCTGCTAACTTTAGCCTCACAAATGGAGCAGATGCCTTCACAAATGTTGGCAGGATTTGGATAAAAATAATCAAAGGTGGCTCTTTTGGTCTTATACCCAGGAAACACAATGGTTTTCTTTTTATCATAGGCAAGAATTGCGGCCAGTGGTGGCTTATACAATTATCATCAAAATTCTCATCTATATCCTCCTCATTAATTTCAGATAGTTCTATTACATAAATATGCCTTTCATCCTGTTCCACTTCCACACTAACATCCTCAATTTCTATTATAGCCTCATCACCATTTTTACTTGTACTGCTCCCTGCATGTGCATATGGCGCAGAAATAATGGAAGGCGGCGAACAAGGCTTCTCTACAAGGACACTGTGAGAAATTTCAGACTCACACATAGCTAACATGGACACCCCTAAACCCTCCTCGGGGATTTGTGAACACACAGTTTGAGCCTTAGTGTTCTTTTTTGGGAGCACTGTTTTGTCACTTTTTAAGGCGACACATCTACTTCTTTTTTCTTTAACATTGTGAAAGATTTAAATTTCAAGTGCCGTTTCCAAAACTTTCTGCCACTGGACCACCTTCAGTATATGTTATACTATCACGACTGGCAGCAGCTGCTGCTCGTATTTGGTTGCTACTCCTGGTCTTCTCTTAACTGATCGTTATCCATATTGATGAACACACACCAGTTGTACAATGGAAAGAACAATTTTGTTTAAGTTTTTTAAACTTTTTTCGCAAATGACAACTTACTGTATAGTCACATCGCTTACATTTAAGTGAAGCTGTGAACAGATGATGTAGTGGGGCACAGTACAGCACACACCAGTTATAGAAAGAAAATAAATTGTAGTAAACAGCAGGGTTAGCTGTCAAGTTGTAGCTAATAGCTGTACAGGGCACAGTCACCCAGGAGAGGTGGGAAGGTCCACCCAGTGGTGCCAAGAGAGGGGGAGAAGGGTACAAATTACCTGGGTCCAGGTCTGATAGAGGGGCTAAGTTGAGGCCTAGGTCCACACCTTCTGTGATTAGGCCAATCCCCCTGAAAAGTACCTGGGTCCAGCCAGGCTCTGCCCTGGCTGGGAGGCATGCCATGCACCTTTGAATGGGTGCTTCTCATTTGCTAGACACGCCCCCAAAGAGGTGTGACCATGTCCCCAGCATGCTGTGGTGCAGGAAGTTGTTGTACCGGGGGCCCAGGAATTCTCTTGGCAGCCCTGGGTCCACCTCTTGTATGTATACCTCTCAACATGTAGAATGTCCAAATCGGAATTCCTTTGTGCACCAAAGGGAGCGTGGCCTTGATGAAGGGGTGTGGCTTCACAGAAATGTTGTGAACGTGAGCCATGCCTCCTGTTTCATCACTACAGGGGCATGGGCAGCACTCGCTCATAGTGAATAGATGCTGTGTGCATTCACCAAGTGAGAGAAGGCTCCCAATTGCACCCCCCAACCCGGGACACTGCACAGTGCAGACGGGACAGTTTCAGAAAAACGGGAGTGTCCAGCAAAAATCAGTACAGTTGGAAGGTATGGATATAGGTAGCTTTACTGACTCGAACCTACCCTTGTCAAGGAACATATTCGGAAATGCTTCCACTCCACACACCTTTTTTTTTTATGCAGAGACTATTCTATGCATCTTTTATACGCATTCTCCTTGTGCACTTCACTACACACAGTAATGGCCCCAGCATTCTGCAAGTAGCATTTATGTAATTAAATAAATTAGTTTTCTTAAATTATATTTTCTGTCATCACTGCAATACACCTACTTTGTATCCAACCCTTTTTTACAACAGGTTATTTAACTGAAATGTAAATTTTATTTATTACATTTATATTTTTGGAAAAGAAAAAGGGGGGGGGCAGGGGCTGGAATGAACAACCTATTACTAAAGATATGAAGAGGGGCTACCATGCCAAAGCTTATTATTATTATGCTGGTCTTAGGCGCCGATTCCCCGATTCCGTGGGTGCTTCCAGGCCCTATCACCCACGGACCGTGAGGAGCACCCACGGAACCAGCCGCTGCCCCAGTAGTGCTAGCCGCCACTGCCCCGGCAGTAGATTGAGATGCGCTGCGGGCCGCGGTAACGCTTATGTACCATAACAATATTACAAAACAAAAAAAATGGCCACCGCCGAGGAGGAGACAGACGCTAGAGGTCACATTTGACTGTGTAAATTACATATATTACATAATATGTAATTGGCGTTACAGTGTGCGGCATACTGCATAATGGGTGTTACGGTGTGTAGCAGAACGTGTAATAGACATCACGGTGTGTGGCATATTGCGTAATGGGCATTACGGCGTTACGGTGTGTGGCATATTATGTAATAGGCATTACGGGGTGTGGCATATTAAGTAATAGGCATTACAGTGTGTGGCATATTGTGTAATGGGCATTACGGTGTGTGGCATAACATGTAATGGGCATTACGGTGTGTTGCATAACTTGTAATGGGCATTATGGTGTGTTGCATAATGTGTAATGGGCATTAGTCACTGCCGCAGCTGCCCGTTCATTCCCTCTGCCGCCTCCCGCCGAGCACCCACAAGCAAAAATATAAATCTGCACCGATAATGCTGGTGTAAAACTGGCCATACACTTGATCGGGCCGAGAAATCAGGTGAAAAGTGTTGAAATCGGATGTGTTTGACATCTGATCCGATCCGATGTGGGATCCCTTGCGCATCAGATCGGACTTGCTGCACGTCCAACCACCGACTCAGGGCGGGCTCTGGCAGGGGGGAACGGGATCGCATGAGATATGTCACAAGCAAAAGGACCACTGGAATATATCGCATGTGATCCTGCCGTCCAGGAGGCTCCCGGGCGGCTCTCCCGTAGGAGAAATCGCAGTAATGTATGGGGGCCTGTAGAAGATTGCTGATGCACATTCATTAGCACTAACACTCATAGTAAAATTAATTTTGATAAACCCTCACAATTAATTTGGACTATAAGTGAAGTTCTTAGCACACATTTGCGCAGATATGTGGGCCAATGCACCGCAACCAGGTGACTTCATTACATGGGTCCCTAACATTTCTAATAATATCACATTATATCAATTAATTTAGGTCTTACCTTCAAATAGAGCCCTTATTAATGTGTGATCTGCAATGTATTAAAGAAAAAACACTGCGCTTAGAATAATGGTGTATTTATATCATTAAAAGTCTAAATGTGCTGTCTGTCAGAATGAATAGGACTCAGTGAGGCTCATTAATGTAAAAGTTTGATTTTATAAACAAATTCACAGACAACAAATGTAATTATATAAAAAAAATCACTTAACACACATCTAAGAACTTGCAAGCTTCAATTATTAGTTTAAGAGTGGATAGCTTCCAATGGGTATAATCTGTAATAGCAATGCTAAAAGCTGATTAGCAGAAAGCAACATAAAATACAATGAATGTCTCTCCCACAGGAATTCGTAAAACCACATTACTGGTGTTCCAGTGGGGTTATAATGTTTGTCGTCCGCTGTTAATTAAGTTGACACATTACATGCACTAATGGTTAGTAGAATTGAACAGCATGCAGTCACGCATCGACATGTATAGTTACCACTGTGCTGGATCCTGTATGGTAGCAGTCAGGGATCCTTTGGCAGTACACGTGTTAATTACACTTTGTATGATGATCACTTTTAAGAGGACTGCAGCTCTTAGATGGAGTAGTGCGATAGCTTTCTCCTGGGTCCAGTGGCCGTCTCTATGATGTGCATGTAGGACACATATGTCCAATAATGTCTGCAGCCGTCACCCACCACCGTGGAGCTAGTGCGGTCTATGACTCACTGATGATATCTGGGTGCAGGTAAGCCGGCAGTGGGAGAATGATTCCAGGCAGACCTGGACGTGGACGTGGTGTGAGACCAAGGAGCTGTAAGACGTACAGCGTCAGCGGGCAGTTCGACAGCGGGAGAGTACACACAAGGGAAGTGGGCGCCTGCAATGTAGGCAGGGTCGTCTTAACAGCAGTGTAGGCCCCTGGGCAAAGCAATACACTGGGGCCCCCACCCATCCTCCAGCGGTAGGGGTGGGGGGTGCTATCTGCAGCAGCTTTGATGTCCCACAGGCAGTATAGGATGTTTTATCTTCCGCTCAGCATGTAGGGTCTGGAACAGTAATTTCTCCTAATTACTCCGTCACTGAGCAGATGGTGGGAGATGTGGCAGGAGGGAGACAATAACACACTAAACAGTAGAAGGGGCATTAAGCTGAATGAAGAGGCCATGGTACATTACTATCCACACCTTCCCTGCATATTAAACACCCCTTACCACCCTGGAAGTAGAGTGGGCTTAATATTCATCATTTTCCGGTGGGAGGGCAGCTTGCTTGACTGCAGATATCTCCAGTTACTGGAAATAGATTTCTTAGCTTTCAAAGGGATACAACTAGAGTGTCCTACCTTTCAGGAGGTACTGGGGACTTGTGGATCAGAATTCAGGAGCCAGAGCAATCCACCAATGAAAATATAAAACTGCATACCAGGGCCAGTATTTACTAAGAATTCGAGTTTGTCCGTTTTGTGTTTTTTTTTTCTATGTCCTAATCCGGGAATTCACTAAACACCAATCTCGGCAGTGTTTGGACTATTCATAATGGTTTGATTTGCAAAGTTCAGAAATACGAATGAATAGACCATCGGTCAAACGCGGCTGATATTTCATACAATACGGGCATTCACTATTCATTCGTATTTGGGTGTTAGTTTCTGAGTGCTCAAGAGCGGGTCTGTTTTTTTTCGAATCGTTAAAAAAAGCAGCACAAAAATAGACCTGCTTTTTCCAGTCGAGTTTGGATAACCATGCTCGGATCAGTGAGATCTGTGCATGGTTATCTATGGGAAAGGGTCTGTTTAGTGTAAAAACTGAGAAAAAAATTGCGTGGGCTTCCCCCTCCTAAGCATAACGAGCCTCGGGCTCTTTGAGCCGGTCCTGGTTGAAAAAATATGGGGATAAAAATGACTGGGGTTCCCCCATATTTAATCAACCAGCACCGGGCTCTGCGCCTGGTCCTGGTTCCAAAAATACGGGGGACAAAAAGCGTAGGGGTCCCCCGTATTTTTGAAACCAGCACCGGGCTCCACTAGCCTGGTACATAATACCACAGCCGGGGGACACTTTTATACTGGTCCCTGCGGCCCTGGCATTACATACCCAACTAGTCACCCCTGGCCGGGGTACCCTGGAGGAGTGGGAACCCCTTAAATCAAGGGGTCCCCCCCCTCCAGCCACCCAAGGGCCAGGGGTGAAGCCCGAGGCTGTCCCCACCATCCAAGGGCGGCGGATGGGGGGCTGATAGCCTTGTGTAAAAATGTGAATTGTTTTTTGTAGCAGTACTACAAGTCCCAGCAAGCCTCCCCCACAAGCTGGTACTTGGAGAACAACAAGTACCAGCATGCGGTGGAAAACCAGGCCCGCTGGTACCTGTAGTACTACTACTAAAAAAATACCCCCAAAAAAAACAGGACACACACACCGTGAAAGTATAAGTTTATTACATACATGCACACCTCCATACATACATACTTACCTATGTTTACACGAGGCTCGGTCCTCTTCTCCATGTAGAATCCTTGGGGTACCTGTGTTAAAAATTATACTCACATAATCCAGGGTAGAATCCGACCTTTGAATAATCCACGTACTTGGCAAAAAAAAAAACAGAAACCCGACCACGCACTGAAAGGGGTCCCATGTTTACACATGGGACCCCTTTCCCCGACTGCCAGGACCCCCCCTGACTCCTGTCAAAGAGGGTCCCTTCAGCCAATCAGGGAGCGCCACGTCGTGGCACTCTCCTGATTGTCTGTGTGCTCCTGTAGTGTCTGTCAGGCAGCACACGGCACAGATACAATGTAGTGCCTGTGCGCTCCATTGTAGCCAATGGTGGGAACTTTGCGGTCAGAGGTTGACCAAAAGTAACCTCACCGCTGACCGCAAAGTTCCCACCATTGGCTACAATGGAGCGCATAGGCGCTACATTGTATCTGTGCCGTGTGCTGCCTGACAGACACTACAGGAGCACACAGCCAATCAGGAGAGTGCCACGACGTGGCGCTCCCTGATTGGCTGAAGGGACCCTCTTTGACAGGAGTCAGGGAGGGTCCTGGCAGTCGGGGAAAGGGGTCCCATGTGTAAACATGGGACCCCTTTCAGTGCGTAGTCGGGTTTCCATTTTGTTTTGTTTTGCCAAGTACGTGGATTATTCAAAGGTCGGATTCTACCCTGGATTATGCGAGTATAATTTTTAACACAGGTACCCCAAGGATTCTACATGGAGAAGAGCACCGAGCCTCGTGTGAACATAGGTAAGTATGTATGTATGGAGGTGTGCATGTATGTAATAAACGTATACTTTCACGGTGTGTGTGTCCTGTTTTTTGGGGGGTATTTTTTTAGTAGTAGTACTACAGGTACCAGCGGGCCTGGTTTTCCACCGCATGCTGGTACTTGTGGTTCTCCAAGTACCAGCTTGCGGGGTCGGCTTGCTGGGACTTGTAGTACTGCTACAAAAAACAATATTCACATTTTTTCACAAGGCTATCAGCCCCCCATCTGCCGCCCTTGGATGGGGGGGGGGGACAGCCTCGGGCTTCACCCCTGGCCCTTGGGTGGCTGGAGGGGGGGACCCCTTGATTTAAGGGGTTCCCACTCCTCCAGGACACCCCGGCCAGGGGTGACTAGTTGGGTATGTAATGCCAAGGCCGAGGGACCAGTATAAAAGTGTCCCCCGGCTGTGGCATTATGTACCTGGCTAGTGGAGCCCGGTGCTGGTTTCAAAAATACGGGGGACCCCTACGCTTTTTGTCCCCCGTATTTTTGGAACCAGGACCAGGCGCTGAGCCCGGTGCTGGTTGAAGAAATATGGGGGAACCCCTGTCATGTTTTCCCCCATATTTTTCTACCAGGACCGGCTCAAAGAGCCCGAGGCTGGTTGTGCTTAGGAGGGGGGACTCCACGCAATTTTTTTCAGATTTTTTAAGACTTTAAACAACTTTTTAAGCTACACAATGAAGCCCTGCACGGATCTCACAGATCCGGCCGGGATTCCTTGTGTTTTGTCAGGCAGTGTTTTACTCATCACTCCCGTAAAACACTGCCTGATATTACGAATCACATCGACATCGGAAAAAACGATTGTGCAAAACTCGGCAGCTTAGTGAATAACCGTATCAGGATTCAAAAAGTTGCAGTAAAATGCACCCGATACCATTCGAGTTCAAACACCCTTAAAAACGGCAAAAACACGAATATTAGTAAATAAACCCCCAGGTGTGGAGCTGGAGCATGGACCAGCTGCTGGAAGGCTGATGAGTTATGGTACTGGACATACGAGAGACAAGCTGCCAGTGCCCACCGAAAGGGGAGAGTCCCAGCTTTTGGATTATACCCTCAGAAAATGTCTAAGTCAGACAGAACTGAGATATCTGGCTGGAAAGAAAAAGTAACAGGCTCGGATGGAGACCACTGTTTGAAGTCCGATATCTCCGGATCCCCAGGGCTGATTTTCAAAAATCTAGAACTCCGGGGAAAAGGGGACCCTCAGCTATCAGCCTAGGGCCTTTATACTTCTCAACTGCCCATTGAGCCCATGTGAAAAGTCGGCCCTGGATGCAGGTACCTGTGCTAATTAGAACACCTGAGAGTGGATGGATGGGTGGGGTGCCTCCACCAGAGGGAATGTACCTTGCCTTCCAGTGTACAATATATACACAGATAGAGAGGAAAAAGGGGAGGGGAAGGCCGGACTGCACACCCTATTATTAAAGATATTAAGAGGTGCTACCATGCTATGGCTTCCGATACTATGCTGGAGGAAGAAAAATGCTGATGCGGACGCATCAGAACTAAGGTTGACCACTGGCAAGCTGTTCACGGCGTGCAGCTGCCCCATAAAATGGTCCCGCCCCACCCCCATTCAGAACGACTCGCCCCCCCGAACGTAGCCCCAACGGCTGCAGCTGTCAATCACACTGTAACTGCATCCCACCTGGATGCGACCGCAATGTGTAAGGTCACGTACAACGGCCGGAGGCATGTCCGCAGACCACCTGGATGCGAACTTTAGGCTGCGTCCAAGTTTAAATAACTCTCTAAGAAGAAACTGGAGCTAATTAACAGATCCCGTTAGTGTATCCTGATTACGCACCACTCCAACCTGCATCAAATGACGAAAAGAGGCAACAATGCACGTGCCCAATGCGCCCGCCGCGCATGCGCATTTCCAACCCGTTCGCACCGCAGCTAAGAACCGCTGCGTGCGAACGGGAAGGAATGACCCCCATTGTTTTTCTTAAAGATTTCAAAAGAGTAGCTGTTACACACTGGCAGATATATTGGCCAATAAACTGATCGGCCAACACATCTTTTGCTGATCTGCAGGTGTGTACAAGCAATATGTCTGAATGCCGTCTTTCACAGATATATTGCATCTGCAGATATATTGGTGCATCTTTCTGTGTGTATGAACAACCACCATCTGCATATATAGCTGTAGATTGATTGAACAGCAGATATATCTTTAAGATATATTGGTGCATCTTTCTGTGTGTATGAACAACCACCATCGACAGACATATCTGCAGATCGACTGAACTGCAGATAGTATATCTGCCAGTGTGTACGGGTCGGGCCTACGGACGGGTGGACTACAGAAGAAAGTCAGCAACAATGCTGTCATTCCAAGACAGACTGGACGTTTGGGACTCTCAAGTGTCACTCACTATCTTGTATGATTCTAGTCTGGACCACTCCAGTACTCTGCTCAGGGACACAGCCTCATAATAAGTAAAGAAGTACCTAAAGGTCTGCTTAGAATAAGCATATCATGTCTGAAGCGCTGTCGTCTCCGAGACGTAATTGAATTCCAACATCTTAGGCAAAAGAGTAGAGTGAAACATTTTATAGTATGAAACTGTATAGCCATTAGAGCCTGGACTCTTTCCAGCAGGTGTATTTTTTAAAACCTCATCCAGCTCCTCTAATGTGAATGGGAGATCTAACCAGTCCATATCCTTGTCAAAGATTGTGTGGAAACAGACCTTCAAGAGGTAATTAGATACTCTCTCCTGAAAAACATCAAAATCTAAAAATGAGACTCTAAGGATGATCGGTTATACAGTTTCGAATAATAGCAATAAAATGCTGTGGCACTTTTGGAAATCCCAACCAGCCTCAACCACTTCTATAAAGAGAAGTCCCATGCTAACAATTTACCCGGTTTGTTCACCTATCGAAAGTAATGTTTTTTTTTCATAAGCTAAAATCTCTTTTCACCTTTTCATTTGAAAAGTTTATTAAGTTCAGCCCAGACTTGTCAGTGGCTGACAGAGAGGCCCTGTGTATCAATTCTAGGGATCGAATTTTCTGAAGCAGATGCAGCTAAGACAAGAGCCAAGTTGTATTAATTGTCCTTGCAGCACACACTTGTGTGTTTCCTAGACAGTGAAGTAGGAAATGTCAGAGGATTTGTTCAATTCAAAGTAACCAGTGAGAGTTTGGGCAAGTTGTGCGAGATTTTGGAGTCACCACGTGTCGATCAGCTGGTGGTGTTCATGAAGTGTGCGTTGGACACCCCGGTATTGTTTGGAAGGACGACTATGGGATGATGTGGAAGTATCTATGTCGGGATGAAGTGTCCAGATTAGATACCCCCCCCCCCCCAATCACCACCACTGGAATCCCCGCTTTTAGGGCATCAACGTGATCGATCATCATTAGGAATGAGGGTTGGATGCTATTGTGCGCATAGACGCTCACAAAAGGTGTAGACCAGCCGATGGAGAGTGCCCTTATCTAGAAGTGCCTGACCATCGGCAACAGAAAAACACTCCTAAGCTGTAAAAGGTAGGTGTCAAAAGAATAAAATTGCCACTCCCAAAGTTTTACCTTCACTATTATTGCTAAAAAAAAAAAAAAAGTATTATGGAAATTGCGCCGTTCAGAGAAGGGGCCTTACCAGCCTTAAAGTGAGCATCCTAAATAAGAGGCCATCTGCCTTAACCACTTAACTGGCATGGTCCGATCACATACGACCACGCTGTCCCACCGTGTACCCCAGTTTTTGAGAAGGAGATCCATTCTGCAGATGTGCATAATATAATATTTAAAAAAATACTTTTTAAACTATATTGAATACATTTTAAAAGTATAAAACAATGTTATAAACGACAACAGTAATGTAGAGGAGTAAAATACCGCTCCTTAGCAGCATGGCCGTGGGGAGCACACCCGGGCATACGGACAATATACAGCAATGGGGGTCAGTGACAACATTCACCAAATTAAAAATACACGTCAGACTAAAGACTCAGAAACTACTGAAACATTCACACTAGCAAAGGGCTAACGAGTGTATGAGATTTAGGGGGTAATATTATTTATTGCGTTCCTTCCTGTGGCCCAGGTATTTTGGTGATGGTGTATGTTCACCATGGTTACAGGCTCTGTCCTTCCCTGCCGTTTGGAGGCCGGGTGACGTCACGTCACCCGTTCCCGGAAGTAGAGGGGGACGCTGGGACCATCAGGCTGCACTGGTGATATATAGGTAGGATCTCTTTTTTGTACACTTTGGGGGTAATTCTGAGTTGATCGCAGCAGCAAATTTGTTAGCAGTTGGGCAAAACCATGTGCACTGCAGGGGGAGCAGATATAACATGTGCAGAGAGAGTTAGATTTGGGTGGGTTATATTGTTTCTGTGCAGGGTAAATACTGGCTGCTTTATTTTTACACTGCAATTTAGAATTCAGTTTGAACACACCCCACCCAAATCTAAATCTCACTGCACATGTAATATCTGCCCCCCTTGCAGTGCACATGGTTTTGCCCAACTGCTAACAAATTTGCTGCTGCGATCAACTCGGAATTAGGCCCTTAGAGTCCAGGCAAAACTAATACTTAAGAACACTTCAACATATTAGGATATGAAAAAAAAAGACAACAGAACACATAAAAAATGCAAGAAGTAAATCACATAGAGAGAGTACAGTATAAAGATAAGGCACACACGTGGAGCATACTCACAGCGCCTTCAGCTGAGTACCAGTATAAACAGCAAGTCCAGTGGTGAAAGGTGAGAGATAATACTGCCCAGCCCAAAAAAGAGCAATTAAACACCATGGGAGCTTCGGATAGTATAATACAAACCAAAGTGAGTCTGTGTAGAGTAGAAAACCAATCATATCCAAGAACTGGAAATAGGAGAGGCAGATAAGTTCAAAAAGAAATCAGGTCACTCGGCCATCAGATGGTCGAAGGCGTTGCTGAGAGCTCTTCTGTGGGTGCTCTACGACCTACCATCTTTCACTGTCCAGCTGTAATGTGGGCGGAATAGAGCCTGAAGTCAGATCATTCCAGTACAGAAACTCTGGAAAAGTAAATCTCAAGGCAGAGCACAGGGTAGGCAAATCCGAAGTATCTTTAACGAAGAGTTGTTTGCCCTGGTACATCGCCTAAAGACTGAAAGATAAACACAATCTATAGCGCAAGTTGAGCTTTTGTAGTTCAGTTCTTATTTGTTGGAGAATAGACCATGATAAGGCCTGAAAGATCTAAATCCTCTGGCAATTAATCTCAATAAGACTTGGTTACGGATCTTGCATAAGATATCTTCCATCCGCATAAAATAATGGAGGTAGCCGCTGTGCTGGGGGGCCCTGTGATCCCTGTCAAAAATAATGGATGAATTGGGATCCCTTCCCAGAATGTCGCTAAAAAATCTGGTTAGATAGTCAACAAGGCTATTCACAGGGATGTCTTCTGATACGCCGCATATCCTGAGGAGACATGGCAGAAATCATGGACCCTTGGTGAACCACTACTCCTCATAGGCCATTATATGCATCCATATGTCATTGTGTTCAGGTCTGGATCTGGATTTGAGTCTCTTGCTGGATGAGGTTTTGGAGTTGGTGTCTGTAAGTTGGCTGGCTTGATGTATTTTCTGCTAATGGGATACAGTGAGCATACTAGCTAGTACCAGGGAGTTGGCAGAAACCTAAGCTAAGGCAGAGAGGCGCAGAGTTTAACACGTTGGTGGTTTTCACAAGGGAGTTTGGGTTTAGCTGCACTGGATGAGCAGGTTGTGGCCCGCTGACGGAGTTTCCCAGTACTGGTACCAGAATATCACAGATGAATGGAATAGCAGGAACCAGGGTAGTAATGGATATCGGATTGGAACTGATGGTAATGAGTATTGGACTGGAACAGATTGAGCAGGATATCGGACTGGAACAGATAATACAGGATTTCAGGCTGGAACAAACAATACAGGATTTCGGGCTGGAACTGATTAGAAAGCCAGGAGTGTGGCAACATGGGAATCTACACTGAAGACACTGAATAGGATTACTATCCACAGGAGCTCTCACAGAATCACGCAGATAGTATGTGGACAATATTGCACTGGCAGGTTCAGTGGCGTAACTAGAAATTTTTCTCCCCCAAGCCAAAAAATTCCTCGGCGCCCCCCCCCCCCCCCCTTCATGCTCCATAATTGGGAGCAAGAAAGGGATAAATATGCGCGCGCCGAAGGCGCGCGCCAAAAAAGGGGCGTGTTTTTGTTTGAATGGGCGTGGTTTCGTATAAAGGGGCGTGGCATTGCAGGAAAAGACTACCTTATACCCCAGTTTTGCAACCTGCACGCCCATACGTTGGCCACCACAGGAAAGAAAAATAATCCTGATTCATGCCCCTTACATTATTTGTCATTTTTCCTCCTTATAGTAATGCCCAGTATACATTATGCCACATACTGCAATGGCCCTTAGACATTATGCCGCACACAATAATGCACATGACACAATATGCACACACTGTAATGCCCCCGACACATTATGCCACACAACGTAATGCCTGTGACACATTATGCCACACACCGTAATGCCTGTGACACATTATGACAGGAATCGCAATGCCCGTTATACATTATGCTACACACTGCAATGCCCCTGATACATTATAGCACATACAATGTCTGTGACACATTATGACACACACCGCAATGTCCGTGATACATTATGCCACACACTGCAATGACCCTGAGACATTATACCACATATCACAATGCCCGCGATATAGTATACCATACACCGTAATGCCTGTGACACATTATGACACACACCGCAATGTCCGTGATACGTTATGCCACACACCGTAATGCCCATTACACATTAAGTCCTACAGTAAGGCTTCTAATTACTTTTCAATTACCTGCTCGTTGTCAGGGGTTTCATGCACTGGGTGTCATGCTCGTTGCCAGGGGTTTCATGCTCTTGGTTCCATGCACGGTGCCAGGGGTTTTCATGCTCAGGGTGTCATGCTCGTTGCCAGGGGTTTCATGCACTGGGTGTCATGCTCGTTGCCAGGTGTTTCATGCACTGGGTGTCATGCTCGTTGCCAGGTGTTTCATGCACTGGGTGTCATGGTCGTTGCTAGGAGAGAGTCCTTGTTGCTAGGGCTGTGCTCCCAGTGCCACATATGTCCCCAGTGCCAGATATTCCCCCACGGTGCCAGGTACTCACATGCCCCAGTGCCAAATATAGCCCCCCCATGTGCCAGGTACACATATCCCCCCCCAGTGCCACATATGCCCCCAGTGCCAGATATTCCCCCCCAGTGCCACATAAGCCCCCAGTGCCATATATTCCCCCCCAGTGCCATATATGCCCCCAGTGCCATATATGCCCCCAGTGCCAGATATTCCCCCCCAGTGCCATATATGCCCCCAGTGCCAGATATTCCCCCCGTGCCATATATGCCCCCAGTGCCAGATATTCCCCCCCAGTGCCATATATGCCCCCAGTGCCATATATGCCCCCAGTGCCAGATATTCCCCCCCAGTGCCACATATGCCCCCCAGTGCCACATATGCCCACAGTGCCATATATTCCCCCCCAGTTCCAAATATGCCCCCAGTGCCACATATGCCCCCAGTGCCACATATTCCCCCCAGTGCCATATATGCCCCCAGGGCCAGATATTCCCCCCGTGCCATATATGCCCCCAGTGCCAGATATTCCCCCCCAGTGCCATATATGCCCCCAGTGCCAGCTATTCCCCCCCAGTGCCATATATGCCCCAGTGCCAGATATTCCCCCCAGTGCCATATGTGCCCCAGTGCCAGATATTCCCCCCAGTGCCAGATATTCCCCCCCCCCCAGTGCCATATATGCCCCCAGTGCCAGATATCCCCCCCCAGTGCCATATATGCCCCCAGTGCCAGATATTCCCCCCCAGTGCCATATATGCCCCAGTGCCAGATATTCCCCCCAGTGCCAGATATTCCCCCCCCCAGTGCCATATATGCCCCCAGTGCCAGATATTCCCCCCAGTGCCAGATATCCCCCCCAGTGCCAGATATCCCCCCCAGTGCCATATATGCCCCCAGTGCCAGATATCCCCCCCAGTGCCAGATATTCCCCCCAGTGCCAGATATTCCCCCCCCAGTGCCATATATGCCCCCAGTGCCAGATATCCCCCCCCCAGTGCCATATATGCCCCCAGTGCCAGATATTCCCCCCCAGTGCCATATATGCCCCAGTGCCAGATATTCCCCCCAGTGCCAGATATTACCCCCCCAGTGCCATATATGCCCCCAGTGCCAGATATTCCCCCCCCCCAGTGCCATATATGCCCCCAGTGCCAGATATTCCCCCCCAGTGCCATATATTCCCCCCAGTGCCAGATATTCCCCCCCGAGTGCCATATATGCCCCCAGTGCCAGATATTCCCCCCAGTGCCAGATATCCCCCCCCCCCGCTTTTTGGAGGGACACGGAGGGCACAGCTCACCTCTCCTGTGTCCCTCCTGCTGCATCATCTCCGGCGGCCGCGGGTCTAATAGGGGGAAGTGCCGGTTCGTGAGCCAATTAGAGCTCACGGACGGCACTTTCCCCTATTAGACCCGCGGCCGCCGGAGATGATGCAGCAGGAGGGACACAGGGAGGCGCGCTGTGCCCTCTGTGTCCCTCCAACAAGCGGCGGAGGGAAGGAGACTGCAGACTGACATGCGGACGCTCGTCCGCATGTCAGTCTGCTGTAAATCAGTGGCGCCCCCGCAGCCCTTCGCCCCCAAGCCACCACGAGGGCTGCGGGGGCAGTAGTTACGCCACTGGGCAGGTTCTGTGTGCAGGAATCTTCCTTATACAGTATATCCTTTGGAGAGCAGGGATTAGCTGCAGGTGTCAGCAAGCTGGTCTCCTGTTGGTTGTTGAGTAGTCACCTGATTTAGACTGTCATGGCTGCACCCAGACGGAATGCTGCACATGAAATTCAATTAATATTTCGGTAGCCAGAATAAACAGCCTCCGCAGTGGATAAAAGCAGCACGGAGTTCTGGAAGGCGTGCTATGTAACCGAAGCATGGACTGACTGCACAAAACACCATGGAGGTGCCCTGATTATCCTTCCATCGAGAAACCCTCTCTCCTACTGTAATTGAGAAATATCTACTTTAACCTCCACCAATTCAGAGCGGATGATATCTCAAAGACTGCGCTCCAAAGAAGTAAAGTCCTGGTGGGTAGGCATAAAGCGAAGGAGTTGCAGAACCTGCAAAATATCCTGCTAATCGGAAGATTGGATGAACCGTGGAGAAATAGTAGGTGATGCTAGCTCAGCAGGCGGCTCATGTACAGGTGGGGGCTGGGAGCATAGCCAGATTAAGGGAGTTGCTCAGGGGATACTGTACTCCGGGCACCCCTGTGTCAGGGGAGCCCTTGGCCGAAGCACACCGACATCACTAGCTTGCTCTCTGGTGAAGCAGAACCAGGCAGCCAGAATGCAAAAGAACAGTATGCAGTGCAGGCAGAGACACAGGCGTATCAGGTTTCACCCCAGGGTGCATACTTCCCAACATGACCCATTCCAGGAGTGAATGTTCTGCTCCTGGATTTCCCTTTTATTATATGATTGGTGTCAACTATTTAATTGATAAGAATGGTATTTCAACACAGGTGATTGCAATCATAAATTAAGAGGGAAGTCCAGGTAGAAAGCATTTTGTCCCTCCTGGAATGGATCATGGGGGTCATTCCGAGTTGATCGCTAGCTATTTTTTGAAGCGCTGCGATCAGATAGTCGCCGCATATGGGGGGAGTGTATTTTTACTTTGCAAGTATGAGAACGCTTGTGCAGCCGAGCGGTACAAAAAAGTTTTGTGCAGTTTTTGAGCAGGTCTGAACTTACTCAGCCGCTGCGATCACTTCAGCCTTTCTGGTCCCAGAATTGTCGTCAGACACGCGCCCTGCAAACGCTTGGACACGCCTGCATTTTTCCAAACACTCCCTTAAAACTGTCAGTTGACACCCATTAACGCCTTCTTCCTGTCAATCTTCTTGCGATTGGCTGTGCGAATGGATTCTTCATTAAACCCATCGTCCAGCATGATCCACTTTGTACCTGTACCACGCGCCTGCACATTGCGGTGCATACGCATGCGCAGTTTTGCCGAGTTCTGACCTGATTGCAGCGCTGCAAAAAATAGCTAGCGATCAACTCGGAATGACCCCCCATGTTGGGAAGTATGGATTATGTATATTAAATTTAAACCAGTGGTGTATATTAGATTTAAACTAATAGTTTAATAATACCTGGGTACTGTTTAATTTATACCTCCATCTAATTTAGGGCCCGATTCAAATCTGATCGACGCTGTGCGTTTTCGCACAGTGGGCGATTATTGATAGACCGCATATGCACCACAATGCAAACACACATCGCCAAACAACAACAGGCATCACCGAACAGTGACAGGCTGGTGCGAAAACACTGAACAGCAGGGGGTGGAGCTTAGCTCCGATGGGACTTCAACTCCCCAGCACTTCCGGTGTGAACTCAGGACAGCCCCTGCACATGGCTTCAGCCATTTTGCAGGAGCACATTGCTATTACACGGTGCTGCTGACCGTGCTGTTCTCTATAGTAACAGCACTGAAGCCCTGCATCCAGCCATCCCAGAGTTTGTGAGTCTTCCTTGGGGGGCTAGTAGTGGTGGGAATACCGGATGGTGGTCAGGATTCCGTCTGTCTGTATTTCACCGGCTGTCGGGATTCTGGCGTTGGTCTCCTGAACGCAGAGATCCCCACAGCTGGCATTTTGACTGCATTCCATTGTGTGTGTGTGTGTGTGTGTGTGTGTGTGTGTGTGTGTGTGTATATATATATATATATACATACATACACATACATACATATATCTCACATGCAGAATAAACATGCCTTGTTTATTGAAGCTGTTACAGAGTGCCATCTCTCTTTTTGCTCTTTCTATAATGGACTTGGCACTTTGACCTTCATTTTTTTAAATTATTATTATTTCTTTTGGGCGAGTGCTTGTTTTGCATTTGTTTTTCATGTTTCCATAAGGCACGCAAATATGTAAAAGTGTATTAATAAGATGCTGCAGCTGGAGACATAGTATCTCATATAGCAAGTCTATCGCAGTACATTAATCTTATTTGGCACAATGTCTCAACATAGAGTAAATACAGCTGGATTGCCTCAGACTATTAATAAGTACTAGCTTTCCGAGCAGCAATCTCTGTGTTGTAGTAGCCTAGTTTGTTTTCTGAATAGCAGAGAGTCTGTTAACCAAAACAGCACTGATCATTGGGTGCCAGGCATATATAATGACATGATGTACAGATGATAGATTTCAGAGTACTTTATGAAAGACCATTATATAAAGAAACAAATAAGACAATATTTACGTAGTAGGTGTAGCTATACAGTGCAGAGGCATAACACTTGCATTGTAATAGCATGCAGTCTGTGTACTATATTTAATACCCACAATAAGTATCTTTAAATACAGTAATTTGTTGAGCTTAAATGCCTACGATAGCTAGCGCCATCTTTTAAATGTTAACCTTTATAGCCTATAAGCTACACTTTTGTATCCCTCTCCATTAATGGCTGCTTGTGCATGCCTATGTACAATGCATTCAGGGCCAGGTTAACAATGGGGCGGATGGAGTTACAGCTCCAGGCTTCCAAATAAAAATAGGCCCCTCATCATGGCTGCATGATGACCACCAGCTATCTCTTGGGCCGCACAATCGCCATAATTCAAAAGGTAAAACAATTGTATTTCTAGTTTTCTGACAAAAGTTTTGCAATCTTTCTATTCTTCTGTATTAAGGGGTACATTTACTAAGCAGTGATAAGAGCAGAGAAGTGAGCCAGTGGAGATATTTCCCCATCAACCAATCAGCAGCTCTGTATCATTTTATAGTATGCAAATTATAGATGTTACTTCAGTGCTGATTGGTTGCCATGGGCAACTTCTCCACTGGCTCACTTCTCTGCTCTTATCACTGCTTAGTAAATGTACCTCTTAGGGAGATAGCAGGGATGATAGTGTATGGGGTATGCACATCCACGTGTCTGACCACAGTCACCCGCACAGCACTGGTCACAGCTCCTCCCCTACTCAGTATAGGCCCTTACACATTTTCAGTCACACGCCCATGTGAACCTTTATCTGGCCCTGAATACATGTACAGAACACCACACAATCGGAGCAGCTGATCCCGGACTGAAAACAGAAGTAGAGTGATCGCACAAGCAACCATTTTACTTTTTACACTTGGAAGGAGTTTCTAAATACATTGCCATGATAATTATTTTATTATTGCCATGATGTGCAGAGGTAGTTACATTTGCCTCTTTGTGTATTTATGCTGTGGCCTTGCTACCGCTTGCATACTGTAATATCAACTAACAACTGTCTATGCTGAATTGCACTGGCCCATCTTCCGTCTTTCCGTCTTCACTTCAATGTTGTAACCAAGGGATCTACCATTTTATAATACTAGCATTTCACAGTATCAATCATCAGGGCTGCCACCAGAAATTGTGGGGCCCGGGACTGAAAAAAATAGGCAAAAAGTAGCGCAGCTTACACGCAACGCCCAAGTAGTAGCGCAGCTTTCATGTAATGCCCCAGTAGTAGCGCAGCTTTCATGTAACGCCCCAGTAGTAGCGCAGCTTTCATGTAATGCCCCAGTAGTAGCGCAGCTTTCATGTAACGTCCCAGTAGTAACGCAGCTTTCATGTAACGCCCCAGTAGTAACGCAGCTTTCATGTAACGCCCCAGTAGTAACGCAGCTTTCATGTAACGTCCCAGTAGTAACGCAGCTTTCATGTAACGCCCCAGTAGTAACGCAGCTTTCATGTAACGCCCCAGTAGTAACGCAGCTTTCATGTAATGCCCCAGTAGTAGCACAGCTTACACGTAACGCCCCAGTAGTAGCGCAGCTTTCATGTAACGCCCCAGTAGTAGCGCAGCTTTCATGTAATGCCCCAGTAGTAGCGCAGCTTACACGTAACGCCCCAGTAGTAGCGCAGCTTTCATGTAACGCCCCAGTAGTAGAGCAGCTTTCATGTAACGCCCCAGTAATAACGCCCCAGTAGTAGCGCAGCTTACACGTAACGCCCCAGTAGTAGCGCAGCTTTCATGTAACGCCCCAGTAGTAGAGCAGCTTTCATGTAACGCCCCAGTAATAACATCCCAGTAGTAGCGCAGCTTTCATGTAACGCCCCAGTAATAACGCCCCAGTAGTAGCGCAGCTTACACGTAACGCCCCAGTAGTAGCGCAGCTTACACGTAACTCCCCAGTAGTAGCACAGCTCACACGTAACGTCCCAGTAGTAGCTCAGCTAACATGTAACGTCCCAGTAGTAGCGCAGCTTACATGTAACGCCCCAGTAGTAGCGCAACGTACACGTAATGCCCCAGTAGTAATGCAGCTTACACGTAACGCCCCAGTAGTAATGCAGCTTACACGTAACGCCCCAGTAGCATTGGCGATTCTATAATGGGTGCAATGTGTGCGGTGCACACGGGCCCCTGGGTCCAGGGGGGGCCACACCGCACACATTGCACCCATTTAAATATTTACATAACCAGAGTCCAGTGGCGGGCGCAGCGTACGCGGTGAAAATCGCCGCCAAAATGGCTGCCACGCATGCGCGTTAGCCAAATTGGTGTCCGGATCATGGCGGGCGCCAGGTTTCCGGAGACATGCGCATGCGCAGTAGACTCCGTCACATTGCCGGAGTCTACAGCGCCGTTCAGAGGAGGGGGCCTACCCGGAGGTGCACACGGACCCCCTCCTCTGTAGAAACTCCCCTGCCCAGTAGTAACGCCCCAGTAGTAGCGCAGCTTACACGTAATGCCCCAGTAGTAGCGCAGCTTACACGTAACGCCCCAGTAGTAACGCAGCTTACATGTAACGCACCAATAGTAACGCCCCAGTAGTAATGCAGCTTACATGTAACGCCTTAGTAGTAGCGCAGCTTACATGTAACGCCCACAGAAGTGCAGTTTATTCACACACACACATACATACATACATACATACACACACACACACACACACACACACACACACACACACACACTTTCTCACTTACTCTCCCTGGCTGGCAGGATCTGGAGCAGCATGTCCTCCTCTGTGGCACTGCAGTCGGATGGTCCCGTGAAGTCCCGCCCCCTCCACCCATTTAGCTCCACCCCCTCTGTCCGTGTAGATCCACCCCTTCCATCCGATCGGTCACAGGAGGGGAGGGGGAGAGGAGGCTTTCAGCTGCTGGCGCCGCTGCCCGTCATGCAGAGACAGGCACAGCGGCCGGCAGCAGCAGGGGGCCCAGGCGCAGCAGCGGGAATGCAGAGGAGGTACAACACCTCGCCTGCCTGGCCTGCATCCCTTTGCTGAGCGGGTAACTCGCCTGCCTGCCTGGCCTGTGCAGCCCACATTATTTATTACAAACACAGCCCCATATGTTCCTTTGGGGACTGCTCTATTGATAAATTTACCAAGCTTTGCATTCTGGAGCTTGGCCCCAAAAACTAACACCATCTTTAGAAGCATTGGCCATCATAGGCTATAGGCTACTCCGTGGCACTTAACTGGGAGAGGGATAAGTAAAAATCCCCAGCACAGAACATGCTAGACCAAGCTTGGTCAACCTGCGTCTCTCCAGCTGTTGTGAAAATAAACATCCCAAAATGCATGACATCAGTTATAGCACTCCCTAATATCACAACTGTTGCAGGGCATGCTGGGAGGCATCTGGATGATAAGTCGACAGTCAATAGGTTGACACCATATGGTCGACATAGTCAGAATGTCAACATGTTCAAATGATCGACATTAATTTTTTGGGCTTTTCTCTCTCATTTTTAGGACTTTTTCATACTTTACCATCCATGTGGACTACAATTTAGAATGTTACAACCGAAGCAAGCCATGCGAGGAGACGCGGTACACTAATTGGGGGTCCATGTGCTCAAATCTACAAATTGACTCCCAAAAAACATAAAAAACTCATGGCAGGCTTTTCATGTGTCGACCATTTCTGTGCCGAAATTTTGCTTGTGTTGACCTTTTCACATGTCGTCCTTGTGTATGTCGACATTTTGGGGGCTTGTAGTTGCACAACAGCTGGAGAGCCATAGGTTGACCAGGCCTGATGTGCTAGACAATGGCACTCTGCAAGGATAATGAGTGTTTATTCTGATTTCAGCAATAGGATCAAAATAGGCAAAAACTACCTGAAGAAGCAAGCAGCAGTCCCGTGAAAAGTGTAACAAAGTTTATGCAGTTTATCACATGCTGTACCAGATGATCAAGACACATTTGAAAGATGTCATAATATGTGTAACCCCCTCTTATCACCCAGGGATACTTAACACATAAGTGCCTCCACCCAAGTTGTGGGATTACTTGGGTTAGTCTGAAGTGGTGTGGTGGTATTATATGTGAATGCATGCAAAACTAAGTGTGGTCACACAAACAGTATTTCTAATAACGAGTCTTATGGTAAGAACTTACCCTTGTTAAAACTCTTTCTGCGAGGTACACTGGGCTCCACAAGTCTGGACAATGGGGTGTAGAGTAGGATCTTGATCCGAGGCACCAACAGGCTCAAAGCTTTGACCTTCTTCCCAAGATGCATAGCGCCGCCTCCTATATCACCCCGCCTCCCAGCACAGGAGCTCAGTTTAGTTAACCAGCCCAATGCAGTAGCAGGAAAAGAGACGACAACGGTTAGTAGCCACATACACCACACTCTCACGACAAGAGAAGTGTCAGCGGCTAATGCCATATCAATCCAAAGAAGTTAAGTGCGTCAGGGAGGGCGCCTTGTGGAGCCCAATGTACCTCGCAGAAAGAGTTTTAACAAGGGTAAATTCTTACCATAAAACTCGTTTTCTGCTGCGGGATACACTGGGCTCCACAAGTCTGGACAATGGGGATGTCCTAAAGCAGTTCCTTATGGGAGGGTACGCACTGTAGCGGGTACAAGAACCCGGCATCCAAAGGAAGCATCCTGGGAAGCGGCAGTATCGAAGGCATAGAACCTTATGAACGTGTTCCCGGAGGACCACGTAGCCGCCTTGCACAATTGATCAAGGGTTGTACCACGTTGGGCCGCCCAAGAAGGTCCAACAGACCGAGTAGAATGGGCCGTAATGTGAACAGGAGCTGACAGATCAGCCTTCACATAAGCATGTGCAATCACCATTCTGATCCACCTGGCCAGGGTCTGCTTGTGAGCAGGCCAGCCACGTTTGTGAAATCCAAATAAAACAAAGAATCAGACTTTCGAATAGAAGCAGTTCTCTTCACATAGATACGGAGAGCCCGTACCACATCCAAAGACCGCTCTTTGGGAGGCAAATCAGGAGAGACAAAAGCTGGAACCACAATCTCCTGATTAAGGTGGAACAAAGAAACCACCTTAGGCAAATATCCTGGACGAGTCCCAAGAACTGCCCGGTCACGGTGAAAAATCAGATATGGGGAACTACAAGACAAGGCACCCAAATCCGACACTCTTCTAGCAGAGGCAATAACCAACAGAAACACCACCTTAAGGGAAAGCCACTTAAGGTCAGCTGAACCAAGAGGTTCAAAAAGAGACTCTTGTAACGCCTCCAAAACCACTGACAAGTCCCAAGGAGCCACAGGCGGGACATAGGGAGGTTGGATACGCAACACACCCTGAGTGAAAGTATGAACATCAGGTAAAGTCGCAATTTTTCTCTGAAACCACACCAACAAGGCAGAAATATGAACCTTGAGGGAGGCCAGACGCAGGCCTAAATCTAGGCCCTGCTGTAGAAAAGCCAAAAGTTTGGCTGTACTAAACTTGGAAGTGTCATAATGGTTAGATGCGCACCAAACAAAGTAGGAATGCCAGACCCGATGGTAAATCCGAGCAGAGGCCGGTTTCCGGCCCGGCAACATAGTTTTAATGACCTCTTCAGAAAAACCCTTAGCTCTTAAGACGGAAGCTTCAAGACCCACGCCGTCAAAGACAGCCGGGCTAGGTCCTGGTAGACACAGGGGCCCTGAACGAGGAGGTCTGGGCGTTGTGGAAGTAGAAGTGGACGCTCTGACGATAGGCCTTGCAGGTCTGAGAACCAGTGCCGTCTGGGCCACGACGGAGCTATGAGAAGCAGATTACCTTTTTCTTGCTTGAACTTCCAAATTACCCTGGGCAGGAGTGACACCGGAGGGAACACGTACAGCCGAAACCTCCACGGCACTGCCAGCGCATCCACGAATGTTGCTTGAGGATCCCTTGTCCTTGCTCCGAAGACCGGAACCTTGTGATTGTGTCGAGACGCCATCAGATCCACATCTGGAAGACCCCACCTTTCCACGAGGAGTTGAAACACTTCTGGATGGAGGCCCCACTCGCCGGCATGCACGTCCTGACGACTGAGAAAGTCTGCATCCCAATTCAGGACTCCCGGAATGAATATTGCCGATATTGCCGGTAGATGGCGTTCTGGCCAACGTAGAATCCGTGAGACTTCCTTCATTGCCAAACGGCTTGGAGTGCCGCCTTGATGATTTATGTAAGCCACTGTGGTAACGTTGTCTGACTGTACTTGAACAGGACGGTTCTGAATCAAATACTGGGCTAGGTTCAACGCATTGAAGACCGCCCGCAATTCCAGAATGTTGATCGAGAGGAGAGATTCCTCCTTGGTCCACCGACCCTGCAAGGAGTGCTGCTCCAGCACCGCGCCCCAACCTCTTAGACTGGCATCTGTCGTCAACAGGACCCAGTTGGATATCCAGAAGGGACAGCCTCTGCACAATTGTCGGTCCTGGAGCCACCAGAACAGCGACAGACGGACCTCCGGAGTCAAAGAGATCATTTGAGACCTGTGCCGGTGAGGCAGGCTGTCCCACTTGGCTAGAATCAGCTTCTGGAGGGGGCGAGAATGGAATTGAGCATACTCCACCATGTCGAATGCTGATACCATGAGGCCCAGCACCTGCATTGCCGAATGTATCGACACTTGTGGACGAGAAAGGAAGTTTCAGGACTTTCTCCTGAGACAAGAACAACCTCTTGTTGGGAGTGTCCAACAGCGCTCCCAGATGCACCATGCTCTGAGCAGGGACCAGGGAGGATTTCTTCCAGTTGATGAGCCACCCGTGGACTTAAAGAAACCGGACCGTCATATCCAGATGACGCAGGAGAAGATCTGGGGAATTTGCTGGGATTAACAAGTCGTCCAGATACGGCAGTATCCTGACACCTTGATGGCGGAGTACCACCGTCATCACCGCCATAACTTTGGTGAAGACTCGCGGAGCCATTGTTAAACCAAAAGGTAACGCCCGAAACTGGTAATGGAGGTTGCCAATAGCGAACCTCAGGTATTGTTGATGTGACACTGCTATAGGAATATGCAGGTAAGCATCCTGTTTGTCCAGGGAGACCATGTAGTCCCCAGGTTCCAAGGCCAGAACTATAGAGCGAAGGGTTTCCATACGGTACTTGGAAACCTTCACAAACTTGTTCAGTGCCTTGAGGTTGAGAATGGGCCGGGAAGATCCATTCGGTTTCGGGACTAGAAGCAGCAGAGAATAGTACCACCGGCCCCTCTGAGCAAGAGGCACCTGTACTACGACTCCTGTATCCAGGAGGGTCTGTACCACCGAATGCAGAGTGTTTGCCTTTGTCTGGTCCGACGGGACGTCTGTCTGGCAAAATCGATGAGGGGGTCGGTTTTTGAAGGCTATGGCGTAACCTCGAGTGACGACTTCCCGTACCCAGGCATCTGAAGTTGTCTTCAACCATTCCTGGGTATACCCTAGAAGCCGTCCCCCACCCTGGGATCCCCCAGGGGGAGGCCCGCCCCGTCATGCGGCAGGCTTATCGGTCTTGGCTGCTGGCTGACGGGCAGCCCAGGCTCTTTTGGGCTTCGGCTTACCAGGTTTGGAAGTGCGGGCCTGCTTGTGGTACGCCTGACCTTTTGCTATACCTGAAGGACGAAAGGGGCGAAAGGACGTGCCTTTGGCCTTCGACACAGGAGCTGTATTAGGCAGACAGGCAGTTTTGGCAGTAGCCAAGTAAGCCACTATCTTATTTAAGTTCTCCCCAAACAGAATATCCCCCTTGAAAATGAGTACCTCCAGGGTTTTTCTAGAGTCCAGATCCACAGACCAGGATCTCAGCCACAATATCCTGCGAGCCAGGACGGACGCAGTAGAGGCCTTGGCTGCTAGGATACCGGCATCAGAAGCCGCCTCTTTAATATAGCGAGAAGCTGTGACAATATAAGACAAGCATTGTGTAGCATGGTCAGAGGAGATTTCAGCTTTTAACTCCAAGGCCCATGCTTCAATAGCCTCTGCCGCCCATGTAGCTGCAATAGTGGGCCTTTGTGCAGCACCCGTGAGGGTGTAAATCGCTTTTAGACAACCCTCGACACGTTTATCCGTAGGCTCTTTTAGAGACGTGACGGTAGTGACAGGTAAAGCTGAGGAAACCACCATCCTAGCCACATGTGAGTCTACTGGAGGAGGCGTTTCCCAATTCTTAGACAGCTCTGGCGCGAGGGGATAGCGAGCCAGCAACTTCTTTTGAGGCACAAACTTCATACCCGGGCTTTGCCAGGGTTCCTGACGTATATCCACTAGGTGGCCAGAGTGAGGTAAAACTTGTTTAATCACCTTCTGACGCTTGAACCTATCTGGTTTCTTAGGAGGAACGGATAGCTCGGGATCATCCGTAATCTGCAGAATTAACTTAATAACCTCCAAAAGATCAGGAACATCCACATGTGAACTACCCTCCCCATCAGCCGTATCTGAGTCAGAACCTGTGGGGTCAGTGTATGTGCTGTCTTCATCAGACGAGATGTCAGTGACAGCAATGGATTGTGAGGAGACGAGCGCTCGCTTAGAGGACCTCTTGGACTTAGGCGAGCGTTGGTTAGACTTTTTAGTAGTCAGGGACTGGTTCAACTTCTTTAATTGTGCAGATAAATCGTCCGCCCACGGCGGGTTAGCTGCAGGGACCACATATGGTTGTACCGGCATTGGGGATCCCATAGGGGGTGTTAGTTTATGAACTAGCATATGCAGAAGCGTGGAAAAAGCGGCCCACGGAGGGGGCAAGGAGCCCACAGAACCAGAGCCCACAGCTACTATATTCTCCCCATATATGCCTGTGGCTTCAGCAACACCAGCAGTGTGTTCCGCCCCAGAACCATTACCCTCAGAAGCAGACATGATATAACTTGCAGTATGAGGTAACACAGTACAATTATTAGCAGCACTATATCCCTAAACCCAAAAGCCTGCGCAGTGTAGTCAGCACCAGCAGAGATAAAGGAGAGATATGGTGACTAAATCACAGAGAAAAATACGTAATACAGTGTATCTTTGTGAAAATCCTATATTAAATAACACCTGACGCACCAAGCCCCCCTCAGGTTATAGAATATAGGGATAGCAAGTTGAGTGAAAGACACGAGATGGACACCACTCAGCTATCAATGCACACACAAATAGTCTCAGTTTGTAAAATGCAGAGGTTATTACAGACAATAATACTGCACTGGACTAGCTTACACAGCTATATAGTCAATAGATATAACACTACACAGTAAGAAACTGGATGTATATCACAGGGTAATTGTACTATAAACCACTGACTAAATGCACTCTTTCTTACTAACACTGACTAATGTTACGTTCCTGATGCTTAGAACTGGAGAGATGTAGTGATGCGAGTTCAGAGCACCAGAACGTGACGCTGAACTAAGGAGAGGTACGGGAATAGCCCCTAGCACCCTACCTCCGTTGTCTTACCCGTGTGGTCGACTCACGCCTGAATAACTATGGTTTCTTGGGCCCACGGCAGCCGCGTGTGAAGGGCGGATTAGGTCTGCCCAACTCCGATGCCCCCAGGTCTTAGAGAGAGACAAAGCGTGAACCGAGACAGGGTAATAACAAGGGGACCTCTAACTAAAACAAACAGAAGCTAGGGGCTACTAACAACCCTAAAACTAAAAGGTATGTGCGGCACGCCGCCAAGGAAAAAGGACAACAAAAGATACCACTGTCCGTTCCCCCACACGGCACCGCCGAGTTCCGGGGAGGACAGTGAAAAGCGGAAACCTCCGCAAAAACCTCCAACACAAAAGTAATACAAAGTTAAAGCGGCCTAGGCCGCAACTCGCGGCAGAAGCCGCTTCTCACGAAACCGGGAGAGAACCCCAAATAACGAGAACCCTCAGATGACTGCAACAGGTTCGTCTTGGACAGGAAGGATTCCCAGAACCGGCATCAGAACTCCAGGACTCGGGAGCACAGGGAGCAGGATCGACCAGATACAGCTAAATCAGGAACAGACGTTACCAGGCAGGAACAGCATGCAGGAAGCTATCACCGGCGTCTGTGTGAGGCACTGAGGAGGCATATAACAGGGAACCTTCCAATGGCAGTGCAGAGCCTGATTGATGAATGTCGTGCAGCTGCCTTGCTGCACGAGCAGGGGAGAACAGGTGTGAGTACTCTCATGGCTACGGGGAACGCGGTCCACCTGTGGCGTCCCCGTTGCCATGGACCCGGCGGCCCTGGGCGCACGGCGTCCTAGTGTTGCCAGGGACCCGGCGGCTATCGCGCGCACGGCGTCCCGGTGTTGCTAGGCGCCGTGCGGGAGCATACAGAGCGAGAGGCGCGCTGGCCGTCACCGCTGCTCAGTCAGAGCGCAGACAAAAAACGCCGCGCCTAACAGTACCCCCCCCCCTTGAGGAGGGGTTAAAGAACCCCTAGAGCCGGGTTTCTGAGGAAACTCCTGAAAGAATATCTTCTTAAGTTTAGGAGCATGTAAATCCTTATCCAACACCCAAGACCTTTCTTCAGGGACATAACCTTTCCAGTGGACCAAAAAATAAAGCCGGCCACGAGAAAGCTTAGAATCTAAAACCTTCTCCACCAGGAACTCTTGTTGACCCTGAACATCCACCGGAAGTCTACCCTGGGAAATCTTCCGGGGGAACCTCCTGGAAATAATATATTTCTTCAAAAGAGAGCAGTGGAAAGTGTTGCCAACTTTAAGTGATTTAGGCAACCGCAGCCGAAAAGCCACTGGATTGACTTTCTTGACAATAAGAAACGGTCCAATAAATTTGGGTCCCAATCTAGCCGAGGGTTGTCGGAGCTTGATGTTACGGGTTGACAACCACACCTTATCTCCCACCTTAAGAGTGCACGGGCGTCGGAACCTATCCGAAAAAAAATTCTCTCGGAAGGCAGCCTTCTTCAGGGCTAGGTGCACCTTTTTCCAAATTATTCTGAGGCGGGAAGTTAAGGTCAACGAAGAGCCTGGAAAATGAGGATAAAAGGAATTGGCTCTAGGATGAAAGCCCATGACCGAAAAGAAAGGAGACTCCTTGGTGGAAGAATGGCAAGAGTTATTATAGGCAAACTCGGCCAAAGGAAGAAATTCAGACCAATCATTCTGAAGTTTAACCGAATACAGCCATAAATACTGCTTTAATGACTGATTAACACGTTCAGTTTGTCCGTTAGACTGTGGATGGTATCCAGATGTTAAAGAGAGCTTCATATTTAATGAGGCACAAAAACGATTCCAGAAACGGGCAATGAATTGTGGTCCCCGGTCAGAGACAATATCCATGGGTAAAGCATGGAGCCTGAAGACATGGCGGAGAAACAAAACTGCCAAAACTTGAGCGGAGGGTAATCGGGGAAGAGCAATGAAGTGGGCCATCTTACTAAAACGGTCTACCACCACCCAAATGACCCGGAATCTAGATTAAAGAGGAAGGTCCACCACAAAATCCATGGAAATGTGTGACCATTGCCTAAGAGGGATGGCTAAAGGCATGAGTTGCCCGACTGGCAACGATCGGAATATCTTGTGCTGAGCGCAGACCTGACAAGAAAGGACAAATTCCCTTACGTCCTTGGAAAGATTAGGCCACCACACCGAGCGAGAAATTAATTCCAAGGTTTTAGTAACACCCGGATGACCGGAAACTTTGTTTTCATGAAACTCAGCTAGAACAGTGCCTCTCAGAAATTCAGGGACGAAGAGACGGTCCGCAGGAGTAACTTTGGGAGCCTGCTGCTGAAGCTGGACTAGCTGTGTAAATAAATCCTGTGTGAGGCCTGCCCGGATGACAGACGACGGAACTATGGGGGTAGTAGCCGGATGGTTATTGTGAACCGGAAGAAAACAACGTGACAAGGCATCAGCTTTTGTATTCTTGGAACCGGGCCTGAAGGTGATAATAAACCTGAAACGAGTAAAAAACAGCGCCCAACGTGCCTGTCGAGCATTAAGCCGTTTAGCTGACTCAATATACTGCAGGTTCTTGTGGTCAGTAAACACTGTAATGGTATGCCTAAGTTCCTTCCAGCCAATGCCTCCACTCCTCGAAAGCCCATTTAACTGCCAACAATTCTCGATTACCAACATCATAGTTGGATTCTGCGGAGGAGAATTTCCTGGACATGAAGGCACAAGGGTGTAATTCCTGAGACGCCGGGTCTTCCTGAGAAAGGATAGCCCCCACTCCAACCTCTGAGGCATCTACCTCGACAATAAAGGGGAGCTCCGGGTTGGGGTGCCTGAGAACAGGAGCGGAGACAAAGGCCTGCTTTAAGGCCAGAAAGGCAGACTCGGCTTCAGGCGACCAATTGGAAGGGTCCGCTCCTTTCTTAGTCAATGCTACTATAGGAGCGACCAAATCAGAGAAGGTATGAATAAAACGCCTATAATAATTTGCAAACCCTAAAAAGCGCTGAATTGCTTTTAAGTTCATGGGTTGTGCCCAATTTAGGATGGCCTGGAGTTTTTTTGGTTCCATGAAAAACCCCTTGGGAGAAATAATATACCCCAGGAAGGACACTTCTGTGATGTGGAAATCACATTTCTCCAGTTTGGCGTATAAATGATTCTCCCGTAATTTTTGAAGGACCAGTCGCACATGGGTAATATGTTGTTCAACAGACTCAGAGTAAATCAAAATGTCGTCTAAATAAACGACTACGAACTTTCCTAGGAAGTCACGAAGGACGTCATTAATGAGATCTCGAAATACCGCAGGAGCATTTGACAGCCCAAACGGCATCACCAGGTATTCATAATGACCTGACTGTGTGCTGAAAGCCGTCTTCCACTCATCCCCAGATTTTATTCGAATGAGATTGTAAGCCCCTCTAAGATCGATCTTGGAGAAGATAATGACAGACCGGAGCTGATCAAACAGTACTGAAATCAATGGCAAGGGGTAGGTGTTTTTAACAGAAATTTTATTCAGAGCCCGAAAATCAATACATGGTCTGAGCGACCCATCTTTTTTCTCAACAAAAAAGAACCCTGCACTTAATGGAGATTTCGAGGGCTTAATGAGGCCATTTTTTAGGCTCTCCTGAATATAATCATTCATTGCCGTGGTTTCCGTCCCAGACAGGGCATATAATCTCCCCTTAGGTAAAGAGGCACCGGGAACTAAATCAATAGCGCAGTCATAGGACCGATGGGGAGGCAGTACATCCGCATTACCCTTGGAGAAAACATCGGCAAAGTCCTGATATTCCAAAGGAATAAGTTCTGGGGTGACTGCCGCAACCCGGACTGGACGGGAAATACACTCCTTAACACAAAAGGGACCCCATTGGGAAATCTCCCCAGACCGCCAATCTATGGTGGGATTATGAAAGGCAAGCCAGGGGTGACCCAAAACTACGGGGACAGCCGGACAATGGGTAAGGTAAAATTCGATTTTCTCTGAATGTAGGGCCCCCACTGTCAGTTGTACTGGAGGTGTGTGGTGAGTGATAACCCCAATAGAAAGCGGACCACCATCCAAGCCGTGCATGGTGATACGTTTATCCAAGGGTATCTGTGGATAGCCTAAAGCCTGAGCCCAACCAAGATCCATGAAATTTCCCGCAGCTCCACTGTCGACAAAGGCCGACACCAACGAACTGAGGCTACCAAAGGAAATTTTTACAGGAACTAATAAGGAATCATTAGAGGAGATTAACTGCAGACCCAAGTGAACCCCCTCACTACTCACTTGGTCAGAGCGTTTCCCTGCTTATTCGGGCAATTACGTGCGATATGTCCCTTGCCACCACAATACAAACAAAGACCAGAATTTAGCCTTCTGGTTCTTTCCTCTGGGGATGGCCGGGAGAGACCCATTTGCATGGGCTCCTCGATGTCCTCAGGAAAAGTATATACACATGGACTAGGCCTAAAAGTAGCTCCTCTTTCAGCCCTCCGCTCTTGGAGACGACGATTAATTTTAATAGCGAGCTCCATGAGTTTGTCTAGAGTCTCAGGAGTGGGGTACTGAAGGAGACTGTCTTTAATAACTTCAGACAAACCGAGGCGAAACTGCGCAGGGCCGGGTCATTCCAGCCACAGTCGTTCGACCAACGGCGAAACTCGGTACAATACGCCTCTGCTGGATTTTTCCCTTGCTTAAGTGCACGCAGGTGGCTCTCAGCTGATGCTTCTCTATCAGGGTCATCATACAAAAGGCCTAAGGACTTAAAAAAGGCATCTACTGATAGCAAGGCAACATCATCCACTCTTAGCCCAAAAGCCCAGGTCTTGAGACTCAGTACCAGAGGAACGGGGCCTTAAACGAAAATAAAGCTTACAAGCTTCCTTAAAATTAAAAAAATCCTTTCGGTTACCCGAAAAACGGTCAGGTAAATGCATTTTTGGTTCTGGAACCATACTCGGGGAGGCTCGCAAAAGATCTTCCTGCGATCTCACCCGAAGAGTAAGGTCCTGAACCATCTGAGTTAGTTCCTGAATCTGGTTGGCCAAAAGCTGGCTCGGATTTGGACCTAAAACTGCCGGATTCATGAGGCCGTATTTCTAGGCCCACCAATACAAAAGAAAAAATTAACTCTTTTTTATTTTATTTTTATGGCCGGTGATAATGTTACGTTCCTGATGCTCAGAACTGGAGAGATGTAGTGATGCGAGTTCAGAGCACCAGAACGTGACGCTGAACTAAGGAGAGGTACGGGAATAGCCCCTAGCACCCTACCTCCGTTGTCTTACCCGTGTGGTCGACGCACGCCTGAATGACTATGGTTTCTTGGGCCCACGGCAGCCGCGTTTGAAGGGCGGATTAGGTCTGCCCAACTCCGATGCCCCCAGGTCTTAGAGAGAGACAAAGCGTGAACCGAGACAGGGTAATAACAAGGGGACCTCTAACTAAAACAAACAGAAGCTAGGGGCTACTAACAACCCTAAAACTAAAAAGGTATGTGCGGCACGCCGCCAAGGAAAAAGGACAACAAAAGATACCACTGTCCGTTCCCCCACACGGCACTGCCGAGTTCCGGGGAGGACAGTGAAAAGTGGAAACCTCCGCAAAACACTCCAACATAAAAGTAATACAAAGTTAAAGCGGCCTAGGCCGCAACTCGCGGCAGATGCCGCTACTCACGAAACCGGGAGAGAACCCCAAATAACGAGAACCCTCGGATGACTGCAACAGGTTCGTTTTGGACAGGAAGGATTCCCAGGACCGGCTTCAGAACTCCAGGACTTGGGAGCACAGGGAGCAGGATCGACCAGATACAGCTAAATCAGGAACAGACGTTACCAGGCAGGAACAGCATGCAGGAAGCTATCACCGGCATCTGTGTGAGGCACTGAGGAGGCATATAACAGGGAACCCTCCAATGGCAGTGCAGAGCCTGATTGATGAATGTCGTGCAGCTGCCTTGCTGCACGAGCAGGGGAGAACAGGTGTGAGTACTCTCATGGCAACGGGGAACGCGGTCCGCCTGTGGCGTCCCCGTTGCCATGGACCCGTCGGCCCTGGGCGCACGGTGTCCTAGCGTTGCCAGGGACCCGGCGGCTATCGCGCGCACGGCATCCCGGCGTTGCTAGGCGCCGTGCGGGAGCATACAGAGCGAGAGGCGCGGCGGCCCTGACCGCTGCTCGGTCAAAGCGCGGACAAAAACCGCCGCGCCTAACAACTAAAAAGGCAGGTAGAATACTTAAGTGTCATGTAAAGGCACAGCGCTGACAACCTGGCGGCTTTACATTGGAGGATTTGCCCAAGCAGTCCCAGGAACAGTGAGCTGAGGAGTAATGGCGCCGCAGACACTGACAGGGAGTGAGGAAAAGACAGAGATGCAGCTCCAGGGCGGGAACACTTGCTGGAAATGGCGCCCTGGGGCTGGGGGAGGGGCTTCAGGTCTAAGCCTTATCCCCCTTGCTGGCAAAACCACCGGGTACTGTGGGCGATATTAAAATCGGTTTTAAGAGAAAACCTGACCTGCGCCCATGCCCTGGTGATCTAGTGGGATCGCCTGTATCCAGAGTGTCCACCGCCAGCGCGCGCGGCCCGCCTCCCACTGACCGCACCGGATCACGAGCGGGACCCACTTACCACCTCCCGAAGCACGGCCACGCGATCCTGGAGAGCCCCAGCCGTGTGTGTCTAACATGAAGAAAACCGAAGCCTCCGCTGTAGGTACCCGGCAACCAGGGCTCGAGGACTGGAGAAGAGCGGCGCCGGCGGAGGAGGTGGTCTGGAATCAGGACCAGGGATTGTAAGTATACTTTTATTTTTATTTTATTTTTCTTCCAGCTGCGTTCAGGGGCACAAATGGGCCGTAACTGACCACGCCCCCATATGAAGCCACGCCCCTATTTTTGCCCGGGGCGCCACAAGGGCAAGAACCGGCCCTGCTGCTACACTTCTATTAACTCCCTGACATTAGTTTACAAATTAGAATGGATGCTCCAGATGGATAAAACTACCCAGATAAATGTAATTAGTCTATGAGTGGTAACTCCATAAAAGTCAATCTGTGACTATGTCACCTTTTAATAATATTGTAGCAGAATAACTATATTTGAGCTGTCCAATTATACTTACAAGATGCTGAGGCAGAGCTTCTCTTAAGTCCTAGAGGATACTGGGGTCCATTTAGTAGCATGGGTATAGACGGGACCACTCGGAGCCTTGGGCACCTTAAGAAATCAATAGTGTGCACTGGCTCCTCCCCGCTGTTAAGCATCACAAATACCTCAGTCAGTATAATAAAACCGGGAAGACCGCGTGCCATTAAGGAGGCGGGGCTTCAATATGAGCGGACCCAGCAGCTCACCAGCACCATTTTCCCTCTGCAGCTCACACTGACAAGACTGGCAGGGAAGCGCAGCTCCTCCACAAGGACTCCACAACTCCTCAGCAGTACCGGGGGTCATACGAAGCAGGGGGAGCGGTGTTAGAATACTAAGCCCCTATTAAGGGTGCTTAGTCTGCGACCCAGCTAAGCTTGGCATTAGCAAGAAGGGCGTTGTGTGGCTGGCTCCATCATACTCTGTGTCTCCCTAGAAGGGCTCTGTGCAGGTTACGTGTGCTTAGCCTTTTCCTGTTTGTGTGGGTGTGATTTCACATTTACAATGTCAAAGGATAATACACATTCTCAGGCTAGTGGGTCCGAACCATCATGGTTGGATTCACTAAAAGGGATGATCTTGAATATTTCTAATAAATTATCCCAGAATGAGAAAGAGACCCAATACTTAAGACAGTCTGTGGATGGCATGATGAATAGAGATTCAGGCATCACACCAGCGCCTCAGACCCCTACCATTTGTCCACAAAAGAGTACACTGACCCAAATCCTGCAGGCTGACACTGATGACGACGTGTCATATGCAGAGAATGGTGAGGTGGACTCAGTGGGGGAGGAAGGGGGATGCAGCTCTGTCACAGGGGGTACAGGCTCTGATAGACGCTATTAGAGAAGTCCTGCAAATTCCTGATTTATGATGGAGGCCATCAAAGAAATTGGCTTGCTCAACGCACGCACCACTGCCATGGCAGTGTCAGAATGCAGGGGCTAGTGGCTACGCCAGTGGACTGCGGATGTGGATTCCATGAAAGGCGTGGAAAGCCTGCCATTCACAGGTGAGGCCCTGTTTGGAGCTGAACTGGATACATGAATATCCAAGGCTACGGCGGGTAAGTCTACATACCTTCCTTCCACAGCCCCCCTAGCTAGGAAGACCTACTCTGCTCCCACTCTGCAGTCATTTCGGTCAGTCAAATTTAAAAGTAAAACCAAAGGTTCTTCTATAGCCGTCAAAGGCAATAGAGGTAAATCCAGAAAACAAGCAACTGCAGGTTCACAGGAACAGAACTCCGGATCTGCTTCCTCAAAGCTTAGAGCATGACGGTGGACCGCACTGCCTGGGAGGCAGGCAGGTGGGAGCCCGATTAAAATATTTCAGTCTCATATGGGCATCACCATGCCAGGATCCCCGAGTCAAAGATCTTATCGCCCAGGGCTACAGACTGGAGTTTCAGGAACTCCCACCTCACAGATTCTTCAAATCAGGCTTACCAGCTTCTCAAGAAGCAAGTATGACTTTACAGGAAGCAATTCAAAAACTGGTACAGACTCAGGTCACTGTCCCAGTTCCACTTCAGCTGCAAAACAAGGGTTATTATTCCAACCTGTTTGTGGTACCGAAACTGGACGGTTCGGTAAGGCCCATTTTAAACCTCAAGTCACTGAACCCGTACTTACGGGTGTTCAAGTTCAATCTCAGGTCTGGAGGAGGGGGAATTCCTGGTGTCTCTGGATATCAAGGATGCGTACCTTCATACTGTATTCCGATTTGGCCGCATTTGGCCACGACACCCATAGAACCTGTGGCGAGCACAGCGAGCCTGCAGTGTGGCGAGTGCAGCGAGCCCACAACGGGCTTTGTTACACTCGCCCCTCCACCATTATAATCCCCGGGATAACCCATCTGGTGTGTGCGTGCAGAGCAAATCATCTCACCACAACCAGGTCGCAGACTCTCTGGGATGCTCTGTGCCTCCCCCCAGCTGTCAGTCTCCGGCCACTACTCTGCCCACTTCTGTAGCTGGCTACTCCCCCTGTTCTCCTCTACTGTAACATTCATGAAAGCCTGCTCCTACAGGCTGATCCCCGCTGCTTCTGTTATGACACCTCTCAGCTGTCAGTGCTGGGACACTTCTCACAGCTACTGCCCGATCAGTGCAGCAGCTCCCAGGGACACACACAGGCCAGCTCCACACTCTTTCTGCTCCTGGCCACTGCCATGTCTACAGCTCACGGGCAGCATATGGCTCAGGTTACAGGGAGGTGGGCTCTGCAGTCAGACTCTCAGTGGTGGCCAGCAGTGCTGCCCTGAATCCCTTTCTAGCCCCACCCCCTTCCCCTGTGTCTGGCGGCATGTCTATAGCTCAAATGTTTACAGCTCTGGCAGCCAGGTCATATCTAGGACACCTATTATATTGGAGGTGAGGATCACCAGACTGGCTGTCAGCTGTAACTGGCAGCTCTTTAATACCCTGCAGTGAGGTACAGCCCCACCCACTAGCAATAACCCACATCACGCTGGGTGATAGGCTCCTCCCACTGGCAATCTGGGTGATTGACAGCTAGGAGCAGGAAATCCAAAATCTTTTCCCACAGCACTGTGTACATTAATAAATTTATGTTTATATATATATATATATATATATATATCGAGAGAGAGAGAGAGAGAGATATGATAGGTAGCACCTCTATTTATATATAGCGCCTTTATATACAAGGCCATACAGTATAAAACATGTACAGTATACTGTATATCTATTTGTCATTACACGTTTTATAAAACAGCCATTTCTCTAAATAAATTAAGTTTTTAGTCATTGTCTACCCCGTATTAGGTGAAATGGTATCATTTGATGTGTAAATACATGAATTTATCATACTTTAACCTCATAATCTACCTATATCCATTTTTATACATCTCCTTTACTGTAACCGGGGTTACATATGAATTCAATAAAACAATTTATTTTGAAAAAATGATACTGACTAGTCAGTTGGATGAACCTGCAACAGAAATGACATGGTTGCACCGGGTATAGACAACTTAAGTTAGGGAAGTAGTTACTTTGTACAGTAGTTACTTTGCTGCCATCAATTAATATGTTGACAGCATTATAACGATGGGAGACTGTCAACACTGTTGTAATATTACTTAGAAATGGCGTTGGGATTATTACTTTACAGTTACACATGATGCTTTATGACCAAGAAAAGGTATGTAGCCTGTAAGTTATATTACAAATTTCCCATTGATATTAGAATAAATGATACATGATAACAATACTTATCCATAGAGCAATATATAAACTATTTGTGATATTTATTTACACCGTTGATGATATATTTATTTACACTACAAATGAACACACTGGCACAATTGCAAAGACTTATGCCCTTATTTATCAATGAGTGATAAATTTCACTGTGAGTGATAAATTGCACCAGTCAATCAGCTCCTAACTTCCATGTTACAGACTGTGTTTGAAAAATGACAGTTAGGAGCGGATTGGCTGGTGCAATTTATCACTACAGTGAAATGTATCACTCATTGATAAGTAAGGGCATACATTTGTTTGAGAGAAGAACAAAATGAGGCAAAGATCACTCTCTTTCTGTCAATCACAATCATATGTGAGCATGATGATCAATATCATGTTTTCAAATCCCCCCCCTCCCAATTCACCACTGAAAGCCGCTGAACAGATTAATAACATCCTCTGTCATCCTGTGATCCCCACCCACGGCAGAAGAGTCAATGGGAAGTGACAGGTGTCTGGAATCTTATTTAAATGTCCTGCCTTTCTGTAGCAGACAAGATGCAAGAAAGAAAATATCAGTCTCTTCTGTCAGATAAGACTCAATAAGGATAGAAAAGGGGTAATGCTGCAAACAGCTGAAAAATTCATTCCTTGCAGAAAGAAAAAGTGTGATTTTAATTATAAATGAATGTCCTTAATGATCAGCATCACTGACTTACCATTATGCAGTGAGTCCGTGTTCTTACTTGGAGAAGGTTTTAGGATAGCCGATCTGCGATACACAATATGCGTTCTACCACTGTCCTCCTCCTGCTCATCTCTTTCCAATGGCTCTATGAAATATTCATCCTTGTCTGTGCGAATCATGCCAGCCTGAAATGAGATTAAAAAAATAAATTTAAAAAAATGTAAATAAATCTCTTCTACTATGCTTCATTTGCATGTGAATATTTTGTCACCTAAAGGAAAAAATCTGCGAGATAGACAACTCAAATTCTCCTGTAATTACACAAACACTGCTTTCTGTTATCAGAAACTGAACAAAAGACAATTAAGCAGTGTCTTATGATAAGAGCGTGATAGTGTGACAGGTGTACCAAGGATGCATTAAGTGTGTCAGACCTCAGGGGAGAATGAACCATTCCTGAACCTTAATTCAGCTTGCCACTGTAAGGAACTCAATAACTCACTGGCCGATGTCAGAGAGATGTGTGCTGAGCGAACCGCTCAGCACACATCTCTCCCGGCGCTCAGCACAGCGCGATCTGTGCTGAGCGTGCGGGGGGAGACGGGGGGGCCGCTCACTTCACCCAGCGGGTGAAGTGAGCGACCCGCTAGATTGGCCTGCATGCAGGCCAATCTAGCAGCAGCGATAGCGATGCGCGTGGCTGCGCATCGCTATCGCTGAGGGGGCTACACACGGAGCGATCGTGCTTAAAATCTAAGCAATCTAGTCAGATTGCTTAGATTTTAAGCAGCGATCGCTCCGTGAGTGCCCCCCTTAAGGAACTCACCAGACCTGCAGATAAAAAAAGTTTCTTCATTTATTTAAGTAGGGTGACCATAATATCCCTTTAATCTGGGACACCTATTATTTACACAGGTTCTGTGGCTGGCTAAACTCTAGCCTGAATTTCACCTGGTTTTAGCCAGACACAGAACCTGTGTAAATCATGTGTGTCACTCTAACTTAAGCATTTTCAAACCTTCCAAAGTTGACGTTTCTATCCATACTGTGTATTGGACTTTTGTCAAGCCATCAGGAGCATGGGACAATTCCTTCTAAGCCGGTCCCATGCTCCCCCCTTAGTGTGTCCCCCCCACCCCTAGGCCATCTTAACATACAGGCAACACTGGGCAACTGCCCAGGGCCCCACGATTTTAGGAGCCTTTGAGCAGGGGCGGCCTGGTGCCTCCGGAGCTTCTTTTGGGAAGCAGGTAGAGAATGCTTTCCAGCCACTCGGATTGTGAATTACACACATTCAGCGCAGCCAGGCAGCATTCTCTACCTGCCTCCCGACCTACGGCCAGACAGTGAAAGGCTGCCAGCATGCTGATTGTTAAATGGCTAAAGCTATCACAGTGCCGACAGCCATTTGCGAGACCACAGCAGGGGTAACTTGTACTTTTTTTTACATTTATTCCCATGTACTGCTTTGCCCAGGGCCTACAAATCTGTTAAAATGGCTCAGCCCCTCCCCCCCTCCTCCTTCATAACGGTCTGCGCTGAAGCTCATTTTATCATTGTGTGGCAGCTGCAGAATTATGTGAGACAGTGGAAGCGGTCACCTCTGGGCATCCTGGTCTCCACTGGCGCTGGAGTGGTTCCACTTCTGTGCCCAGGAATCTTTTGCAGTTGCTGTATACCAGTAGTAGCTACAGAAAGGTGGGTCAAGACTTTGATTCAGCATGCTGCCCTGTTAAACATCTCTTCTCCCTGTATTGCACCCACATCTCATTGGTTAGTCTCACAGGAGTCTGAGGCAGGCCCGGATTAAGCCTTGGGGGTGCCCGGGGCACTTAAGACAGGGGGGGGGGGGGCTGGTGGAAGGAGGGTGTGACCTGTGTTGAATTATTTAATTGACAAGAAAGGTATTTCATCACAGGTGATTGCAATGTCCCTCCTGGAATGGGTTTCATTGAAATGTATGGATTGTGTATATTACATTTAAACCAACAGTGTATATTGGATTTACACTACTGTAATAGTTTAATACTGACTGGGTACTCTTTATAGTTCCATCTAATTGAGAGGCAACTATTTAAAAAAAAAAAAAAATTATAGTGGAACAAAGGCAACTTAACCTTAACATACACAAAGAAAAATAAAATCTACAATTTATCATATCACATGCAAGAATAGCAGCAGCCTCTGTACTACTTACACATTGGGACAGGACTCTGGAGGAGTCTCTGTGTGTCTCACACTCTACATCCTCAATAGATAACAGGTTACTCAGGACCCAGACACCCAGGTGGGGAGGAGGAGAAGCTGGGATCCCTGTGTCACTTACCGCTCTCTCCACCCTCCTAACTCTCCTGTGTTGGAAAGCTCCATAGGTAGTTCATGAAACCTGATGCTCCTGTGTCTCTGCCTACACTGCTCACATTCTGGCTGCTTGGTTCTGCTGCTGCATAAAAGAGAAAGCTAGTGATGTCAGTGTACTCTGACCGGGGGGCCCGGGGTACAGCATGCCCTGTGACACCCCCTTAATCTGGCTATGGTCTGAGGGCGGGCTCAGGAGAGTGAAGCCTAATGCCGATTCCTGAGTTCACCACAGCGGGTATGGTACACACCGCCGCTGCTGACCCGGATATACTATCAGCACATATATTATCTTCACATGTATGTTTATAAGTGCTTAGTGGCTCCACCCGCACTAGGTAGTCGGTAATGCAAGCGCCGCTGATCAAACATCTGTCAATTTACAATGTAGCTGTGAGTATATAGCACAAGCAAAGTAGCAAGCAACATTCTGTAACCAACTGGCAACATGTTTCACAAGAACGTGTGACTAATATTGCGTTTGGTATAATCGTGGTTGCACAAGAGACAATAAAAAAATACACGACAATTGAAATGAAATAATTTTAAATAGATATATATATATATATATATATATATATATATATATATATATAGATATATATATATATATATATATACAAACAAGTGAGCTTGCTATGGTGAGTGCTGAATTCTCTATTTGTATATATATATATATATATATATATATATATATATATCAACAAACTATGGCACCATGATAAACACAAGCACATAACTGTAAACCAGACCATGAGTGAAATATAGAAGCCCAGAACTCCAATATTCGATGCAGGTACAAGTGTCAGTTGTGTCCAACTCCAAATCTGCATATGGATGTATAAAGCACAGAGCGTACGGGCGTACCAGCCCCTCGGAATATTACAGTGTGAGGATGCACACCCTCTCTACTCACAGATTTGCAGAAAAGGCAAAACCTAAACAGTAAAGGAAAATAGCGTAGTAAAATGTAAGGCTCTGGGAGAAGAGCAGAAGACTAATTAATTGTCCTTGAAAATGTGGTTGCAAAAAGCATAATTTTTGCTCAGTGACTCCTACTTGAGTCCATTAGTCATACTTGTGCCGATATCGCTGTGATTACTGCACATTTCAGCAGAAGAAAGAATAGCACTTGCCTTTCCACCTACCCTGACCTATAGGCCACTCTCTAAATTAACATTTTTACAATTGACTTTTAACACTACTTGTGGAGCATTATAGAGGTCTTAAACATGTTATAACAGCAAGAGGACATCAAAACAGTCTTGTGCGACATATGTTTTATGGTCTATGACATTGGTATTTGTGCACTGCGCCATCCATGAGAGGGCATATAAAAATGTGGGCTCCTTTTTACAGTGGTGGGGGGTGGGGGGAGGAGGGTTTGCAGTCACCCACTAAAGTGTGAAGGACAAATACATATACAGGACCTGATTTAAAGTTACTGATGCGTCCTCTTGGCATGCCAGGTCCCAAACTCTTCATCCATACCGATCATCTTTTTTCACTCAAAGTGTGCGTCTTATTTGCATAAATAAAACAACTGAAAACAACTAGCTTGATGTGTGACATTAGTATAGCTGTATGTGACTGAATCTGTGTAGAAGGGCTGTTTCTTGCGTCAAGTCCCAATATGCTTCATCTGCAACTTTCTACGTGTTTAAAACTAATTCCTGTGCGGCTCAACTCACAGCCCGGTATCTCTAGGACACTGTGAGTGTTGTTTTGCTGCATCTGCAATGCAAATAAGATGTCAAACCTCTCCCCATATGGTGTATACACGCCAGTTGAATGAGGAAGCATCAATGGTTACTTTTGTATACATGCAAAATGTGTCCACACATTTATATTTCTATGGCTGTATTTTGCTTTACATATGCACATATCTTAAGATCACTATTAGTGAAACTTACACAAGGCTTTTTGGACACATAGCTCCTAAAAGGCATATCATAAAAGGTGTTTGAGGAAAAATAAGATGCATGAATAACAGTCAGGATTTACTTTAGTTTCCAATTAGTGTTTACGTTACCCTGTGCCAGCCACGCCCTAAGTGCAAAATGTTATGACATCATGCTGAGGGGGCAGAGCCACCAACCGCCAAGAAGGGGTTTGTACAGGCTGAAGTGTGCATGTTTGGAGTGATGAAAAGACGGATGGGACTGAAGAAGCGAACCTGGTTGCAGAGAGCCATTGCAGGAATCCTGCTAGCCTGATGCATGGATCATGGGGCAGTGACAATGCCACCCCCAGATCCCTGCACTTTGTGCGACAGCACTGCTTGCACACCCCTAGTTATGAGCCTGGTCTCCATCCCCTACTGTACTTAACTTACTCATCAACCAAAACATACAGCTTCAAGTTGTGTGCGTGCCATGCTTCCCTACTCTCAAAATAGCATTTTTGAAATGTAAAAAGTAGGCAAGTATGGTGCATGCATCGCATCACTGCTTAAAACTGATTTAATCTCATTTGACAGCATAAAAAGCTTGTTATTGTATGTGGGCCCAATATCAGTCTTATGACTGCTGCTAGCCAGGAATTCATTCAGTAGTGAAGAATGCAATGCAAACCAAATGCTTTGCTCATGCCAAGTGTGCAATGATTAACTTGGAAATCGGCTCAAGGAAATCTGTAATTTGTTAAAGGTCTCTAAATGAAAACAGATAAAACAGAGGCACCTGTAAAGTCATAAAAATGTCAGAATGATAAAAAAAAAACCCAACCAAATACATAGACATCTTTTGTGTGCATATCTCCATTCATGTAAGAGTTACTTGTACAGCATTCAATGACACTGGAGAGATTTATATGACAACAGTTTGCTTGACAATGCCTCAATGCCCATTTTTCAATAATCCAGAGGTGTAACAGTCCCCGCAGATACCGCGGTGGCTTGGAGACGCTGGGAGTACTATGGGGCAACTGTACCGGGCCGCCACGCCGCTGTGAATGCAGCAGAGAGGTGCTGTTGGCCTGATGAGTAGCTCCATGGGAGATATGTCCCTCCCAAAATGGGTGCCACATCAAAAGAGACAGTTATTAAGGATGCTAGAGGAGGCGGACATTTTGGGAGAGACATTTTCAATGGTATGAAGGGGGCAGGTGCGAACAGCGGGTCCCCACCGAGACCTCAGACTTACGATTGCAGCTGGGTGAATCCCCTGGCAACAAGCAGAAGCCCTGACAATGAGCCTGTACCATAGGAGGGAGGAGGGCTTCAGAATTTATTTTTGTCAAGGGGGCACAGAATTTGTAGTTACGCCACTGCAATAACTGCATTTGCAAGGCAATCTGGGTGTAATATTAGCACCCAAAATGGCATTGAAGTATGCAATTATACCGCTAAAATGTAACAAAAAACACATGCAGGGACAAAGCCCGTCCCTGCGATGTGTTCAGAGTGAAAAGACATCATGCATAGCGACCATAGCACAGTCGGAACTACTGTGAAACAAATGAAGCTTAAGCTTCATTGACCCTAATCTTACAGGGGCCCTGAAGCAACTTTTTTTTTAATGAGCACATTTTTCAACAAAAGCAAATGACTTTTTAAAATAAGGCTAGTTTAGAGATAAAATGCTTGAGACGAGTGATGATTCTAACTCCAAAAATCAGAGTTTCACATATTGTTTTAATGTACTGTATGGTTATCGCTCATCACCAATAACACCATGATAACCAGGCTTCTATTACAGCTTGGATGCGCGTCACCTTGTCCCGCGGGAGCAGCTGGGAGTTGTAGTCTAGCTATGTAATTTGCGCTCAGCAAATAGCATGAAACGTGTATCTGTTTTAAGCTACAATTTCTGACAGCCTGCAGAGTGTCTCTTTGTAACATTCCCAGGAATGGTGGAGCCTGAGTGGGCCTGTCCTAGGAAGGAGGCTGGGAGCAATAAAAGGGGAGAAAGAGCCCAGACCAAGGTGTCGTCTAATAAGGTAATTTTGCTGGTGCTGAGAGGTGTACTGTATACTGTACTGTCCTTTTCAAGAGCCTTAGACCTTGTTAGATTTTGCCCTTTTGTTGCTGGTTGTAAGAGGCCCCCATAGCGGTTTAAGCTTTAGGTTCCCAAACATGTAGGTATGCCACTGGGCCATAGTACATTTAAATGATACAGGTGTTTTCAGGGAATGTGCCACAATATGGAATGATAAATGATATAGGCCCCAAAGTGAGGTCCAGCCAAAAAAAGATGACACATTTGGCGTGGAAGAACTTGACTGGCCAGCAAAAGTCCTGACCTGAACCCCATTGAACATGTTTAGGATCAATTGGAATGCGGACTGTAAATCAGGTCGAATTCCTGTACATCAGTCCTTGACCTCAGTTAGGGGTCTATTTACTAAGCCTTGCAGAGAGAAAGTAAAGAGAGATAAAGTACCTACCAACTAGCTATCAAGCACAGCATATAACATGGTAGTTAGGAGCTGATTGGCTGGTACTTTATTCGTCTCCATTTTATTGCGCTCAAAGGCTTAGTAAATAAGCCTCTAAAATTCTTGTGGCTGCATGGATGTGAATCCTTGCAGTTATAAACCAAAATCTATCATAAAGTCATCACAGAAGGATGGAGACTGTTATGATTTGTGTTGTTAGCTACTGGGTGCTATGTACTTTTGCAATTTCGTTTGTTAACATGTTTGGCTGATGACAATAAACTAAACTTTGAACTAGCAGCAAAGAGGGATCAACTCTATATGACTGCCCAAAGTCATAGGCTGGGTACACACTGGAACGATTCAGACTTTCCCAACAGATTCCCTTGAGCCTAGAACACAATGTTTACACACTCTGCAATCTTATCAAACAAACAAATAATATATTATAGGAGATATAGCATTGGTCTTGTACACACTAGAATGCTCACTGGCTAATCTAAATAATGGTAATATCGTCAGGACATGTGCTTGGCAGTACACACTGCACGATAGGCACCAAATTCGCTAGCGATATCGACAGGTTTGATGGGCAGCACATCAAACCTGACGACACCGCATACGACTGCGGGAGAGTGCCTATGGAGCATACAAACTAAGCTAATAGGAGATATGTCTGTCTGAACCGCCTGATCGGATGACATATCGCTCAGTGTTTGCCCTGGCTATAGAATGAGCTGTTCATCAAGCACATAGTATGTGTGTGAAGTCCAGGTATCCAAATGCTTTTGGCCATGTTGCATGCATGCAATGTTGCCCATTATGGAACATGCCAGTGTTGCTCTGGGATTGTGCCTGGGCTCATTGTTCGGCTGAAATTATTAAGCAGACTGAAGCAAGTTTTCTAGCAGTATCGCCCTGCACTTTTCACCATCCACAAGGGGATGGATAATAATTACCCTGTCCCCTGTTGGCATTGTAATTGCCGGGATGCCAGTGTCGGTCATGTGACCGTCGGTATAATGTATGACACCCTCCATCAGATCTTCAGTTTTATTTCCCCTTTCCTAAAGGTGCATACACACGGTGAGATATTGACTAATACCACTTTTATACCAACAAGGCGGGTCGCAGCCGGGAGCCTGACATGGGTGCTACCCGGCTGCGACCCGCCTCAGGCCCCTTTCCCACTGCAGTTTCCAACTCTGCATATTGCCGGGTTGGTGATGTCGCCGGTGACGCGGCGAGTGCGGCGCTTGGAGATAACATGATCTCCGAGCACCGCCTGTCCATACACTGTAAACGGGAGCCGGGTCAATGCGACCTGGCTTCCCATTTACACAGCACAGCTTGCCAGGTTGAACCCGTGTTCAACCTTGCAAGCTACCCGAGTTGGAATATCGGGTCACTCAACCAGGATTATTCCAACTCGCCCCTTATTCCAACACGGGTTATGCACGTTAATGTGCAATATCCCATGTTATACTGTATGCTGGCGGTGTAAAAGGGGTATTAGTGACTTTGCTATTTCCCTTGAACTCCCCGAAGTCCAGAACCACTGATATTGACTATCTTTACTTGAGAGTTTTACTATGGGGCTAATTCAGGTAGGATCACAAATCGCGATCCAATTGGAATTTTGGGTTTGTCCCGGGGGTGCATGTGCAGCGCTCATCCGTCGCCTGTACTTTCGCCAGGGAGAGTGGCAACACTCCATTTCCTAGATGGAGATGGAACATTGCGGGGGCGTGGCCTGTAAACGGGGGCGTGCTGGCGCAAATGGAGGCGTGATCACGGCAGCAGCATAACATAACACATAACAGGCAGAAATTGCGATGCGATTGCAATTTCTGCTTGTTGAAGGGGAGGAGGCGGCGGTCAGCATGCAGAATATATTTCTAATTAGCAGAATATGCAATCTTTACTGAATTAGGCCCTACTGTATGTGCGATTTTGACTATATGCAGTTATGACTATACTAGAAACTAGACTGTACACAATATAGTCAAAATTGCCTTACCTGCACAGTCTATTTTTTCTTGCGATACCGACTTCACAGGAGCATGCATCGGTGTCGCAAGCTGTATACACACGGTGTGATATGTGCTAACTTTTCTTACGATTTTGACTCTGGAAAGTAAGGGGACAGAATACTCCGTAATGTGCTTGAGCAGGAAGTTGCTGCTGAGGGAACAAAAATACGCTACAGTAGAAAAGGAGTGCCTACCTATAAAGTGGGCCATAGAGGCACTTTGGTATTATTTACTGGGGAGAGAGTTCTATTTAATCATGGACCATGCTTCATTACAATGGATAGAGAGAGAGTGACAAATGCAAAGCTTACCAGGTGGTTCCTGGCACTATAACCTTTGGAATCCGGATGACAGATATACAGTGTCTAGTTAGACAGTCAACAGACAGACACCATATGTTAAGGGCCCTACACACTAATAGATTTTACTAAACGATATGAACGTTCTCGTTTATTAATGAACAAAAACTCGTTCAAATCGTTTAGTGTGTAGGCACCAATGATGAACGATGCACGGCTCCGAGATCGTCCATAGTAGCATACACTGCTATGGAGACGGGTGACGGGGGGGGGAGTGACGAAATGTCACTCCCCCCCCCCCCCCACACCGCTGCCGGGTCGCCCATCAGCCGTATCCGCTGTCGGATATCGATGAATGTGTAGGGGGCTTTAGACAGACATTAGGTCAACAGGGTCAAAAGGTCAACATGAAAAAAAGGTAGACAGTACAAAAGGTCGACAGGGTCAAAAGGTTGACATGTAAATGATAGCCATCAGAGCCGGCCTTAGCTATAGGCAGGCTAGGCATTTGCCTAGACCATCCAAGCATGTGTAGGGGCATCCAAGCATGTCCCTGCAGTATCTCATGCTGGGAGGGACAGTCTGCAAATTACCGGTTACTTTCCAAATGTATTCAATCAGTACTGTTTACATTTGTCAAACAAAATGCATATATGTGTATAACCAGCAAGTGTAGCAGTATCTGGACATTGCTGCTGTTTCCAACGAGCAAGCGAAAATAAAGGGTGAGGCTTGCAAAGGACGGCATACCCTGTGAGATCACATCCCATTTACGGGTGCCTCTTTAACGGGTGTAAGCGCAAGCACGCACCCACCTATCCTGCCACGCCCATCTCACAAAACGCAATCACGGATCCAGGGAGCTGCATGGGCGCACACACTGTCTGCAAGCACGTCAGCAAGCAAAAGTAAGTTTTATTTAAAAAAAAAAAAAGCTACTAGCATTACTAATGTGGGGCATATCGGGAGCATTACTGTGTGGAATTATGTGTATTATGGGTATTAGTAATGTGGGGCAAGTGTGTCAGGTGCATTACTGTGTGGAATTATGTGTATTATGGGCATTACTAATGTGGGGCATATGTGTAAGGTGCATTAGTGTGTGGAATTATGTGTATTATGGGCATTACTAATGTGGGGCATATGTGTCAGGAGCATTACTGTGTGGAATTATGTGTATTATGGGTATTAGTAATGTGGGGCAAGTGTGTCAGGTGCATTACTGTGTGGAATTATGTGTATTATGGGCATTACTAATGTGGGGCATATGTGTAAGGTGCATTACTGTGTGGAATTATGTGTATTATGGGCATTACTAATGTGGGGCATATGTGTAAGGTGCATTACTGTGTGGAATTATGTGTATTATGGGCATTACTGTCTGCCATTATGCAGGGTTGAACTGGCCCATAGGGTAACCACCCGGTGGGCCCCACTGCCTGAATGGGTCAGATGCAGAACTATCGGCGGTGCTAGGGGGCACCAAACAAAATTTCGCCTAGGGCATCAAATTGGCTTGGGCCGGCTCTGATTGGCATAAAAAAGCTAGACTGTTTTTTTTATTATTTTACATGTTTATGGACTTTTTAATACATTTTCTATCCATGTCGGCATCATAGAGTTGGTTATAAATCTTGTGGCGAGCACAGCGAGCCACTGGGCCCGAAGAGTGGTGAGCGAAGAAAGCCCCACGAGGGGATGCCTTTCTACAACTGGGTGTCCCAGATGACAATATTATTCATACAAACCCCAAAAAAGTGTGTCTTACCTGTTTGTTGATTTCAGTGTATTTCTCCCTGGAGCCTAGCACAGTTGAAAGCATCTGACGATCAAAACAGAGCAGCTTTGAAGAGCTCCATTTTAAAGGTAAGGTAAGGTGGGAGTGTCATTTGCCTGTTAGTCTGGAAGGGGGAGGAGGAGTCTATGGTATATACAGTTGTGCAAGTATGCGGGTACGCTCGGGTACGGAGTACCCTTAAGAAATTGGCAGCGGGTACGCAGTACCACCTATCATACACTTTGACATTACCACAATTATAATGTGCAAAAAAGCAACAAGACCATGGTGCTTGGCAGCATGACGGCTCCTCCCACTTTGTCAGGGTTACTAGAGATGAGCGGGTTCGGTTCCTCTGAATCCGAACCCGCCCGAACTTCATGTTTTTTTTCACGGGTCCGAGCGACTCGGATCTTCCCGCCTTGCTCGGTTAACCCGAGCGCGCCCGAACGTCATCATCCCGCTGTCGGATTCTCGCGAGGCTCGGATTCTATCGCGAGACTCGGATTCTATATAAGGAGCCGCGCGTCGCCGCCATTTTCACACGTGCATTGAGAGTCATAGGGAGAGGACGTGGCTGGCGTCCTCTCCGTTTAGAGAAGAGAGAGACACAGTAGAGACGAGAGAGACACAGTAGTAGTAATTTTGGGGAGCATTATTAGGAGGAGTACTACTATACTACTATACTACTTGCTGAAGTGATATAGATTAGATAGTGTGACTGTAAGTGTATTGTATTATCTGACTTGTGGGGGAGACACTGACAGTGGGGAGCAGTTAGAGTCTGAGAGCAGGACTCAGGAGTACATATAACGTACAGTGCACACTTTTGCTGCCAGAGTCAGTGCCACACTGCCATTGTTGTGACCACACTGACCACCAGTATAATAATATATTTTGTGATTGTCTGCTTAGGACTCGGAGTACTAGTTGCAAGTTGCAACGTGAGTGACCTGACCACCAGTTTAATAATCAATCACCACCAGTTTAATATATATATATATAATTGTATATAATATATATATATATATATATATATATATATTGTATACCACCTACCCGTGGTTTTTTTTTTTTTTTCATTCTTCTTTATATATACTACTATAGTAGCTTACTGTAGCAGTCTGCGGTGCTGCTGACCTGACAGTGTCCAGCAGGTCCGTCATCAGTCATTACATAATAAATATATATAGTACCTGTCCGGCTGCAGTACTAGTGATATTATATTGATTTCATCTCATTATCAATAATTTATCATCCAGTCTAGACTCTATATTAGCAGCAGACACAGTACGTTAGTCCACGGCTGTAGCTACCTCTGTGTCGGCACTCGACAGTCCATCCATAATTGTATACCACCTACCCGTGGTTTTTTTTTTTTCTTTCTTCTTTGTACATACTACTATAGTATAGTAGCTTACTGTAGAAGTCTGCGGTGCTGCTGAGCTGACAGTGTCCAGCAGGTCCGTCATCAGTCATCATTACCTAATAAATATATTATCTACCTGTCCGGCTGCAGTACTAGTGATATTATATATACATACATACATATATATATTGATTTCATATCATTATCATCCAGTCTATATTAGCAGCAGACACAGTACGTTAGTCCACGGCTGTAGCTACCTCTGTGTCGGCACTCGGCAGTCCATCCATAAGTATACTAGTATCCATCCATCTCCATTGTTTACCTGAGGTGCCTTTTAGTTGTGCCTATTAAAATATGGAGAACAAAAATGTTGAGGTTCCAAAATTAGGGAAAGATCAAGATCCACTTCCACCTCGTGCTGAAGCTGCTGCCACTAGTCATGGCCGAGACGATGAAATGCCAGCAACGTCGTCTGCCAAGGCCGATGCCCAATGTCATAGTACAGAGCATGTCAAATCCAAAACACCAAATATCAGTAAAAAAAGGACTCCAAAACCTAAAATAAAATTGTCGGAGGAGAAGTGTAAACTTGCCAATATGCCATTTACCACACGGAGTGGCAAGGAACGGCTGAGGCCCTGGCCTATGTTCATGGCTAGTGGTTCAGCTTCACATGAGGATGGAAGCACTCAGCTTCTCGCTAGAAAAATGAAAAGACTCAAGCTGGCAAAAGCAGTAGCACCGCAAAGAACTGTGCGTTCTTCGAAATCCCAAATCCACAAGGAGAGTCCGACTCCAATTGTGTCGGTTGCGATGCCTGACCTTCCCAACACTGGACGTGAAGAGCATGCGCCTTCCACCATTTGCACGCCCCCTGCAAGTGCTGGAAGGAGCACCCGCAGTCCAGTTCCTGATAGTCAGATTGAAGATGTCAGTGTTGAAGTACACCAGGATGAGGAGGATATGGGTGTTGCTGGCGCTGGGGAGGAAATTGACCAGGAGGATTCTGATGGTGAGGTGGTTTGTTTAAGTCAGGCACCCGGGGAGACACCTGTTGTCCGTGGGAGGAATATGGCCACTGACATGCCTGGTGAAAATACCAAAAAAATCAGCTCTTCGGTGTGGAAGTATTTCAACAGAAATGCGGACAACAGGTGTCAAGCCGTGTGTTGCCTTTGTCAAGCTGTAATAAGTAGGGGTAAGGACGTTAACCACCTCGGAACATCCTCCCTTATACGTCACCTGCAGCGCATTCATAATAAGTCAGTGACAAGTTCAAAAACTTTGGGTGACAGCGGAAGCAGTCCACTGACCAGTAAATCCCTTCCTCTTGTAACCAAGCTCACGCAAACCACCCCACCAACTCCCTCAGTGTCAATTTCCTCCTTCCCCAGGAATGCTAATAGTCCTGCAGGCCATGTCACTGGCAATTCTGACGATTCCTCTCCTGCTTGGGATTCCTCCGATGCATCCTTGCGTGTAACGCCTACTGCTGCTGGCGCTGCTGTTGTTGCTGCTGGGAGTCGATGGTCATCCCAGAGGGGAAGTCGTAAGACCACTTTTACTACTTCCACCAAGCAATTGACTGTCCAACAGTCCTTTGCGAGGAAGATGAAATATCACAGCAGTCATCCTACTGCAAAGCGGATAACTGAGGCCTTGGCATCCTGGGTGGTGAGAAACGTGGTTCCGGTATCCATCATTACTGCAGAGCCAACTAGAGACTTGTTGGAGGTACTGTGTCCCCGGTACCAAATACCATCTAGGTTCCAATTCTCTAGGCAGGCGATACCGAAAATGTACACAGACCTCAGAAAAAGAGTCACCAGTGTCCTAAAAAATGCAGCTGTACCCAATGTCCACTTAACCACGGACATGTGGACAAGTGGAGCAGGGCAGGGTCAGGACTATATGACTGTGACAGCCCACTGGGTAGATGTATGGACTCCCGCCGCAAGAACAGCAGCGGCGGCACCAGTAGCAGCATCTCGCAAACGCCAACTCTTTCCTAGGCAGGCTACGCTTTGTATCACCGGTTTCCAGAATACGCACACAGCTGAAAACCTCTTACGGCAACTGAGGAAGATCATCGCGGAATGGCTTACCCCAATTGGACTCTCCTGTGGATTTGTGGCATCGGACAACGCCAGCAATATTGTGTGTGCATTAAATATGGGCAAATTCCAGCACGTCCCATGTTTTGCACATACCTTGAATTTGGTGGTGCAGAATTATTTAAAAAATGACAGGGGCGTGCAAGAGATGCTGTCGGTGGCCAGAAGAATTGCGGGACACTTTCGGCGTACAGGCACCACGTACAGAAGACTGGAGCACCACCAAAAACTACTGAACCTGCCCTGCCATCATCTGAAGCAAGAAGTGGTAACGAGGTGGAATTCAACCCTCTATATGCTTCAGAGGTTGGAGGAGCAGCAAAAGGCCATTCAAGCCTATACAATTGAGCACGATATAGGAGGTGGAATGCACCTGTCTCAAGCGCAGTGGAGAATGATTTCAACGTTGTGCAAGGTTCTGATGCCCTTTGAACTTGCCACACGTGAAGTCAGTTCAGACACTGCCAGCTTGAGTCAGGTCATTCCCCTCATCAGGCTTTTGCAGAAGAAGCTGGAGACATTGAAGGAGGAGCTAACACGGAGCGATTCCGCTAGGCATGTGGGACTTGTGGATGGAGCCCTTAATTCGCTTAACAAGGATTCACGGGTGGTCAATCTGTTGAAATCAGAGCACTACATTTTGGCCACCGTGCTCGATCCTAGATTTAAAGCCTACCTTGGATCTCTCTTTCCGGCAGACACAAGTCTGCTGGGGTTGAAAGACCTGCTGGTGAGAAAATTGTCAAGTCAAGCGGAACGCGACCTGTCAACATCTCCTCCTTCACATTCTCCCGCAACTGGGGGTGCGAGGAAAAGGCTCAGAATTCCGAGCCCACCCGCTGGCGGTGATGCAGGGCAGTCTGGAGCGACTGCTGATGCTGACATCTGGTCCGGACTGAAGGACCTGACAACGATTACGGACATGTCGTCTACTGTCACTGCATATGATTCTCTCAACATTGAAAGAATGGTGGAGGATTATATGAGTGACCGCATCCAAGTAGGCACGTCACACAGTCCGTACTTATACTGGCAGGAAAAAGAGGCAATTTGGAGGCCCTTGCACAAACTGGCTTTATTCTACCTAAGTTGTCCTCCCACAAGTGTGTACTCCGAAAGAGTGTTTAGTGCCGCCGCTCACCTTGTCAGCAATCGGCGTACGAGGTTACATCCAGAAAATGTGGAGAAGATGATGTTCATTAAAATGAATTATAATCAATTCCTCCGTGGAGACATTGACCAGCAGCAATTGCCTCCACAAAGTACACAGGGAGCTGAGATGGTGGATTCCAGTGGGGACGAATTGATAATCTGTGAGGAGGGGGATGTACACGGTGATATATCGGAGGATGATGATGAGGTGGACATCTTGCCTCTGTAGAGCCAGTTTGTGCAAGGAGAGATTAATTGCTTCTTTTTTGGTGGGGGTCCAAACCAACCCGTCATTTCAGTCACAGTCGTGTGGCAGACCCTGTCACTGAAATGATGGGTTGGTTAAAGTGTGCATGTCCTGTTTATACAACATAAGGGTGGGTGGGAGGGCCCAAGGACAATTCCATCTTGCACCTCTTTTTTCTTTAATTTTTCTTTGCGTCATGTGCTGTTTGGGGAGGGTTTTTTGGAAGGGACATCCTGCGTGACACTGCAGTGCCACTCCTAGATGGGCCCGGTGTTTGTGTCGGCCACTAGGGTCGCTTATCTTACTCACACAGCTACCTCATTGCGCCTCTTTTTTTCTTTGCGTCATGTGCTGTTTGGGGAGGGTTTTTTGGAAGGGCCATCCTGCGTGACACTGCAGTGCCACTCCTAGATGGGCCCGGTGTTTGTGTCGGCCACTAGGGTCGCTTATCTTACTCACACAGCTACCTCATTGCGCCTCTTTTTTTCTTTGCGTCATGTGCTGTTTGGGGAGGGTTTTTTGGAAGGGCCATCCTGCGTGACACTGCAGTGCCACTCCTAGATGGGCCCGGTGTTTGTGTCGGCCACTAGGGTCGCTTATCTTACTCACACAGCTACCTCATTGCGCCTCTTTTTTTCTTTGCGTCATGTGCTGTTTGGGGAGGGTTTTTTGGAAGGGCCATCCTGCGTGACACTGCAGTGCCACTCCTAGATGGGCCCGGTGTTTGTGTCGGCCACTAGGGTCGCTTATCTTACTCACACAGCTACCTCATTGCGCCTCTTTTTTTCTTTGCGTCATGTGCTGTTTGGGGAGGATTTTTTGGAAGGGACATCCTGCGTGACACTGCAGTGCCACTCCTAGATGGGCCCGGTGTTTGTGTCGGCCACTAGGGTCGCTTATCTTAGCTTAGCTTAGTCATCCAGCGACCTAGGTGCAAATTTTAGGACTAAAAATAATATTGTGAGGTGTGAGGTATTCAGAATAGACTGAAAATGAGTGTAAATTATGGTTTTTGAGGTTAATAATACTTTGGGATCAAAATGACCCCCAAATTCTATGATTTAAGCTGTTTTTTAGTGTTTTTAAAAAAAAACACCCGAATCCAAAACACACCCGAATCCGACAAAAAAAATTCGGTGAGGTTTTGCCAAAACGCGGTCGAACCCAAAACAAGGCCGCGGAACCGAACCCAAAACCAAAACACAAAACCCGAAAAATCTCCGGCGCTCATCTCTAAGGGTTACTGGGAGTGTGACAGTGGCTGTATTTTCCTGTTATAATGGAGGCATTACTATATATTGTTATTAAATTGGGGGCATTACTATATATTTCTATTATACTGAAGGTATCACTATATATTTATATTATACTGGAGGCATTACTATATATTTTTAGCCTTGCCTCCAGAATCCCCGAAAAAAGGGGCTGTGTCATGTGGCCACGCCGCTAGTGTCATGTAGCCACTCCCACTAGCAGCATGTGGCCCCGCCCCATCATAACACATGACCACGCCCATTTTTGTCACTCAGTACCCATAAGAAAATATTTCTACTTGCACCACTGGGTATATAGGGTCTGTCTGGGCCATCTGTCTGTATGATAGTGAGGAAAGCTGGTAACTAGGGAGTAGGTCTCAGAGAGTGACAGGGCTGTGAGCATTTACTCTAATGTTTACTGTTCTGCAGTCATCCTGACGAAATAATATCATGGTGAAGAAGTCCAGAGTAAGTGTATTTTATTTTTAGAATAATCCACCTTTCTTAAACAGCACAAAGCTGAAATTTTGCAGATAGATTTTCAGTTAAAAAAATAAATAAATAAATTTGTAAGTGGAAGCTTTTGTTATCTAGTAGGTCTCATCCTTAGCGCTTTTGAGATATATTTTAGCACTGAAGGGTTAATACAGTGTTTAAGATGGTGTGTGAAAGGCAAGAAGATTTAACTTTACTATACTGAGGCCTGTGATCATCTGTGTAAGCCCATCTTCAATATATGCTTAATTGTTATGTATGGACAGTTACACAATGATGTTATTTGTCTTTATCAGAGAAGTTTCTAGGGCCCAACGAGCTGGGCCGAACACGAGGAGCCATGACCAGTGACTCTGCGGCAGTATTCTATGTGGTCTAGCCGACCGCACAGAATACTGATTAAAATGTCCAACCCAAAATGGTCACTACCATGGAAGAGACAGTTACTAGAGGTCCTACTGGACCCTAGCATCGGTCAGGAAAAAGAACAAGAATACGATAACCGGAAGTGTTGGAGCCGCCGGGGAGATGATGGGGAGCAGCCGGGGAGACGATGCATGAAACTCCCTAATAACGAGCAAAAAGGTACCAGTACTGTGGGGCATATTAAGGTGACAGGGCATAACTGTGGGGCATAATAAGTTGTCCTCGGCAGTAAGGCATAATCAAGTATCAGGTCATTACTGTGTTTGGCTTATTATGGTGCAGGTGGCATTACTGTGTGGGGCATAATATGGTGCACGGGGCATTACTGTGTGGGGCATAATATGGTGCACGGGGCATTACTGTGTGGGGCATAATATGGTAGATTTTTTTTCTTTCCTGTGGTGGCACAGGTCTGGGGGGGCTCAAAAACTGGGGTGTAAGGTAGTCTTTTCATGCAAGGCCACACCTATTTTTAGTGAGGCCACACCCATTTTAAGCGAGAACATGACCAATTTGGCTAGGCCTAGAAGCACGCTGAAAAAATTTAATTATAGATGTTATCTTATTGATCGTACTGGGAGCCAGATTGTCTAGTAACAGCTCTGATCTTAATCTGATGCATTTAGTGATGTAGTATATACAGGGCCGGCTCCAGACCTACTAGCACCCTGAGCGAGAAAATGTAAAAGCGCCCCCCCCCCCCCCCCCCCACCCTCCCCAAACCCTATGTGCGCGCGCTCTCTCCAGGAAAAGTGGGTGTGGCCATCTGGTAAAGTGGGTGTGGCCTGGTATTCATATTATCAGACTATAAATATATTTTCACATCCCCTCTACGCACACAATTAGCAGCCTTACACATAACACCCACAGTAGTGTTCCTTACACACAATGTCTCCAGTATAGTGTCAGATACACATAATGTCTCCGGTATAGTGCCAGATACACATTATGTGCAGTGCCAGATAGATATGATATGCCCCCCAGCAGTGCCAGCTACACGACATGCCCCGCAGCCGTGCCAGCTACACATGACATCCCCCGCAGCCGTGCCAGCTACACATGATAGTGTTCACTTTTTAGGACAGAGTGCTGATCATAGGGAGGGCACATTTTTAAGTTAGGAGGGCAAAATGATGTACATACTGTAATGCTTGGTGCTCACCTACCCACATGCCAAAGCATGGACAGTGCACGCCTTCGGCGCGCAGCATGAATTTAGAGGCGTTGCTTCATGGGGAAGCTGCGTGGCAATTCGCATTACACCACACAGTAGTGCAGCTAATACACATTGCACCAGGTAGAACCTCCTACACACTTTGCGCCAGGCAGAGCACATTAGACACTTTGCGCTAGGCAGAGCACTGAAACACATTGCGCCAGGTAGAGCACTGAGACACATTGCACCAGGAAGAGCACGGAGACACATTGCGCCAGGAAGAGCACGGAGACACATTGCACCAGGAAGAGCACGGAGACACATTGCCTAGCCACAGATGCCTAGTGGGAACACCACATGATATGCTCCCCAGCCGTGACAGCTACACATAGCATGCCCCCCAGCAGTGCCAGCAACACATGACATGCCCCCAGCAATGCCAGATACATAAATGCCCCCACAGTGCCAGATACATAAATGCCCCCACAGTGCCAGATATACCCCCACAGTGACAGATATGCCCCCACAGTGACAGATATGCCCTCACAGTGACAGATATGCCCCCACACAGTGCCCGATCCATAAATGCTCCCCACAATACCTGCGGCGCTGGGAGGGGAAGTGCTGCTATCTGAGGGCGCGGGACTGGAGGACGGATGAGTGCTCTATGCGCGCTGCGCCGGCATCTGACGTCAGACGCCGGCGCTGTGCAGCGCACACACACAGTTTAAGACTGGGTAGAGCTGTAGTGCACAGGGCCGGCTCCAGGTACGAATATGGCAGCGCCCCGCGCAGCCGCTCTAGTCGAACATGCCTGGAGCCGGCCCTGAGTATATAAATCTACATTAAACCCAATTAGTCTAATGCAGGCATTCCCAACCTCGGTCTTCAAGACACAACAATCACACCAGGTTTTAGTGATATCCATGGTTATTTTGATTTAACCAACTGTGCTGAAGCCTGGACTGTTAGCGTGCCTTGAGGACCAAGGTTGGACTAACGTGTTGCAAATGGAAAGGGAAAGTACCTAACCACTTAGAGGAGCTTACTATTATCATTAATATGTCATAAACTCTAAATTCATTGTATCAAAATGTATATAAGCTTTTCTAAATGGAGTATGCAGCTGTGAATTATCCCTGTGCAGAGTTGGCATGTAGCGGAAAGCAGGGGCGTGCACTGGAGGGAAGCACCAGGCTGGAGACACCCCCCACAACCCCAATCAACCATACCCCACCTGCCTTACTCTCTGTCACTAGCATAATCCAGCCCGCCTCCTCCTCTGCTTTCATGCGTTGTTACCACCTGTGGGGCAAGCAGTTTACTCCCAGTTCAGCTGGCCTGGACTCTGAAGCAACAGTAGGTACCCCACCGCACGTCACTGATAAGTGCAGGTCAATGGGGGCAGTGTGTAAGTGTGTGTATGATCTGAGGACATTGTGACTTGGACTTTCATACTGTATGTTAATATGGGGGAGGACTATTAGGCAGTATGTGTAGCTATAGCAGCACAGTATGGGGCAGTGTGTGTGGCGACTGGGGCAGACTATAGGGCAGTGTATGTGGCCAGGGTTGGACTGCCTGGGGCCCCACCTCCTCCTCTAGAGATCCAGAGGTTCCACACTGTGCACTTTAATGACACATTATTCATATGTTACCTTATATTGCACAGGAGTATGCTATATTTTAACAGTGCATTGTTGTTATTAATCTGGTACATTATCATGCATGCACTAGGAATATTTACTGTATATATTTATTAAGGGGCCCAGACCATGCACTCTCTAATGGTTAGCCAAACCTCTGGAGACTGGTCACACCCCTAAACATGGTGGCTATGACTTTGAGAGCAGTGTGTGTGTGTGTAGGGGAGCATATTATTTACTGAGAACACTACAGTGTGGCATAATGAATAGTGGGGCACTATGATGATAAACTCTCTCATCATGCTGGTGTGTCCACATCCCCCCAAACCTGCACCCAATATGGTTTACTTATTCCCAACACTTTACCCTCATCTCCAACCTTCCCATCAATACTGAACCCTTACCCCAGACCCTACATCCAGTATTGTAATATTACCCCCAACCCTTCACTCACTACTGTACCCATCCCCCCCCCCCTCCTAACCATGCCCCTAAAATTATGGGCCTGATTTATGTTTGTAAGTAAAGCACAAAAGTAAGCAACTGGGCAAAATCATGTTACACTGCAGGTAGGGCAAATGTAACGTGCAGAGAGAGATTTAGATTTGGGTGGGTTTGATTTTTCCTGTGCAGGGTAAATACTAGTTGCTTTTGTATGCAGCCCACTAATACTGGAAAGCTTAATTTTTTTTACACTGCAATTTAGATTTCACTTTGAACACATATCTAAGTCAATTTGCATGATAGTTCTCCTCATGTGTAGTTCAACATTGTTTTGCCCAGTTGCTTGCTTTTTTCATTTACTTACAAACATGTATCAGGGCCAATGTCCTCATCACCTAACCGTGTGAACACTACTGTACCCCTTATCACTTATTTTATAACATTACATTTCACTGCATTTTGGGGGCACTGTCTATTCACAGCCCGGTCCTGTCCCCTGCTTCTCCCAGAGAGGAGACATACAAAGCAAGTAGCTATGAGTACAGATGTACACAGGAAAAAGAAATGACTGATTGCGCTATATCACCAGGTGCGTATATGAATAAAGACACATTAAAAATCACCTCTCTGGTTTTTATTTTAGTTCAAAAAATATATATATCACAAATGAAAATATATTAAAAAACTCAATATGCATGCATATTCATTATGAGCTCATTCTAAAACTGTGACACTAATTCTCTGTTTAAGCATCCAGTGCTCAGATCTGTTGTTAAGAACAGTTATTTCTTCCACTGATGTATTGTGAATAAAAAGTAACTTGTATTCATGTGACACCCCCATTACATCCGACCTAACTGTGGAATCCTGGCTTATTGCTATTTGAACCTTAGGGACAATAGTATATATATATATATATATATATATATATATATATATATATATATATATATATATTATAATGCCACAGGTGCTCTGTGCAAAATAGTCTGTATGCATTGGTGACAGTGGAAAAGTGGATGCCCGTGACCACATATAGCACCTGCTGGCAGTGGTTGAACAAGGGCAGGGACCAGCGCGTGGTAAAAAAAAAGACGGTTGGATGAGCCCCACGTGCGAGCTACAAAGCAGACTGGTGACCCCCCGGACAGCCGTTAAGGAGGAACTACGCACTGACTCAGAGTCCCCCGGGAGAAGAAGAAGGGTATCGCTCCCTTGCTCCGGCCGAGTGCTCCCTCTCTGATTGACAGCTGAACTGTGTCCGGTCACCATCGGTGTTGCATTGAACGGCGAAGCGGCGGCCGACGGCGGAGACTGGAGACGGATGAGCAGGGAACCTGTCTTTCCCGGAGACTGATTGGAGGTGGAGACTGGGAGGCGGCCTCGCTAACGGGGAACGCCCCACCGACTAGAGAAGGCCGGAGGGAGGAGCGGCTGCAACTGAGTGACACTGGCGGCCCTGAACTAAGTGACAGAGTGACGGATCTTCACAGCTGGATTCTGGGGATCGATGCTGGCAATTGCTGTCGCTCTCCTGCAGTACAGAGCTTACTAATAGACTTCAAGAGAGGTATGACTGAAATTAACCCTGACATCATATAGAAGGAGCTAGCAGCTTAGAAAACACCAGCTATACAGGGAGACATCTAATACCTGTAGCCTAAAGAGAGAGATCTCTTAACATAAATCCGGGGTTGTTAGTTATTTCTGCAAGGAACTGAGATACCTCTGCCAGTCCTTTTATTCAGCAGCATTTCCTCTCCTGATTGTATGAACCCTGTGTCTAGTTGTCAGTCGACTCACCAAAGGCGAGATCATCAGGCTACTGCGATTGACAAGAAACAGTGACCGCACATACAGAGCATGGAAGCCAGATTGTAAATTTACTATCACCTCAGATTTACAGAGCAGCTGCATGTGAGGAAAGAGGGAGAGAGACTGAATAAGATAAACCGCATAGACTGATACTGAGTTATAATACCACAGTTAGTGTCGCATAACTGTCCAAGAACTACACAGTAATAGGATAATCGTGTATTGTCCCACAAAGGATATAAGGTAACAACTGAGGAACCCGGGCCTGAAGAAAACGGCACATTAGGGACTTGGAACTTAAGCTATAATTAGAGTACCTTAGAATACATAAAATAAAACAAACGATACCTTTTCTGGAATAGAACGGTTTTCTTTCCGGAACAGTTCCGATTATTAGTATAGACCGTATCGCCTAGGAATATTCAACCAGAAACTTTAACCACCAGTTTCACTCAACCCGGGCAACAAATTGTAAGAGAGCTCTCCTTAAGACATATTTAGCCGTGCACGTGCTCTAAAGGGACTGTGTTGTTGTTGTTGTTATTTTTTTATTGCATGTCTTGGCGTGGGATGTAAAAAGGGTGAAGTGTAACCTACCATTTTAACATTTAAAATTTCAACCGTTATAAAGGTTTGGGAATTATTACCTGTAGTGAGGGAATTGTCTTCGTTTATGGTTTAAGAAATAATTATAATTACAATTATTTCACAGGTTATTACGTATAGTGAGTTAGACGTAGCCTAATATAAAGTACTTTTATTGTTGTGCATATAAAGTTGACTTCCTTTCAGGGATCCAGTACAGACGGAGATAGAACATCGGGAAAAATCCAGTACCTGTATAATAAAACATTTTATGACGAATATATTATTCTCCCATAACGCAAACATTATTCTGGTGTCAGGCTGAGCATGGCCAGGTATTAATAAAGTGGTTCTTCTTTGAATAACTGGAATTGAGCTCTCTGTTACTCATTACCGACTCTCGCAGAAAAATCAGTATATTCTGAAGATATTACATAATAAGATTTTGGCGTCACGAACAGGATATCTGTAAATCTGAAAAATGTCGGCTCCACAGACCCCCGCATCGACATCGACATCAGGCAGGAGGCTTCTCCCAGCATCACCCAGGAAAGAAAATTCTACTACTACCATGACGGCATCACCTATAACTATGCCGTACTATTTTGGGGCCCCGTGGTTGCCTACATACGCCGGAAACGTACGTTCCTCCGGCTCCAGCACTCTTAAGGAGTTCAAGGACAAGCTATACTCTTTGTTTCGGTTATACCCACTTAGTAAGAAACAACAAGTGGAGATAGTGATGGGACAACTCAAAGATTCTGCGTTACGTGAGGTGAAGGCCTGGGAGGATGAGGAAAAAGAGACAGTGGAAGATATTTTCCAAAAACTTGGGAGTAGATTCGATTCCAAAACAGTAGCAGAGGTCAAAAGCCGCCTTTATGCAAGGAAACAACGACCCAACGAATCATTGCAGGATTTTGCCCTGGGACTACAGGAGGCAATGAAAGCCGTTAAAAGCCTTGATGCCCGCGAGATTGTCCAGGCCGATGAGACCCTAATTAACTTATTTATAGAAGGAGCTCAAGGTGAGGCGGTTCGTTCTCAACTAAGAATGTGGAAACGTCAGCAGCCGAATTGCTAATTTTCAGAGTTTAAAGAGGCAATTATCCAAATCCTAGGGTTGAATCAAAGCGACGATGCTGATCACGAACCAGCAGCTGATAAACTGGATGAGGAGGGTCCACATGAAGATAAATCATGTCCCAGGTTTGAAACCCTGATCCCGAAGGGGGCTGTTTCTCAACAGGCCCAGGCTCCAATGGGAACAGACCCTATCAGTATGCTCGGCAGCAAACTAACGGAACTTACACTGAATTTGGCTCGGATGAACCAACGAATAGATGAACTAAGTAGAGAACAAGGTGATAACCGGCAAAGAGAATGGCGCCAAGGGCGCAGTGGCCGGAATCGACCTCGTTGGGACATACCCAGAGAGTCAGGCCGGCGACCGACTGATCAATTCGATCCCCAGGGGAGACCGATCTGCAGGGGTTGTCAACAAAGTGGACATGTTGAACGAAACTGCCCTAATGCAAATTTAAACCAGGAGACCCCGAGGCAAGGGACCGACCCTCGGGAGGAGGCCCAGTAACAGGTCCATCGTCACAGGAGTGGTGGCCCAGGTATGTTGGCAAGTGCCCACATCTGAAAATCCATATTAATGGGGTCGAAGTAATGGCTCTCCTAGATACGGGTTCTCAAGTATCCACTATATATGTCTCACAGAGTTCCTTCGACATTGGGACGAAAACACCATCGTAACTCCACCAACTACCTGGCTCCATCTCCTGGCCAGCAACGGGCAACCAATCACATATCGAGGATATTGGGAACCAGATATGAAGATAGGAAAGGCCAAGTTGTATCGACAAGGGTGCCTAGTCACCACTGCACCTAGTACACATTTGCCTCCGGTTATCTTAGGCATGAATATCCTGAAAAACTGCCCCAATGAGATGGTGGAAGCTCTACAATGTGAAATGAAGACTGCAGCTCCTAGAGAGCGGAGAGCCTTACAACAAACAGTACGATTGCTTGAGAAGCAGAGAAGATTTGCTAATGTCCGGGGAGAGGTCGGAAAGGCCCGAGTTGCAGGTCGACAACCCGTATTGTTAGAGCCTAAGTCCGAACAAGTGGTGTGGTGTAAGACCCGGATAGGTCCCCTAGGACATAATTATGAGGCCCTGGTAGAATCCTGCGACCATGATGGACAGCAGCCTTTTGCTGTAGCAAGAACATTGGCGATCGTTGAACACGGAAGGATATCTGTGCGGGTGCTCAACCCACACCATTATCCTATACGACTTTACAAGTACTACCCAGTAGCAAGGGTAAGTCAAGTAGATTTTCAAGATATCGTGGAACAGAATGGGATTACGACTTCAGGTGGGACAGCAGTGGAGGAATCAGTCAACGAGACAGGAACTCCATGGTGGTCTGAAGTACAGATCGGCGATGAGGATACATCAGACGCCCAACGAGAGGGGGTACTTCGGATGATACAACGAAACGCTGAGGTTTTTAGTCAACACCCGTCTGATTTTGGCACGGCCGAGAAGGTATTTCATCATATACCTACGGGAACAACCCCTCCGATTAAAGAGAGGCATCGTCCTTTACCTCCAACCATGTATCAGCCCGTGAGAAATATGCTCGCTGAAATGAAAGAGGCTGGAGTCATTCGAGAGAGCCACAGTCCGTGGGCGGCTCCAATTGTGATTGTGAAGAAGAAAGATGGCAGCCTCCGATTCTGCGTAGATTATCGCAAGTTAAATGCTGTCACTCATAAGGATGCTTACCCGTTACCGAGAATCGAGGAATCCTTAACGGCTTTGAAAACAGCCGCATACTTCTCCACGTTAGATCTTACCAGCGGATACTGGCAAATACAAATGGCCCCTGAGGATAGGGAAAAGACGGCTTTCACAACACCAATGGGCCTATTCGAATTTGATCGAATGCCCTTTGGACTCTGTAATGCACCAGCTACATTTCAGCGGGTGATGGAACATTGTCTTGGTCATCACAACTTTGAGACAGTGTTGTTATACCTCGATGATGTCATCATTTTTTCGAAAAATTATGAGGATCACCTTAGACATTTGGAGGAGATATTCAATTTACTGATTAAGGCTGGACTGAAGCTCAAACCGGCCAAATGCCATCTACTCAAACCAAAGGTTCGTTACCTTGGCCATGTTGTCAGCGCTGAAGGAGTGATGCCTGATCCAGAAAAAATTAATGTGGTGCAGGGTTGGCCGGTACCCCGAACCGTCCGGGATGTTCGAAGTTTCCTAGGATTCGTCGGTTATTACAGACGTTTCATTGAACAGTTCGCCCGAGTAGCCGCCCCATTACACGAACTTCTAAGGGGCCGATCGGGTGTTGAGAGAAGAGGCTCGTCTTTTGTGGATTGGAGGAAAGAACATCAAATGGCTTTCGATCAGCTGAAGGTTGCGTTGACGGAGGCTCCGCTACTTGCCTATCCAGACTACAATAAACCCTTTGAAGTATACACCGATGCCAGTCACCGTGGTTTAGGGGCTGTTTTATCCCAGAGGCAGAATGGACGTGAGCGAGTTATTGCCTACGCCAGCAGGGGCCTTCGCAAGACTGAGCGGAACAGCGAGAACTACAGCACCTTTAAGCTGGAATTGTTAGCCCTCGTCTGGGCCGTTACAGAAAAATTTAAGGACTACTTGGCCGCTGCCCCGTTTATCATAATGACGGACAACAATCCTTTAGCTCATCTATCTACTGCTCGACTGGGGGCCCTCGAACAAAGATGGGTATCTCGCCTTGCCAACTTCAGTTATATGGTGTCGTATAGAAGTGGGAAGTCAAATGGCAATGCCGACGCCCTATCGCGGCTACCAACGGCAGATGTGGCAGAAGAGGATAAAGACGCTGAGGAAGACATCGAGACTCCAGTGTTCAAAGTTGATGGAACGGGAAGAACCGTCACTTCGGACCCTTTGTCCGCTTTCATTGATCCACCGGTTGAAGATCACTCTTGTGACCTAGGTCCTGTCAACTGGTCAAGAATCCAACAACAGAACCCAGTGTTGAAAGAACTCATGGCTCTATTGCGACAGAAACGTAGGTTAAACAGAGTTCAACGAGCCGAGGCTGATCCAGAGCTAGTGAAATGGTTGAGACACCGGGAACGTATACAGCTAAAACAGGGTCTTCTAGTACGAATTAGCATCGACCCTGGTACTCATCAGACAGTCACTCAGATCATAGTCCCAAGAGATCGGGCCACCTTCCTGTAAAAAGCCTATCATGATCAATCTGGGCACTTCGGTATGCAAAAGACCGAGGCAGTGTTGAGAAAAAGATACTTTTGGATCGGCATGAGAAACGATGTTGAGAGATGGTGTCAAGATTGTGTGCCGTGCAGCCTCAAGAGACACCCTGATGCTAAACAGAAAGATATATTACATCCCATCAAGAGCCAACGCCCTTTGCAAATTGTCGCGATGGATCACGTGAAACTGGAACCAAGCACCAGTGGGTACCAATATGCGCTGACTATGATTGATCATTATAGTAAGTTCCTGGTGGTCGTGCCGGCCAGAGACCTTACTGCAAAGACCACTGCAGAACTTTTCCTCAACTACTTTGCTAGACCCTATGGGTACCCAGACTGCATCCTGACGGACCAAGGCCCCGCTTTTGAGTCACGGCTTTTTCATGAACTTTGTTCCTATTATGGCTGTCGGAAGACGAGAACCACAGTCTATCATCCGCAGGGAAACGGGCTATGTGAGCGGGCTAATCGAACCATTATTGGCATGTTAAGGAGTCTGCCAATGGGTGAACGGGCCAAATGGCCGACCCTACTTCAAGAACTCACTTATCTGTATAACAATACGGAAAATTGCTCCACTGGATTCACCCCTTATTACCTCATGTTCGGGCGTCGGGGTAAACTACCGCAAGACTTGGAACTAGTACCAGAGGAAACTTATACGGACAATCCTCAAACTGACTGGGTCCGTGAACATCAACGGAGGATCCGGACGGCCCAAACAATTGTGGAAAAAAGAATAGAGACAGTTCATCAACGTCAGGAGAGGAATTATAATGCTCATGCCAGTGCTGTGCCTGTGAAAGTGGGAGATAGAGTCTGGAGAAGACGGAATCATCGTCGTAGTAAATTGGATACGTTGTGGGAACATCTCCCCTATGTAGTGATCAGTGTTCCGGACGGTGAACACTATACTTACAAGATCCGTCGCGATCCGGAGGGACCAGTCCGTATCGTGTCCCGTGAACAAATCAAACCGTGTACTGCAAAAGTTCCTGAGGAAGACCGAAACTTGCCTGTAGCAGACGGTCCGGGAGCCTCCGAGCTCGTACCATTACAAGATCCCATGGAGCTACTATTGTTCATGGGCGGCTCTACTACGCTGAGTTCTGTAGAATCTATAGCCCCAGATCCTATGGAAGAAGGGTTCCTTGAATGTAATGATTCCACTTATGGTGACAACGTTCAGGCAGAGGGGAAGGTGCTTACACCACTCCATTGGAGGCCAAAACGCAGTACACGAGGTCAATTACCTCTAAGGTACCGAGATTAAATCATCCTGATATAGATATATAAATATGGTATTGCTATTTATAATTTAATCCATATCCATTGTAAGATTAGTTTCCGTAATGTATGTCGGAATGGTCAAATGCGTGCGGACACGCATTGTTCTACTGGGGAGGCATGTGACACCCCCATTACATCCCACCTAACTGTGGAATCCTGGCTTATTGCTATTTGAACCTTAGGGACAATAGTATATATATATATATATATATATATATATATATATATTATAATGCCACAGGTGCTCTGTGCAAAATAGTCTGTATGCATTGGTGACAGTGGAAAAGTGGATGCCCGTGACCACATATAGCACCTGCTGGCAGTGGTTGAACAAGGGCAGGGACCAGCGCGTGGTAAAAAAAAAAGACGGTTGGATGAGCCCCACGTACGAGCTACACAGCAGACTGGTGACCCCCCGGACAGCCGTTAAGGAGGAACTACGCACTGACTCAGAGTCCCCCGGGAGAAGAAGAAGGGTATCGCTCCCTTGCTCCGGCCGAGTGCTGCCTCTCTGATTGACAGCTGAACTGTGTCTGGTCACCATCGGTGTTGCATTGAACGGCGAAGCGGCGGCCGACGGCGGAGACTGGAGACGGATGAGCAGGGAACCTGTCTTTCCCGGAGACTGATTGGAGGTGGAGACTGGGAGGCGGCCTCGCTAACGGGGAACGCCCCACCGACTAGAGAAGGCCGGAGGGAGGAGCGGCTGCAACTGAGTGACACTGGCAGCCCTGAACTAAGTGACAGAGTGACGGATCTTCACAGCTGGATTCTGGGGATCGATGCTGGCAATTGCTGTCGCTCTCCTGCAGTACAGAGCTTACTAATAGACTTCAAGAGAGGTATGACTGAAATTAACCCTGACATCATATAGAAGGAGCTAGCAGCTTAGAAAACATCAGCTATACAGGAAGACATCTAATACCTGTAGCCTAAAGAGAGAGATCCCTTAACATAAATCCGGGGTTGTTAGTTATTTGTGCAAGGAACTGAGATACCTCTGCCAGTCCTTTTATTCAGCAGCATTTCCTCTCCTGATTGTATGAACCCTGTGTCTAGTTGTCAGTCGACTCACCAAAGGCGAGATTATCAGGCTACTGCGATTGACAAGAAACAGTGACCGCACATACAGAGCATGGAAGCCAGATTGTAAATTTACTATCACCTCAGATTTACAGAGCAGCTGCATGTGAGGAAAGAGGGAGAGAGACTGAATAAGATAAACCGCATAGACTGATACTGAGTTATAATACCACAGTTAGTGTCGCATAACTGTCCAAGAACTACACAGTAATAGGATAATCGTGTATTGTCCCACAAAGGATATAAGGTAACAACTGAGGAACCCGGGCCTGAAGAAAACGGCACATTAGGGACTTGGAACTTAAGCTATAATTAGAGTACCTTAGAATACATAAAATAAAACAAACGATACCTTTTCTGGAATAGAACGGTTTTCTTTCCGGAACAGTTCCGATTATTAGTATAGACCGTATCGCCTAGGAATATTCAACCAGAAACTTTAACCACCAGTTTCACTCAACCCGGGCAACAAATTGTAAGAGAGCTCTCCTTAAGACATATTTAGCCGTGCACATGCTCTAAAGGGACTGTGTTGTTGTTGTTGTTGTTATTTTTTTATTGCATGTCTTGGCGTGGGATGTAAAAAGGGTGAAGTGTAACCTACCATTTTAACATTTAAAATTTCAACCGTTATAAAGGTTTGGGAATTATTACCTGTAGTGAGGGAATTGTCTTCGTTTATGGTTTAAGAAATAATTATAATTACAATTATTTCACAGGTTATTACGTATAGTGAGTTAGACGTAGCCTAATATAAAGTACTTTTATTGTTGTGCATATAAAGTTGACTTCCTTTCAGGGATCCAGTACAGATGGAGATAGAACATCGGGAAAAATCCAGTACCTGTATAATAAAACATTTTATGACGAATATATTATTCTCCCATAACGCAAACATTATTCTGGTGTCAGGCTGAGCATGGCCAGGTATTAATAAAGTGGTTCTTCTTTGAATAACTGGAATTGAGCTCTCTGTTACTCATTACCGACTCTCGCAGAAAAATCAGTATATTCTGAAGATATTACATTCCCACGGAAATAAGTGGTGTTTTTCCAAATATATTGGGACACAGTCCTCTACATATGAACACAGTTCCTGTTAATATACTGGCCACAGTCCGTAGACTGTCAATTTAATGACAGGTATAAGCCGCTTACCGCCGTAACCGTGAGCACGGACGTGCTGGGGAGATCCTCGCTGTGCACAGTGGCGGTGTTTAGCTCTCCCTTTCCCCGTCTCTCCTTCGTGGTGGTAGCGGTACTGAATGGTCTCTACCCCTCAGCGTGCTGGGGCCGCATGTATGCGGACACTTGCAAAGCAGACTCTCCACCTGGCTGGCCGCGTCTCCTCTGATTGCGGTTCAGCTTAGGAGGCAGGTGTGTAAAGTCTCGTTGGTTGTCCTTAGCTCCGAGTCCGGCAGGGTAGATCCAAAAGTGGGGTGTCACTTGTCAGGGTGAACAGCAAAACAGAGGATTTGCTGTTCACCCTGATGTGTCCATCTTCATCACACCCACAACTATTCACGGGTGTGACTGATTTGCCGCGATGAGTGCATGCATCCATGGGCATGTACGAATAGTTGCACCTGCGATCCATAGGAAAAGCATTATGCGATGGCGCAGAGCCACCCCTGACTAATTTGATGCCTGCGAGATAGTGGGTGTCTGGGAGAGGGTGACAGGGAGATAGTGGGTGACTGGGAGGCAAGCGTGACAGAGAGATAGTGGGTGACATGGTGACAAGGAGATAGTGGGTGACATGGGGAGGGTGACGGAGAGAGTGGGTGATGAAGATAATGGGTGACAGTGAGAGGAAGACAGGGAGATAGAGGGTGTCAAAGAGAGGGTGACAGGGAGATAGTGGGTGACAGGGAGACATTGGGTAACAGGAAGAGGGTGACATGGTGAGGGTCACAGGGAGATAGTGGGTGACAGGGAAACAGTGGGTGACTGGAAGAGGGTGATAGATAGATGGTGTCACCCACTGAGTGACAGGGAGATAGAGGGTGAAAAGGAGACAGAGGGTGTCAAGGAGATGGTGACGAAGACAGTGGGTGGAAGAGAGATACTGGGTGACAGAAAGAGGATGACCGGGAACCATTAAGTGATTGGGAGATAGAGGGTGAAAGGAAGAGGATGACAGGGAGATACAGATGGAGCCACGCTAATCGTACTCCGTCTGAGTCTAGGTGCACCCGGCGAGGCGCACCACTGGGAACGAATGGGACGCGCATGCGTCACAGACGCACAGGTGCCCCATTCACTTTGAATGGGAGCGTCTCTGTACACCTGGTGGCGGGCCGAGGCGCATGCGCGCCTAGGCACATCGCTCGCCCCCGCCTGAGATGCAGCCACGCTCAATGAGTGTGGATCCATCTGTAGAGGGTGATAGGGAGATAGTGAGTGACATGGTGAGGGTGACAGGGAGATAGTGGGTGAGAGAGATAGTGGTGTCACCCATTGAGTGACAGGTAGATAGAGGGTGTAAGGGTGATAGAGGTTGTCAAGGAGATGGTGACGAAGATAGTAGGTGAAAGAGACATGGGGTGACAGGGACAGGAGAGAGGAAGACAGGGAGACATTAAGTGACAGGGAGATAGAGGGTGACACGGGGAGGGTGACAGGGAGATAGTGGCTGATAGGTAGACAGTGGGTGATAGGAAAGTAGAGTGACAGAAAGATTGTAGGTGACAGGAAGAGGGTGACAGGGAGATAGTTAGTGGGTCACTGGAGAGGAAGTGGATAAATACTGTGAGGTGACTACGGTGAATGATGATCATAATTTTACTTACTTCTGGTGCCAGGTGTGAGATGGGCTGTCTCTCTCTGCAGGCAGGGGCAGACTGTACTCCTATCTGCCTGGCCTCAATTATCATTCCCAACAGCACTGCCTCCCATCAGCATCAGCCTGTCAGTCTCTGGCAGTCACTCAGGAGGCTGAGAGGGGGAGTACCCAGGGTCCTTAGCCAATGCCCATAGAGCAGCGTGAAGGTGTACAATTTGACTCATTATAAAGCAGCAGGCAAGTAGTGGTTCCTTTTCAGCCCCACCAGCATAGGTGTGCGCAGCACATTTTATTAGGGGGTGCACCATCGGAGTGGTGTGTCTAGCACCGCCTTTTGGGTATGTCTAGCACCATCTATTGATGGTCAACGCAATATAAATATCCACCCTTGTAGCAATCCTAATAATGCAGATACATTGTCAGATGTTGTTGTGGTGTGCACCAAACAAACACCACTGATGGCACTCACTGCAATTACACTGCTCCTCCTCAGCCTGGTCTGGCTCCCCCTCTCTTTCCCCTGCAAGCTGCAGCAGCTTACTTACAAGCCAGTCACTCACTGACACTGACAGTCGCAGACTAGTACTGCTGCTGCTGGAAAAATGAGTGACGTGTCAATGCTGCTGCCGGACGTCTGCCAGTATTGAATTTGTCTTCCTAAGAGGAACGCTGGCTGCATGCTGCAGCTCATCAGTGGCTGGCGTTGGCATAGCATAGAAGGAAAGAGGTGGGCATGTGATGGGTGGGCAGTGGCATCCTTGATTAACCCAGGCATCTGGTCTGTAATGCAGTCCTGACAGGGTGCAGCGCAGAGGGGACAGTAATCAGCCTGCTCGGCGATCGCTGCATCAGGCATATGAGATCAGGGTGCCAGACATTAGGGGGTGCCTGTGCGCACCAGGCACCCCCCCTGCGCACACCTATGCCCACCAGTGACGTTAGTGGCACGGGACTGCTGGACCCAGCACAACATATCTAACCCTACACAGATGCCTTAGCCTGTCCAGCCTGCCCTAGGAATTGCCAGATGCCATAGGCAATTGCCTATTCTATGCCTAGGACCTGATCTGCGATCACGGTTGTGACTATTCTCAGTGATGAACAAGAACACATCTGTAAGTTGCGTAATTAATCCTCACTCCCCAATGCATTGTTCTGTGTCTTGCAACAGTGCAGCAACACCCTAAACACACACATGCACACACATCCAACTTGTAAAAAGCAGTCATGTATTCCAAGCCACCTGTGCCTCTTTTAAATTGTATCTGCTAATAATAATTACACCTGTGCTCCAGATCTGGAAAATGTAAACTGTTTGGTGACCCTGAGGACTGACATTGCAGTGGAACTCAGAGCCGGCCCTAACCAATATGATGCCCTAGGCAAGATTTTGGCTGGTGCCCCCTAGCACCACCCCAGGTTCCGCCTCTGACCTTGCACTTCTTTCCCAGAACCATCACCCCTCAGCCATAGCAGTCCTTATTTTGGTGTTTGTACCCCCTATATTTTAAATAGGAACAGTTCGCACATTTGGCGCACAGCCCAAAAAGGGGTGTGTTTTTGCTGGCAAGGGGCATGGCCACACAATAGTAACCCCAATTCCAAATACGCCACACAGTACTGCAACTTTATTCACATTTGATCATGCGATAGTTTCCATAATTCATATTACATCCCACAGTAGTATCACTTTACCTTATAAACGTTACTCCTCACAGTAGAGCCCCTTATTCACATTACATCACACTCTATTGCTCCTTATTCACATTACACCACACCTTATTGCTCTTTATTCGCATTAGATGACACAGTAGTGCCCTTTCTATACGCAACACCACATAGAAGAGCACCTTAAACACATAATTCCACACAGTAATGCCCCTAACACATATGAGACACATTATTAACGTCCTTCTAAACATAATGTGCTTACACATTATGACAACCTTTATTAATGCCCTTTTACACATAATGTCCCTTACACATATGCAGCACATTAATAATGCCCTAATACACATAATGACACACATAGTGCCCCCTGCACATTTGCTGCACATTGTTAGTGCCCCTATACACATAATGACACATACAGTAGTACCCTGTTACACATACAGTATGCCACACATTATTAATGCCCTTAAACACATAATGACACACAGTGCCCCTTATACATATGTTGCACATTATTAATGCATTTTTACATGACACACATAATGCTCCTTACACATATTCTGAACACTACTGCACAACCAACCCACTCACATGCACACAGCACTCACACTGCCGCTAACACTGTGACCTCTGCCTCTGCTTGGATACAGATGTGTCCTCATAAATATTGCCTCAGTGCTAACGTCTGGCAATTTTTTTAATGAAAATGCAGCTTATTTGCCTTGTTATGTGGCTAGGATGCACAAGCAGCTTCTGCTGATTAAAATGATATACAGCATGCCTTTATACTGTGTGAGACTGCGGCTATATCTGCATATGAAATGCTACACACAGAATATAGGCATGCCGCATATCATTTTAATCAGCAGAAGCTGCTGATGCCCCTGGGCATATCAAATGCCCTAGGCAATTGCCTAGTTTGCCTATAGCTATGGCCGGCTCTGGTGGAACTAATCGCATATGCACTAACATATGCGATTAATACTGCAAAGGACAGCATTTCCCATAAGAGCTGTCCTTTGCGATGTGCTTCCTTCACGGGACTTCCGGGTATCGACCCCGGGAGTCAATCTGCGCATGTGCACAGTGAAGTGGCAGCGACAGGGCATGCTGGGAGGGATCCGTCACATTGCGCATCACGGAAAGAAGCCTATAGGCTTCTATAGGGTAACACCAGCAATAGCTGCCATTACTCTCCACATATGCATATGTAAATGTGGTAAAAAACCTGAAAACAGGGTTTTACCATATTTTTTTTATATTGCATCCCGCTACCACTGCAGAAATATACAAAGGAACATTAGAATGGTCAAATATTTTCTTGTAGGTAATTAACACCTCCAAACTTGCTTGCAACACTTGAAAGAAGAGGATTAAAACACAAATGGAACTATAGCTGCATGCTATAAAACATGTCTCGTACTGCTACATCTGATCTAAAACACAGCATATACAGTAATATTAAATTAATGATGTAACCTTTAACCCTGAAAGAACATCAGTAGTCTCTTCCATATTTGTTAGAGAATATCATTGGAATTCTGGCAATTCTTATTGCTCACCATGGCAACCATTTCTAGGAACCTAGCCAAATAATAAGCTTATTGATATATAAAAAAAAAGGTGTCTCAACTTAATGCTAGCCATTCTTATGATGAGCTTGAAAGGTCAAATAAAAGAGAAAATTGTACAATAAGCCGTCTTTAAAGGGAAAGTACTAAATATAAATATGCAACGTTAACTCTGTATAACTATTTCATGATATCGGCTTTGCAACCACTGTAATGAGAGTGTGTGTGTTTTAAATTTACAAAACTATCATATAAACAATAAATAATATAATAAATCTGAACAGTATAACCCCTATTAAACGATCTGGTAGTTAACGGTAATTTCATTATACAGCTAGTCAAACATATAGATACACTACCAAACAAGATACATATATAATTTCTAAAACATGTTAATACATTGTTCAGTTCGTTTAATAGGGGATATACTGATAGGATTTGTTATATTATTTATTGTTTTATATTATATGTTTGTAAACTTAATGGCAGTATCCCGGAGATCAGTCATTAATAAGATGTAAGCCACTACACATATTCTCATTTAAATTAAACCTTAGCTTTTTAGACTAATTGAATTCATTAACTTGCAGCAGGTGCTGAGAGACCTGCCCGGGTAGTTGATATATATTACAGTATATCACTGTAATATACAGGATTTAAAGCACGATTTTTAGCAAACCGCTTTTATGTGTATTTTTTTTTTTTTTTTTAAAGCAATTTCCCAATCTGCGGGTAGATCCTGCCTTTGAATAGAACAATGTCCTAAAGTGGTTTAAATGTATTGTTATTATGTATACAGATTGCTGGTTAGAATACGGTATAATAAGATTTTACTCACCGGTAAATCTATTTCTCGTAGTCCGTAGTGGATGCTGGGAACTCCGTAAGGACCATGGGGAATAGCGGGCTCCGAAGGAGGCTGGGCACTCTAGAAAGGTTTATGACTACCTGGTGTGCACTGGCTCCTCCCACTATGACCCTCCTCCAAGCCTCAGTTAGGACACTGTGCCCGGACGAGCTGACATAATAAGGAAGGATTTTGAATCCCGGGTAAGACTCATACCAGCCACACCAATCACACCGTATAACTCGTGATACTATACCCAGTTAACAGTATGAATATTACTGAGCCTCTCAACAGATGGCTCAACAATAACCCTTTAGTTAGGCAATAACTAAATACAAGTATTGCAGACAATCCGCACTTGGGATGGGCGCCCAGCATCCACTACGGACTACGAGAAATAGATTTACCGGTGAGTAAAATCTTATTTTCTCTGACGTCCTAGTGGATGCTGGGAACTCCGTAAGGACCATGGGGATTATACCAAAGCTCCCAAACGGGCGGGAGAGTGCGGGTGACTCTGCAGCACCGAATGAGAGAACTCCAGGTCCTCCTCAGCCAGGGTATCAATTTTGTAGAATTTTGCAAACGTGTTTGCCCCTGACCAAGTAACAGCTCGGCAAAGTTGTAAAGCCGAGACCCCTCGGGCAGCCGCCCAAGATGAGCCCACCTTCCCTGTGGAATGGGCTTTCACTGATTTAAGATGCGGCAGTCCAGCCGCAGAATGCGCCTGCTGAATCGTGTCACAGATCCAGCGAGCGATAGTCTGCTTAGAAGCAGGAGCACCCAGCCTGTTGGGTGCATACAGGATAAATAGCGAGTCAATTTTCCTGACTCTAGCCGTCCTGGAAACATAATTTTTCAAGGCCCTGACTACGTCCAGTAACTTGGAATCCTCCAAGTCCCTAGTAGCCGCAGGCACCACAATAGGTTGGTTCAAGTGAAAAGCTGATACCACCTTAGGGAGAAACTGGGGACGAGTCCTCAATTCTGCCCTATCCATATGGAAAATCAGATAAGGACTTTTATATGACAAAGCCGCCAATTCTGATACACGCCTGGCCGAAACCAAGGCCAATAACATGACCACTTTCAACGTGAGATATTTTAGATCCACGTTTTTAGTGGTTCAAACCAATGTGATTTTAAGAAACTCAACACCACGTTGAGATCCCAAGGTGCCACTGGAGGCACAACCGGGGGCTGAATATGCAGCACTCCTTTTACAATGTCTGAACTTCAGGTACTGAAGCTAATGCTTTCTGGAAGAAAATCGACAGAGCCGAGATCTGTATCTTAATGGAGCCTAATTTTAGGCCCATAGACACTCCTGCTTGTAGGAAATGCAGAAATCGACCTAGTTGAAATTCCTCTGTTGGGGCCTTTTTTGGCCTCACACCAAGCAACATATTTCCGCCATATGCGGTGATAATGTTTTGCAGTTACATCTTTCCTGGCTTGAATCAGCGTAGGAATGACTTCCTCCGGAATGCCCTTTTCCTTTAGGATCCGGCGTTCAACCGCCATGCCATCAAAACGTAGCCGCGGTAAGTCTTGGAACAGACAGGGCCCCTGCTGCAGCAGGTCCTGTCTGAGCGGCAGAGGCGATGGGTCCTCTGATATATTTTCTTGAAGTTCTGGGTACCAGGCTCTTCTTGGCCAATCCGGAACCACGAGTATCGTTCTTACTCCTCGCCTTCTTATTATTCTCAGTACCTTTGGTATGAGAGGCAGAGGGGGGGGAACACATAAAACGACTGGTACACCCACGGTGTTACCAGAGCGTCCACAGCTATCGCCTGAAGGTCCCTTGACCTGGCGCAATATCTTTTATAGCTTTTTGTTGAGGCGGGACGCCTTCATGTCCACCTGTGGCCTTTCCCAATGGTGTACAATCCTTTGGAAGACTTCTGGATGAAGTCCCCACACTCTCGGGTGGAAGTCGTGTCTGCTGAGAAGATCTGCTTCCCAGTTGTCCACTCCGGGAATGAACACTGCTGACAGTGCTAACACATGATTTTCCGCCCATCGGAGAATCCTTGTGGCTTCTGCCATCGCCATCCTGCTTCTTGTGCCGCCCTGTTGGTTTACATGGGCGACTGCCGTGATGTTGCCTGATTGGATCAGGACCGGCTGGTTTTGAAGCAGAGGCCTTGCCTGACTCAGGGCATTGTAAATGGCCCTCTGTTCCAGAATATTTATGTAGGGAAGTCACCTGACTTGACCAAAGTCCCTGGAAGTTTCTTCCCTGTGTGACTGCCCCCCAGCCTCAAAGGCTGGCATCCATGGTCACTAGGACCTAGTCCTGTATGTCGAACCTGCGGCCCTCTTGAAGATGGGCACTCTGCAGCCACTACAGTAGAGATACCCTGGTCCTTGGAGACAGGGTTATCAGCCTAATGCATCTGAAGATGCGACCCGGACCACTTGTCTAACAGGTCCCCCTGAAAAGTTCTTGCATGGAACCTGCCGAATGGGATTGCTTCGTAGGAAGCTATCATTTTTCCCAGGACTCGCGTGCAATGATGCACCGATAACTGTTTTGGCTTCAGGAGGTCTCTGACTAGAGATGACAGCTCCTTGGCTTTCTCATCCGGGAGAAACACTTATTTCTGGTCTGTGTCCAGAACCATCCCCAGGAACAGTAGACGTGTCGTAGGAACCAGCTGTGACTCTGGACTGTTTAGAATCCAACAGTGCTGTTGTAGCACTTTCCAAAATAGTGCTACCCCGACTAGCAACTGCTCCTTGGACCTCGCCCTTACAAGGAGATTGTCCAAGTACGGGATAATTAAAACTCCCCTTTTTCGAAGGAGTATCATCATTCCCGCCATTACCTTGGTAACACCCTCGGTGCCATGTACAGTCCAAACGGCAGAGTCTGGACTTGGTAATGGTAATCCTGTACCACAAATCTGAGGTACTCCTGACGAGGATAGTAAATAGGGACATGCAGGTAAGCATCCTTGATGTCCCGGGATACCATGTAATCCCCCTCGTCCAGGCTTGCAATAACCGCCCTGAGCGATTCCATCTTGAACTTGAATTGCATGTGTTCAAGGATTTTAAATATAAAAAAGGGTCACACCGAACCATGCGGTTTCGGTACCTCAAACCGTGTGGAATAGTAACCCCGTCCTTGTTGAAGTAGGGGCACCTTAAGTATTACCTGCTGGGAATACAGCTTATTAATTGCCTCTAGCACAGCCTCCCTGCCTGAGGGAGTTGTCGGCAAGGCATATTTGAGGAAACGGCGGGGGGAAGACATCTCGAATTCCAGCTTGTACCCCTGAAATACTACTTGAATGAAACAGGGATCCACCTGTGAGCGAGCCCACTGATCGCTGAAATTTATGAGACGGCCCCCCACCGTACCTGGCTACACCTGTGGAGCCCCCGCGTCATGCTGTGGACTCAGAGGAAGCGAGAGAAGAATTATGATTCTGGGAACAGGCTGACTGGTGCAGCTTTTTCCCTCTTCCCTTGTCTTTGTACAGAAAGGAAGCGCCTTTGACCCGCTTGCTTTTCTGAAGCCGAAAGGACTGTACCTTTGTCTAGTAGGAAACCTGAGGTAAAAATATTTCTTCCCAGCAGTTGCTGTGGATACGAGGTCCCAGAGACCATCCCCAAATAATTCCTCACCCTTATAAGGCAGAATCTCTATGCGCCTTTTAAGGTCAGCATCACCTGTCCAGTGACAGGTCTCTAATACCCTCCTGACAGAATGGACATTACATTCATTTTGGATGCCAGCCGGCAAAATATCCCTCTGTGCATCCCTCATATATAAGACGACGTCTTTAATATGTTCTCATGTTAGCAAACTAGTATGTTTGACAGGGTCACCGACCACGCTGCAGCAGCACGCTCTGCAGGTTTCAGTCTAGTACCTGAGTGTGTAAATACAGACTTCAGGATAGCCTCCTGCTTTTTATCAACAGGTACCTTCAAAGTGGCCGTTCCTAAAACGGCAGTGCCACCTATTTTGACAACCGTGTGAGCGCCTTATCCACCCTAGGGGATATCTCCCAGCGTAACTTATCCTCTGGCGGGAAAAGGTACGCCATCAGTAACTTTTTATAAATTACCAGTTTCTTATCAGGGGGAACCCACGCTTTTCACACACTTCATTCATTCATCTGATGGGGGAACAAAACACTGCCTGCTTTTTCTCCCCAAACATAAAAACCCATTTTTAGAGGTTAATGTCAGAAATGTGTAACACATTTTTTTTTTTTTTTATTGCCGGGATCAAGTCACGGATGTTCCTAGTGGATTGTGTTGTCTGCCATCTGAATGAGCGGGCGTTTTTGAGCCCCTGATGGCCTTTGAGACGCCTGGGCAGGCACGGGCTGAGAAGCCGGCTGTCCCACAGCTGTTACGTCATCCACCCTTTTATGTAAGGAGTTGACACTGTCGGTTAATACCTTTTACCTAACCATCCACTCTGGTGTCGGCCCCACAGGGGGCGACATCACATTTATCGGCATCTGCTCCATCACTATATAAGCCTCCTCCTCAAACATGTCGACACAGCTGTACCGACACACCGCACACACAGGGAATGCTCTGACTGAGGACAGGACCCACAAAGCCCTTTGGGGAGACAGAGAGAGAGTATGCCAGCACACACCAGAGCGCTATATAATGAGGGGATTAACACTATAACTGAGTGAATTTTCCCCCATAGCTGCTTGTATATACAATATTGCACCTAAATTTAGTGCCCCCCCTCTCTTTTTAACCCTTTGAGCCTGAAAACTACAGGGGAGAGCCTGGGGAGCTTTCTTCCAGCTGCACTGTGAAGAGAAAATGGCGCCAGTGTGTCTGAGGGAGATAGCTCCGCCCCTTTTCCGCGGCCTATTCTCCCGCTTTTTTTCTGGATTCTGGCAGGGGTATTTACCACATATATAGCCTCTGGGGCTATATATTGTGGTATTTTTGCCAGCCAAGGTGTTTTTATTGCTGCTCAGGGCGCCCCCCCCAAGCGCCCTGCACCCTCAGTGACCGGAGTGTGAAGTGTGTATGAGGAGCAATGGCGCACAGCTGCAGTGCTGTGCGCTACCTTGGTGAAGACTGATGTCTTCTGCCGCCGTTTTTCCGGACCTCTTCTTGCTTCTGGCTCTGTAAGGGGGACGGCGGCGCGGCTCCGGGACCGAACACCAAGGACTGGGCCTGCGGTCGATCCCTCTGGAGCTAATGGTGTCCAGTAGCCTAAGAAGCCCAATCCGGCTGCAAGCAGGCGAGTTCGCTTCTTCTCCCCTTAGTCCCTCGCTGCAGTGAGCCTGTTGCCAGCAGGTCTCACTGAAAATAAAAAACCTAAATCTATACTTTCTTTCTAAGGGATCAGGAGAGCCCCTAGTGTGCATCCAACCTCGGCCGGGCACAAGATCTAACTGAGGCTTGGAGGAGGGTCATAGTGGGAGGAGCCAGTGCACACCAGGTAGTCATAAATCTTTCTAGAGTGCCCAGCCTCCTTCGGAGCCCGCTATTCCCCATGGTCCTTACGGAGTTCCCAGCATCCACTAGGACGTCAGAGAAAAATATGTTAGAATCCATCACAGACTGCAGCACTCAGACAAAGCCCCCTTTCTCGGCGCGTGCCCTCATTTACGTGCGCGCACGCTGATGCCAGGGCTGGAAAGAGGCCCCAGTTAGTCCCTGCCCTGGACCTGCTCTTTGTAATATGGTATAAAATGAACTGGAGGGCATTATAATATTACATAATATGAACTGGGAACGCTGTGTGGCATAATGTGTACTGGCAGCCCTACATTGTGACATAACATGAGCTAGGGAACTACTATGGTTCAGAAAATGAACTAGGGCACCATTATGGGGCATACAATTAACTGCTGCAGAGAGGCGTCTCTCTAGAAGTATTGGGACAGGGGCCCCTTCAAAATATTGCCATGGGGCCAACAAATCTCTGGCCCCTGGGCACAAGTGATCAATCTCTGGCAAAAATTGTTGCCTTAATACATACTGTATATAATTACACATATACACACCTATGCATCAATGTGTAGCCTATAACAATGGCACTATTTCTAATATATAATAAAGTGCCAAATAAACCCAATAACCAATATAGGAAAAGTGAAGGAGTGATAATTTAATAACATGTGGGTCAATAATAGTTTGTCTTTGTATCTATGCACACACATTTATTATTATTATTATCCTTTATTTATATGGCGCCACAAGGGTTCCGCAGCGCCCAATTACAGAGTACATATGCACATAATCAAACAGGAAAACAGCAACTTACAGTTGATGACAGTATATAGGACAAGTACAGGGTAAACACACATACATATTATATTATATTTTGTATACATATATACAAAAATTTAAAGAAGGTAATCACCAAAAAAAAGTTAACTGTTCTTCACTTCCTCCCAGGTAAAGATGTTGCCCCATATTTTTAATTAGTAGACGCTTCAATTCCGACGAATCATTTTAGACCAGCACAGCAAGAGCAATGGGTAACAAGTTCCTAAGTAGCAGGCTCAGTGTCACGATCCTAGGCACGGCGATTCCCCAGATACTCCAATCTGCGAATCCCTGCCACGTGACACCTTTACTGGATACCTGAGCGCGTGTGTTTATTTCACACAAAATCACTGCCACCAGCCAAAGTACAAACGTTTAGGGTATGACCCAAGGCAAACTTATGGCTTTTGCCTGCACCTAGAATAATTAATATTTTGGTAACGCCTCTTTCAGAGAGTTGGGTTGGATACACAACAGAAACCAGATCTAAAATTAGATTATTTAATTCAAGTAAAACACTTCAAAGCTTATGTTACAGATAAAAGAAAGTTACAAGAATATAATGATAAAAAAGTCAAAGTCACAACAGAAAGACAACTTCAAGAAAATAAAAATAGGAAGTTAAACCCACCGATACTAGCACACATGCACAGTAGAACGATGAGATGAAGTGAAGCCGCTTCAGATATATCGGAACATTACAGAGCCTGAATGGTCTCCTGACTCGCTTCTTTGATAATGGACAACTTACACTCTGAGGGTCTCCTATTTAAAAAACATGCTGCCCCTTCAACCCCCCTCCCTCTGGAGTGTTACTGTTAACCCTTCCATAAGCCAGAGAAGGTATTGACTGTCAGCTCATACTGGGCTTCCCGGCTACTATCTCAGGGGCGAATGGCCTTACTCTTCCCTTCCTTTTGAAGCTGGGCAATCAGCTTTATCAATCATACTAAGACACTTATATAGCTGGATGAAGGAAGTTTTTAATCACCTTCCCTAGCCAGCATGTCTTTCTGGTCTCTCTCTGGTGACCCCCTGGGGTCAGGAAACAACCTGTTGGGAGATACACAAGTCAGTTGAGAAAACACATTTCAGGCCTGACCAGTGGCGTCACAAGGCGGGTGCGGGGGGTGCGGCCCGCACCCGGGTGTGACACCTGGAGGGGGTGACACCAAATGTCAGCTCCTCCGAAGTGACAGGAGCCAGGTGCTGCAGTGTGAAATTCCGCTACAGCACCCGGCTCCTGTCATAGCAGAGGAGCCGACAGCACACTGAGACCGTCTCTGGGGGAAGCCCAGCATCTCCGGAGATGCTGGGCACGCCCCCAGAGTGACGATACCAGTATACCCGCGAAGCCACGCCCCCTAGCTGTAAGGCCACGCCCCCTTTTTGCAGCGATCGCGGCAGTACATCAGGGGTGCGCACCGGGTGTCACCACACCTGGTGACGCCTCTGGGCCTGACCTGCATTTACTTTAAGATCTCAGCTCTGATTCTGGGATAAGTAAACTAAACTTCACACCTAAGCAGTCAGTGTGTCTCTATGATCTGTGGCTACAATGAAATGCCAGCAGATCAATCAAGCTTCAACCATTTAACATGCAAAGACAGTTATCACATACTGGTACCTTGATACATCAATTGGAATAATACACATTTCATTCATGCCCATTTCGATGTAACCCAGATGCATTGGCATCACATCCATTGGGGTGTGGTATTGAAAGTCGACAGTAACTAGGTCGACAATGTCTAAGTCGACCACTATTGATCGACAGTAACTAGGTCGACGGGGTGTCTAGGTCGACAGGGTCTTTCGGTCGACATGTTCTAGGTCGACAGGTCAAAAGGTCGACATGAGTTTTTAATGTTATTTTGGTGTCGTTTTCTTCGTAGAGTGATCGGGAACCCCAATTAGTGCACTGCTTCGCTCGCCATGCTTCGGGCATGGTGCCTTCGCTCCGCTACCGCTTCGCTCGGCACAGATTACCGTTCCAATCGTAGTCCACGTGGATCGTTAAGTATGAAAAAAGGTTAAAAAAAAAGAAAAAAATTATGAAAAACTCATGTCGACCTTTTGACCTGTCGACCTATAACATGTCGACCTAAAGACCATGTCGACCTAGTTACTGTCGACCTAGTTACTGTCGACTTTCAGTCCGGATCCCATCCATTGATACGTCACTTGGATATCCTGGTGTCATCTATATTGATATCACACTACTTATTAACAGGCTTATTCCTGCTTGAGATAGCCTGGATCATGACACCTCCCCCTTTAAGATCAGCAAGGGAGCAGTGGCACATCAGACTGAAGTCTCCTATGACCTTTTCACACAGGATTTATACATAACCACACACAGGGCATTTGCAGACATTGATCAAAACAATATTATTTGCAGTTATGCACGTTCTGGCGTCAGAATAGCGTCCAATCATGACACCTCCCCTTTTTAAAATCGGCATGAGAGCATTTGGCACCTGAAGCCACAGTCTCTATGCTGTGCCTGACGATTGTCAGTACCTTGCCTGGATGGACTGCTGTCGTCTCCCTGTTGAGACGGATCCTTGCAGTTCCCATGTTGGTTCCAGCACTACGGGCATAGCCCATGAACTCCAGGACTTCTGTATTACCCCTAGGCTTAGCATGTTATCCACCTCCCACCATATTGCATGCAACACCCCCAATGTGCCTCTGTTTTCTGACTGTCTCAGGGGTGTGTGGTGACCCGCGACTACCTGGTGGGTGCCTAGGCGCGTTTTTCCTAGCCTCTCTATGAAGCAGGTCTGGTATGGGTGCAAGGCATCAGACACCTGCACCTCTGTCAGCTCCTCTCCATACTGGGCATCTGTCAGGGTACCCCCTGACGCAGCTGCAGCTGTCAGATCTAACAGTGGGTCCAGTTCCTGGTCCTCCTCTGGGAGGCTGCAAACTGCCAGCACGCAGGTGTCCCTGCTTTGGTAGGCCTTGAGCATGTTGATGTACTATACCCTATGTCTCTTCCTGCCCTCATCTCTGGCAATTACATAGTTCACATCATGTACGCACTGGAGTACCGTGTACGGACCTTCCCATGCGGCTTGCAGTTTGTTCTGCTTAATTGGAATTAGCACCAGAACCTTCTGCCCCACTTCAAATTTGCGCTCCCGGGCATTCCAGTCATACCAGCGCTTCTGCCTGGTTTGCGCAGCTTAAAGATGGCTTTGGGCCATCCCTATCAGATGTGGCAAAGTTTCCTTAAACAGCATAAGGCTGACCACAATGAGTATGATAGAAATCATATCAAGTATTGTTCTACAGACTTTGTTTCCTTCTCCCCCTGGTACTCGTGATGCTGCAGGGCTAATTGTACCACAGGTGAGGGGAGTTTCCTCAGCACTACATTCAATGGGACATACAGCTATATCACCTTCCCAAAACACCTTGTCTTGGTCTCCTACCTGAGCTGACTGACCACCCCTCCCCTTCTCTGGGAAAAAGGTGGGCTCCCTCTGTACAGGGTCAGTTCTCAGTTCTGCCTGGAAAGCCAAGTTTTCTACAGCAGCCCATGACACCTTCCCCAGCCTGACATTACCTCCCAAACTCACATCCTGGGCCAGATGTACTAAGCTTGAAAAGTGATAAATATCACTGTGATAAAGCACCAGCCAATCGGCTCCCAACTGTCATTTTTCAAATACAGCCTGTGACATGACAGTTAGGAGCCGATTGGCTGGTGCTTTATCACAGTGATATTTATCACTTTTCAGGCTTAGTACATCTGTCTGCTAGCTCTCTTCACTGTGACTGTAGCACTGAGAGTCAAAGGAGAGGTGTCCCCTATCAATTCAGCTTTGAAAGGCACATTCTCTGTTGAGCTCTCAGTGAGGGGAATGGACCCCTGCTGGGTGTCTGTGTTTGTGTGCCTGCTTGAAGGGAGGGGGGCTAGGGGGGAAGCTGCAGTTTCTGACTTCTCCCTGTGCTGGGAGCAAGCAGTGACAGCAGCTGCCCACACAGACCCTTCTTCTGATTCTCCCCTGGCAGCAGCCCTAACTGGCATATCAGCCATGTATACCGGACCCACCGGGTCACACCTTACACAAGGTACAACATTTCCCACATTGGTACAAGACAATACATTATCAATATAAACACTGTTATCTTGACCTAGTGGATCTTCACGTGGTACCTGGAAAATAACATGAGCATTTTCAACACTACATGGGATCATTTCTGCTTTCCTACAATTAGGTAACTGCTTAATATCGGGATCCCATGGTACCTGGGATGGAATGTGGTTATCTGAGCAAGTTGACAACATAGCATTTATCAAATCAGGCACATTCCCATCACCCTTCACATGTTTACCCCTTTCTGGGCGGGCATCCTGGGGTACCTGAGGGGAAGAGAGGTCAGCAGGAATCCTAGCAACAGAACATTCCTTATTGTCAGTCCCATACTCTGCCCGCATTCCACCCAGATCTGTCTCCTTTGTGCAATCAGTGTCCCCTGGCCCCATGTCACGACCCAACGTCAATGGAAGAACAGGGTTAACATCTAGCACAGTAACATGAATGACATCACCAGCAGTACACCTACCACTATTAGGTGATGGTAACTCATTCCCGACTAAATTAGGGCTTCCGTTTAACTCCACATAGGGACAAGAATTAACAATGATACCCGTTTCCTTCTCACCTTCCCCTATCTCCATCACCTTAACAGTTGCAACATCATCACAGATCATCTCAGGAGCTTCACACAGAAATCACAACATTGCAATGTACAGCATTGTTACATACTACATGAGGTGCATCATATGGTTCAACAGGGTTAGAGACAGTGGGGACAACATTTGCAGATACATGTGGAGTTAGTAAACGTCCCAAGTCAGTAGTCCCAAACACATTTGTGTAAATAATGTCAGTCAGTCTGACCTCTCTCTCCGACATAGTACCACACACAGTTGTGTAACTAGTGTCAGACAGTCTGTCCTCTCTCTCAGACATAGTCTCTTCCACAATCAGGACCACCTGAAAGTCAGCCTCTTCCAGCGACAAATCTTGGGCATCTGGTGGGAGCATGCTGCTCACCTCCTCCTCTTCTCCCAGCAGTTTAAACTGGGCCTTGTGATGCGATGTCTCAGGAGCAGGCTCCACAACGATGTTAACAGGAAGGGGCACCTTTTCCTCGTGGGGCACCCCTGCAGGCTGGACCTTTGTTTCTAAAGCTGGTAACGGAAGCTGTTGTAGGCGATGCCTTTCAGCATCTACCCGGCGGCACTGATCCTTCCAAAATGGGGTAGCGAGCTTTCCCCAATCATAGGCCTCTTGCTGCGCTAATTGAAAACAGTCCGCCAGTTCTCTCAGCAATATCCCATGACTTGCATTGGCACCCCAGCTGCGAAATGCTGCACGATACTGGCTGAAGGCGTTGCTTTCATCGTCCTGTGCATAGGTGAGCTGCGTGATCATCTCCCTGCGGGAATTGTTGCGGCAGGAGATACCTTGCAGCTGACATTCATTGGTTAGTTCCTCTGTACTCATCCTGGCAAACAGGTCATCTTCATCTGGGTCAGCATACCCCCATTGCTCTTCTGACGCTGTCTCGGAAGGGTGCCCGGCAGCCTCCCTGGCTGCCGCACTTTCTGCCTTCTCCCTGGACCTGGCAGAGGTGTCAGACCCCTGTCGGGCATCCGTTGTAAAGTCCAGGGTCAGCTGGTTCTGTGAAACACAGCTGGAATTCACTTGGCCTCCGTCTGCTTCCAGCACGGGGAATTGGTCACAACGCGATCGATGTAGGTTTGCATTTCTGGCCACAGGCTGCCAGTTGAGTTCAGCTAACTCCAACTGAAACTTGCGTTCTGCCTCCTTTTCTGCAGCAGCCGCCTCTCTGTCCAGAGCAGATTCGCGTTCCGCAGCCGCCATTTCCAAAGCAGCTTTCTCTCTCTCTCCAGAGTAGCTTTCTCCCATGCGTTAAACTGCTTTATCAGCTGCAGCACCAACGCAGTGTCCGGCACCTTCACATACTTAAGAACTGTTTGTAGATACAGATCCAAGGCAGAGCTGTCACTGGAAGCATTGTAGGCGTCTGATCCGCGACATGCTGTCCTCACAACCTTCGGTGTCTCCTGCTCCTTTTCCTCTGCTCTGGAACCCGATTGATTCCCAACCTCAGACCTGGAATCCAATTGATTCCCCCCAGCAATTTGCTGCTGGTCCGCATCTCTGAGCGTTTGGATCCTCTGTTCCTTGGTAAGCTCTACACGACTGATACCAGAGTCCACATCACGATCCAACTTTACACTATTAATTTCCGCAGAAAGTAAAAGTCCAGTACGAAATCCATCTCCTGCTACCTCAGTAGCCACAGCCGATGAATTCTCACGTACAAGTCCGCCATCATGATGCTATGTATCATCCTGCACTCCTCTCAATCAGTGCCTCTTTGTGCTGTTCTTTATAAGTAGCTGCCATTCCTCTGCAGTTACTTCTCCAAAATAAAATAACAGGGACGGGGAACAGAAATTGCTTTTACTGTGTGACTTTTACTACTATAAGCTTTGAGTTCTGGTATCTGGTGAATTGCATTCACTTAAGTGTTCCAAATAAAAACAAAAATTACTTTTTGAAATATCCCACTGCTGGCCACCAGTATGTCACGATCCTAGGCACGGCGATTCCCCAACTACGCCAATCTGCGAATCCCTGCCACGTGACACCTTTACTGGATACCTGAGCGCGTGTGTTTATTTCACACAAAACCACTGCCACCAGCCAAAGTACAAACGTTTAGGATATGACCCAGGGAAAACTTATGGCTTTTGCCTGCACCTAGAATTATTAATATTTTCGTAACGCCTCTTTCAGAGAGTTAGGTTGGATACACAACAGAAACCAAATCTAAAATTAGATTATTTAATTCAAGTAAAACAGTTCAAAGCTTATGTTACAGAAAAAAGAAAGTTACAAGAATATAATGATAAAAAAGTCAAAGTCACAACAGAAAGACAACTTCAAGAAAATAAAAATAGGAAGTTAAACCCACCGATACTAGAGATGAGCGGGTTCGGTTTCTCTGAATCCGAACCCGCCAGAACTTCATGTTTTTTTTCACGGGTCCGAGCGACTCGGATCTTCCCGCCTTGCTCGGTTAACCCGAGCGCGCCCGAACGTCATCATGACGCTGTCGGATTCTCGCGAGGCTCGGATTCTATCGCGAGACTCGGATTCTATATAAGGAGCCGCGCGTCGCCGCCATTTTCACACGTGCATTGAGATTGATAGGGAGAGGACGTGGCTGGCGTCCTCTCCGTTTAGAATAGATTAGAGAGACACTTGATTTACTAATTTTGGGGAGCATTAGGAGTACTCAGTACAGTGCAGAGTTTTGCTGATAGTGACCACCAGTTTTATTTATAATCCGTTCTCTGCCTGAAAAAAGCGATACACAGCACACAGTGACTCAGTCACATACCATATCTGTGTGCACTGCTCAGGCTCAGGCCAGTGTGCTGCATCATCTATTATCTATATATAATATTATATATATCTGTCTGACTGCTCAGCTCACACAGCTTATAATTGTGGGGGAGACTGGGGAGCACTACTGCAGTGCCAGTTATAGGTTATAGCAGGAGCCAGGAGTACATAATATATTATATAGTGAGTGACCACCAGACACACAGTGCAGTTTATTTAATATATCCGTTATCTGCCTGAAAAAAGCGATACACACAGTGACTCAGTCAGTCACATACCATATCTGTGTGCACTGCTCAGGCTCAGGCCAGTGTGCTGCATCATCTATATATATTATATATCTGTCTGACTGCTCAGCTCACACAGCTTATAATTGTGGGGGAGACTGGGGAGCACTACTGCAGTGCCAGTTATAGGTTATAGCAGGAGCCAGGAGTACATAATATTATATTAAAATTAAACAGTGCACACTTTTGCTGCAGGAGTGCCACTGCCAGTGTGACTAGTGACCAGTGACCTGACCACCAGTATATATAATATTAGTAGTATACTATCTCTTTATCAACCAGTCTATATTAGCAGCAGACACAGTACAGTGCGGTAGTTCACGGCTGTGGCTACCTCTGTGTCGGCACTCGGCAGCCCGTCCATAATTGTATATACCACCTAACCGTGGTTTTTTTTTCTTTCTTTATACATACATACTAGTTACGAGTATACTATCTCTTTATCAACCAGTCTATATATTAGCAGCAGACACAGTACAGTGCGGTAGTTCACGGCTGTGGCTACCTCTGTGTCGGCACTCGGCAGCCCGTCCATAATTGTATACTAGTATCCAATCCATCCATCTCCATTGTTTACCTGAGGTGCCTTTTAGTTGTGCCTATTAAAATATGGAGAACAAAAATGTTGAGGTTCCAAAATTAGGGAAAGATCAAGATCCACTTCCACCTCGTGCTGAAGCTGCTGCCACTAGTCATGGCCGAGACGATGAAATGCCAGCAACGTCGTCTGCCAAGGCCGATGCCCAATGTCATAGTACAGAGCATGTCAAATCCAAAACACCAAATATCAGTAAAAAAAGTACTCCAAAACCTAAAATAAAATTGTCGGAGGAGAAGCGTAAACTTGCCAATATGCCATTTACCACACGGAGTGGCAAGGAACGGCTGAGGCCCTGGCCTATGTTCATGGCTAGTGGTTCAGCTTCACATGAGGATGGAAGCACTCAGCCTCTCGCTAGAAAAATGAAAAGACTCAAGCTGGCAAAAGCAGCACAGCAAAGAACTGTGCATTCTGTGTCGGTTGCGATGCCTGACCTTCCCAACACTGGACGTGAAGAGCATGCGCCTTCCACCATTTGCACGCCCCCTGCAAGTGCTGGAAGGAGCACCCGCAGTCCAGTTCCTGATAGTCAGATTGAAGATGTCAGTGTTGAAGTACACCAGGATGAGGAGGATATGGGTGTTGCTGGCGCTGGGGAGGAAATTGACCAGGAGGATTCTGATGGTGAGGTGGTTTGTTTAAGTCAGGCACCCGGGGAGACACCTGTTGTCCGTGGGAGGAATATGGCCGTTGACATGCCAGGTGAAAATACCAAAAAAATCAGCTCTTCGGTGTGGAGGTATTTCACCAGAAATGCGGACAACAGGTGTCAAGCCGTGTGTTCCCTTTGTCAAGCTGTAATAAGTAGGGGTAAGGACGTTAACCACCTCGGAACATCCTCCCTTATACGTCACCTGCAGCGCATTCATAATAAGTCAGTGACAAGTTCAAAAACTTTGGGTGACAGCGGAAGCAGTCCACTGACCAGTAAATCCCTTCCTCTTGTAACCAAGCTCACGCAAACCACCCCACCAACTCCCTCAGTGTCAATTTCCTCCTTCCCCAGGAATGCCAATAGTCCTGCAGGCCATGTCACTGGCAATTCTGACGAGTCCTCTCCTGCCTGGGATTCCTCCGATGCATCCTTGCGTGTAACGCCTACTGCTGCTGGCGCTGCTGTTGTTGCCGCTGGGAGTCGATGGTCATCCCAGAGGGGAAGTCGTAAGCCCACTTGTACTACTTCCAGTAAGCAATTGACTGTTCAACAGTCCTTTGCGAGGAAGATGAAATATCACAGCAGTCATCCTACTGCAAAGCGGATAACTGAGTCCTTGACAACTATGTTGGTGTTAGACGTGCGTCCGGTATCCGCCGTTAGTTCACAGGGAACTAGACAATTTATTGAGGCAGTGTGCCCCCGTTACCAAATACCATCTAGGTTCCACTTCTCTAGGCAGGCGATACCGAGAATGTACACGGACGTCAGAAAAAGACTCACCAGTGTCCTAAAAAATGCAGTTGTACCCAATGTCCACTTAACCACGGACATGTGGACAAGTGGAGCAGGGCAGGGTCAGGACTATATGACTGTGACAGCCCACTGGGTAGATGTATGGACTCCCGCCGCAAGAACAGCAGCGGCGGCACCAGTAGCAGCATCTCGCAAACGCCAACTCTTTCCTAGGCAGGCTACGCTTTGTATCACCGGTTTCCAGAATACGCACACAGCTGAAAACCTCTTACGGCAACTGAGGAAGATCATCGCGGAATGGCTTACCCCAATTGGACTCTCCTGTGGATTTGTGGCATCGGACAACGCCAGCAATATTGTGTGTGCATTAAATATGGGCAAATTCCAGCACGTCCCATGTTTTGCACATACCTTGAATTTGGTGGTGCAGAATTTTTTAAAAAACGACAGGGGCGTGCAAGAGATGCTGTCGGTGGCCAGAAAAATTGCGGGACACTTTCGGCGTACAGGCACCACGTACAGAAGACTGGAGCACCACCAAAAACTACTGAACCTGCCCTGCCATCATCTGAAGCAAGAAGTGGTAACGAGGTGGAATTCAACCCTCTATATGCTTCAGAGGTTGGAGGAGCAGCAAAAGGCCATTCAAGCCTATACAATTGAGCACGATATAGTAGGTGGAATGCACCTGTCTCAAGTGCAGTGGAGAATGATTTCAACGTTGTGCAAGGTTCTGATGCCCTTTGAACTTGCCACACGTGAAGTCAGTTCAGACACTGCCAGCCTGAGTCAGGTCATTCCCCTCATCAGGCTTTTGCAGAAGAAGCTGGAGGCATTGAAGAAGGAGCTAAAAGGGAGCGATTCCGCTAGGCATGTGGGACTTGTGGATGCAGCCCTTAATTCGCTTAACAAGGATTCACGGGTGGTCAATCTGTTGAAATCAGAGCACTACATTTTGGCCACCGTGCTCGATCCTAGATTTAAAGCCTACCTTGGATCTCTCTTTCCGGCAGACACAGGTCTGCTGGGGTTGAAAGACCTGCTGGTGACAAAATTGTCAAGTCAAGCGGAACGCGACCTGTCAACATCTCCTCCTTCACATTCTCCCGCAACTGGGGGTGCGAGGAAAAGGCTCAGAATTCCGAGCCCACCCGCTGGCGGTGATGCAGGGCAGTCTGGAGCGACTGCTGATGCTGACATCTGGTCCGGACTGAAGGACCTGACAACGATTACGGACATGTCGTCTACTGTCACTGCATATGATTCTCTCAACATTGATAGAATGGTGGAGGATTATATGAGTGACCGCATCCAAGTAGGCACGTCACACAGTCCGTACTTATACTGGCAGGAAAAAGAGGCAATTTGGAGGCCCTTGCACAAACTGGCTTTATTCTACCTAAGTTGCCCTCCCACAAGTGTGTACTCCGAAAGAGTGTTTAGTGCCGCCGCTCACCTTGTCAGCAATCGGCGTACGAGGTTACATCCAGAAAATGTGGAGAAGATGATGTTCATTAAAATGAATTATAATCAATTCCTCCGCGGAGACATTGACCAGCAGCAATTGCCTCCACAAAGTACACAGGGAGCTGAGATGGTGGATTCCAGTGGGGACGAATTGATAATCTGTGAGGAGGGGGATGTACACGGTGATATATCGGAGGGTGAAGATGAGGTGGACATCTTGCCTCTGTAGAGCCAGTTTGTGCAAGGAGAGATTAATTGCTTCTTTTTTGGGGGGGGTCCAAACCAACCCGTCATATCAGTCACAGTCGTGTGGCAGACCCTGTCACTGAAATGATGGGTTGGTTAAAGTGTGCATGTCCTGTTTTGTTTATACAACATAAGGGTGGGTGGGAGGGCCCAAGGACAATTCCATCTTGCACCTCTTTTTTCTTTTCTTTTTCTTTGCATCATGTGCTGATTGGGGAGGGTTTTTTGGAAGGGACATCCTGCGTGACACTGCAGTGCCACTCCTAGATGGGCCCGGTGTTTGTGTCGGCCACTAGGGTCGCTAATCTTACTCACACAGTCAGCTACCTCATTGCGCCTCTTTTTTTCTTTGCGTCATGTGCTGTTTGGGGAGGGTTTTTTGGAAGGGACATCCTGCGTGACACTGCAGTGCCACTCCTAGATGGGCCCGGTGTTTGTGTCGGCCACTAGGGTCGCTTATCTTACTCACACAGCGACCTCGGTGCAAATTTTAGGACTAAAAATAATATTGTGAGGTGTGAGGTATTCAGAATAGACTGAAAATGAGTGTAAATTATGGTTTTTGAGGTTAATAATACTTTGGGATCAAAATGACCCCCAAATTCTATGATTTAAGCTGTTTTTTAGTGTTTTTTGAAAAAAACACCCGAATCCAAAACACACCCGAATCCGACAAAAAAAATTCGGTGAGGTTTTGCCAAAACGCGTTCGAACCCAAAACACGGCCGCGGAACCGAACCCAAAACCAAAACACAAAACCCGAAAAATTTCAGGCGCTCATCTCGTCCGATACTAGCACACATGCACAGTAGAACGATGAGATGAAGTGAAGCCGCTTCAGATATATCGGAACATTACAGAGCCAGAATGTACTCCTGACTCGCTTCTTTGATAATGGACAACTTACACTCTGAGGGTCTCCTATTTAAAAAAAACATGCTGCCCCTTCAACCCCCCTCCCTCTGGAGTGTTACTGTTAACCCTTCCATAAGCCAGAGAAGGTATTGAGTGTCAGCTCACACTGGGCTTCCCGGCTACTATCTCAGGGGCGAATGGCCTTAAGCTGGCCATACATCAGGACGATATCTTTCCAACCAGCCAACTAGTTGGCTGGTTGGAAAGATAATGTGGCAGTGTGTGGGAGCAAACGATTATCAGCCGTTTGCTCCCACACGCTGAAAAACGGACAGAAACGGTCTGTCCAACTAGTTGGGAAAATCAAACCTGTTTGATTTTCCCAACCAATCGTTCAGGTGTAGGGGAAACTTCCCCCCAACTGAACGATAAGTAGGCGGACACTGCCTGCCAGTGTCCGCCTACTGCGCCGGCAGCATGAAAAGCCCCCCCCCCTCCACCCCATTACCTGTGACAGCGGGCTGTGCAGTGCGGGGCCTGAAAAGGGGGCGGAGCTACGGCGGCACGAGGGGCGGAGCTACACGGAATAGAGGGGCGGAGCTACACGGGACCAGACAGCTTTGCAGTGACGGGCGGCCAGCCAGACTTGGTAAGTGGAGGGTGAGAGAGAAGTGTGTGTGTGTGTGTGTGTGTGTGTGTGTGTGTATATGGTGGTGTGTGTGTGTGTGTGTGTGTGTATGGTGGGGGTGTGTGTGTGTTTGTATATATGTGTGAAGTGTGTGTGTGTGTGTGTGTGTGTGTGGTGGAGGTGTGTGTGTGTGTGTATGTGTGTGTGTGTGTGTGTGTGTGTGTATGGTGGGGTGTGTGTGTGTGTATATATGTGTGAATTGTGTGTGTGTGAGGTATGTCTGTGTGTGCGCGCTTTATGGACGCCACTGCTGGGGGGGCCATTACATGCAAGGACGCTACTACTATAGGGGGGGCATTACGGATAAGGACGCTACTATTGCTGGGGGGGGGCATTACATATAACGATACTACTGCTGGGGGGGCATTATGTATAAGGACGCTACTATTACTGGGGGGGGCATTACCTATAACAATGCTACTACTACTGGGGGGCATTATGTATAAGAACGCTACTACTACATGGGGGCAATACATATAACGATGCTACTACTACTGGGGGGGGCATTATGTATAAGAACGCTACTACTACAGAAGGGGCATTACATATAACGATGCTACTACTACTGGGGGGGCATTATGTATAAGGAGGCTACTAATACTGGGGGGCATTACATATAAGGACGCTACTACTGGGGGGGCATTATGTATAAGGACTCTTACTACTGGGGGGCATTATGTATAAGGACGGTGCTACTACTACTGGGAGGGCATTACATGTAAGGATGCTACTACTACTGGGGGGGCATTATGTATAAGGATGCTACTACTACTGGGGGGGCATTATGTATAAGGACGGTACTACTACTGGGGGCACATTACGTATAAGGATGCTACTACTACAGGGGTGGCATTACGTATAAGGACGCTGGATCAGATGAGTATAATTATCTTTTATTTTCAGGTACCCGTGGATTCTACTTGGAGAAGAGGACCGACTGCTTCGTGTCAACATAGGTAAGTATGTGTGTGTCGACATGTGTGAAATAAAGTTTTACTGTCACGGTGTGTGTCTCCTGTTTTTATTTGGGTATTTTTTTTCCATTAGAACTACAGGTACCAGCGGGCCCGTTTTTCTCCCGCATGCTGGTACTTGTGGTTCTCCAAGTACCAGCTTGCGGGGGAGGCTTGCTGGGATTTGTAGTACTACTGGAAAAAACAATATTCTTTCAATTTTCTCAAGGCTATCAGCCCCCCATCCGCAGCCCTTGGATGGGGGGGGACAGCCACGGGCTTCACCCCTGTCAAAGTCAGAAAAATGTCTTAGTGCACACTGCCATATTTGCACCGCACACTGGTCCGTGCTGCGCATGCGTACGCTCTCCCGTGGAAGCGCATACCCGCAATAGCGTGCACTCGCACGCGCAGTATGCGCATTTACGGTAGAGTTTATGTGATCGTAGCGTGCGACTCATTCGTTACAAAAGTTCACAATTAATGTAGTTTATAGATCATGTTCCCCTCAATAGTTTCTGTAAGTTTGGTTTAGATAGAATGTCCCTGAGCGGAGGAATCCCTCTTTGTATTGCACGAAGGGTCTAACAGGAGTCATACAGCAGTGTTTGGTACCCATCGGAAGAGTATTTAATTAGCAATATTCCGGTGTTGGTTTGGAGCGTATTAATCGCTCGTGCGAATAGTTATGGACATAAGAAGTTTATGTCCATTTCTATGATTTGCACATACTCAGGTATGCGGCGGGAAACCCAGTTCCCCACCCACCTGAGCTGTTGGAAATCAGCACAGCCCACCTGTATGAATCAACCTATGACCTTTGGTTACAGTACAGGGCCGAATTCCTGTGTCCAATAAACTGTAGGATTGTAGGGACTAGGAGATTGCATTGTGTGTGGGGCATAAATAGGCAGACCGACCACATCCAGCTCTCACTCTCTCATCAACGGTTATCTGCTGATAATCGGGAGCTGGATATCGAGGCGCTGGCGATCATACCCTTTGTGCGTAAGTTCTCTCCGCAATCATTGTCTTTCTGTGAGCCAATATCTCTCTTTCTCTCTCTATCTCTCTCTCTCCTCTTTTTCTCTTAAATACTTCGTAGTATTATTGTATTGTATTGTGTTAGACCAGGATAGCATTGTAGTTTATCCCTTAGTTAGGTGTTTGGTTAGGAAGTCTTTGTTATATTGTAGTGTATCATTTGTACTGTGTTACTCTTTTACAAGTATACTAGATATAATACAGATAATAGGCTTTGGAACCCTAAACCAGTATCAGTGTATTTACTATAGTATTAAGTGTTCACTTGAGCGTCGGTGACGCTCAAACAGCTTTGTAGATAGTCAGGTTACACAAGGTTGCATTTACACCCTATACTCACATTAAGGTATTCTGTGTGTTTCATCGGTATAAGGTTTAATATCAAGGTATAGTGTTGTGAGCGTCTGCACCGCTGGTGACCTCCTCGTGGTCTCTAGCGTATGCTACGTTACAGCGAATCTTTCCCCTAGACATAACCAATAAACGTGTCCTGTGATCACTGGGCCGTGAGCGAACGTGACGCTTGAGCGTCTCGCCTACGGCTGAGCGATCGTTACGCAAATAGCGTATCATTACGGTATTTCTTAAGTAAGCAGCGTACAGTGTTCTTAGCTTCATAAGGGTTGTTTATACGACAAAGGAATTTAGCATTGTCAATTGCGGGCTCGTCCGGTCCTTTTCACATCTGCACTAGGTAGATCAGCAGACGTTATCCCCCAGCAAAAGGGTGGGAGGTTGTCTCGCAGTTGCTGACGGGATAAGCGTCTGCTTCGCTTAGGTAAAGAGTGCTGAAGGAATCCGGTAACCGGAAGTAAGAACAAAACGCTTGTGTCTTTTAAAACTGTTTATTTTTCTTTTGTCTTGCGTACGCACGCATATATCTGCATTTCTATTTCATTTTTTCGTATATCACTATTCCTGTTTGCCAAATTTTATAGTTGATAGAAAGGGCTAAAAGGAGATTTGCGGTTATTTAATAGTAGAGGTAATAGTTAAAGTATAGAACAAACACACGGTTTGTCTGAGATACAAGGCAGTCAGTGTGGATTGCGGTAGATGATCAGGGATCATTTACATTGATAAAAGTATATATATTGTGTTACGGTGGATCCTTTGCATTGCGTACACGTGTCGCTAACAAAGACTAGCGTACGCAATCCAAAAGGCAGACGCACGCAGCGTTCATTACGCAACGTAGCGTCTGGTTACGCCCACGTAGCCCAAGTCACGAAAAGTTGAATTAGCGCAAAGCGATAATTAGCGCAAAGCGATAATTAGCGCAAAAGCGATAAGTAACGCACAGCGGTAGATAACGCGAAGCGGTAAATAACGCAAATCTATTTTTGGAAAATCTGAAATTTAGTTTAACAGATCCTGCTCCTAATTGGTAACACTCTTGGCCTGAAGACAATTTCTGCGCAGAAATAGATATAGAAACAAAGTGTACATGTGTTGAGTGAGTGTGTTTTGTATACAAAAGTTTATATAACTTTAAGGTGGAACCAAAAGGAAAGTCGGGTACTCGTTAAGGAACATACGTGTAAGTGACATATACGGTGGCCAGGGAGGCATCTCTGGTTAAATAATATTTGAGCATTAGAGTATAGCGGACCATAAGGTAACAAGACCAGGAGGTCATAAGGAACAAGACCAGGAGGTCGTAAGGTAAAAGGTCCGCTATAAAAGTCCAGTGGCACAACGCCTGGGGTGTTGGTGCAGAACCCATATAGGCCATACAAGCTCTGGTTGAAGGAATCGCAGCCGGAAACATCGATTCCATTGATCTTTCAGTACATGACAAGTAGTGCTCGTATACTGAACGATTGGACCGCACGTTATTGTGTGCAGTAGTTAGTAATCTGACCTAATACCATTAGAGTAAAGTGGTCACAAACGCTATCTGTACATTCTGACGTGATTTGTGTAATTTTTTATTTTTGGAAGGGAAGTTCGCTGGTCACTCAGGAACTATCTAACAACCCCAACTTTACTGGAAAGAGTAAGTGTCCTGCGGGTAACCCTCATATGTTCCAGTAAACTAAAGGTTCACAGGGGCCCTGGGTTGGGTACCACAGCTCTGGTTTACAGTGATTGCGGCATAGGCCAACGTGGGCGAGAAGTAAGTGGGGTACTTGATAAACCACCACCGCCGGCCTGCCCAAGGACATCTTGGTTTGTTTGTAAGGGTGCGCTGAAAGCCTTGATATTCAAGGAGGAATAAGCAACGCCTGCAGATTATGGGGGCCATTTGTTCAGGTAGGGGGCGATCAACCCAGGTTCAGGTTGATTCAGAGAACCGATCCATCGGGTCGGCACGATATGTGATGTGTAAGAAATATGGAAATCACGCTGAAGTTTTTTGTGATGAATGGGAGAGAATGACTGTACAAGACAGGGACAAGTTCCCAAGAATAGGTAGCTTCAGTCCAGAGGTGTTACAAAATTTAAGGAGGAGGATAAGTCTCGTTGAACTAACGAAGAGACAAAATAAACATTATGAATATTTACAGTTATGGCAACAGGAAAGTGAATTACAAAGAGAGTCTATTGACTTTTCTGACTCTTATCTTGAGAGGAGAGACATGGCATCGGGAGAGGAGTTGATTGCGGAGAGAAAAGCACAAGGGTGGAACAATAAAAACGCTCTTAGCAACTGTAATATAGATTATAAGAATAAGTGTAATAAATGTAACAATGATTATTGTAATACTGTTGAATGTACAACTATTAACCTGTGCCAGTTGCACCCCATGTCAAACCTCCCTCAGGAATACAAACAAGACAGTGAGCCCAGAACGATGTCAGCACCTCTTCCAACAACCATCACAGAAGCCATCCAGGTGGACACGACCAAATGGGTAAAGGCAATAATCGAACCCCCTAACGGAGGGTCAGGTGAGGTCGTGTCCACAGGTACGTACAATGTTTCATATCACGCACAAACAGATGTACCCCATATTGTAAGGCCAACACAAGATGATGGAACTGAGCTCAATCTGGCCAGGGTGATCTCAGTCCCCAATGGGAAGACTGACGATCAGGGAATCATTCCCGTCAAGGACAGTGCAATGCGCTGTCTCTTGTCCCGGACCGAATTGAGATCAATTGTGTCTGAATTTCCTGATCCTAGGAAAAATCTAGCCAAATGTCAAAGGTTTATAAAAGAATTAGGAAACGCCACAGAACCCACCAACAAAGAGTGGCGGACAGTGCTGAGGGCATGTTTGCCCTCCAGGGTTGACCCTGAAAAGTTCATTGCTGATTGTAAATTAAACACAGAGGTACCTTGTACGGAGGAACACAATCAGGAATGTATTAGGCAGATTAACCGACAGTTAGGAATATATTTCCCAGCTGCTGTCAAGTGGAATGAAATTTTCTCCATAAGACAAAACGAAAGGGAAAATGTTTCTAATTATTTCAATCGAGCACTGCAAATAATGGCTGGAAACACTGGGATCACGGACATCAAGACAAATGCACAACATAGAAGAATAGCGGTTAAGGTATTAATGAATGGTTTAAAAGATGAATTAAAAACAAGGGTACAGACCACCAACCCAAACTGGAGAGATATCTCGGTGACTGCACTAAGAGAGGCCGTCATCAATCAGGATCAGAATATCACCAGATACAGAGAGTCACAAAGAGATAAGTTAATGGCAGCAAATATACAGGCCCAAACCACAAGACCACCCCAACAAAAGCCCCACACCCCTGCGAGAAACCCAGATATGGTAGTCTGTTACCATTGTCATAAAAAGGGACACATTGCAAGAGATTGTAGATCAAGAGAAAGACAACGACATAATCATGGTATCCCAGGAACCAGGGAAGTACAGGGGAAACGATTGATGATGATGAGCATCCGAGCGTTTGAGGAGGCATCAAATCAACCAAAACCTCAGGTCATTGACACGTGGAGGGAGCCAAGGATTTGTTACCATTGTAGGAGAGAAGGGCATTATGCCAGCAACTGTAATAACACACATAAAGTTAGACCCCCTAGACCAAGAAATGAGCAAAATTACAATACACACCATTATAATCAAGGATCACATAGGCAGGAAAGGTGATTATTAGGAATGGAGGCAAGCCTGAAGTAACGGTTAATGAAGTGGGAGGTCATTCACTAAAGACACAGGAATGACCAGGTTAAACGTTGTAAATGTATTTGTGAAAAATGTTTTTCTCTTTTCTCACTCTCTATCCCCATCTCTGACGATTATTGGTAAGAATTCAAACATTGCATATTCGCTTGGTCCTTGCAGAAGTCTACCAAACCCCAGCATGACCTATCCACCACAATGTATTCTGGCCAGATACAGACAGTGGAATAATGCAAGTGCTGGTGGGGAGGGACTGCTCAAGGAGACCATTAGACACGTAGATACGACAGCCTAATAAGTCTGACAATGTTTTTCTAATACTAACAATGTTTTCTTACAATGTTTAAAAATGCTTTGTTTCTCTTTTCTTATTGATGGTTATTGTCGAGTTATGTGATGTATATATGCACATGAATTGTTCTCTATCTCTTTTGTTTTTTTTATTTTCTCTCTCTTCTCACTCATGTTTCCATGATTTAAAGATGCTATGTCACCCCTCAGTTGGACCAATGGTAATGCCAGATTTTTTCTCCTTACAGAAAGATCGCCGGTTAGGAAGGAATATTGCATCACCAGAATGTTCGTTTGGAAGACTGAGAGACAGCACCTTTGAGAGGACAGCAGAACAAGAGGAACAACAAGACGAGAGAACTTATTATCGTAACAAGTTCTCTCCCCCTCAAACTGTTTTCTTATACCCCCTTTACAAATTTCTTCTTTTCTCCTCCTGTAAGATGGACTTGCCCCAAGAGACTGTGATATGGATTTTTCCGTTGACCATGATGTTGACCAGAGCAGTCTGTTTCGGTGAGAGTACCAGTGAGGTCGAGAAAGGATCCAGAAAGGTCCTGATGACTGAGACGGAGGTGTAAATTTCCAATAGCAACCCAATCACCAAGCAAAGGCGAGTACCGGGCACGATCTAACAACCATGTTATTTGTAAACAACTGTGAAGGAATGTTAGTTCAAAAAGAAAGTTGTATCTGTAGGCTCTGTAACAAAGTAATGCCAATCCAGTTTTAATATCCATATGGACCGGCATCCATTGAGTGACTATCACTCTCTAGTGGGTAACGTGTTGAACCAAACAGATTGTTGGGTATGCTCTCAAGTACCTCAGGGTCACAGTAAATCAGGGCTAGTACCATTTCCTTTAACGTTAGGGGAGGTACTTGAGCTAAGTGGTGGGAGACCGGTGGACCGGAGGTTTAACATCTCCAGCCCTCCTAGTTTGAAGCTCCACCAATACCATGTGGATAGGTCCCTCATATGTTTTAACATCTCCAATCCCAGAAAACCGGGAAATTGGGAAGTGTCATGGAGCAACCTTACCATGACCTTTTCACACAGAGCAGATAGAATGCCTACAGATACAGAGCTCGTACGCCACATAGCCAGTAGAGGAAAATCTTTCCGGTATCGATATACCTTAGGAAATAGGATTACTAAAGTTGGAGAGGTATCACCAGGATACTGTGCACATATCGTACAAACCGATACGTGCATTAGGCAGATGGAAGAATTAGGGTCAGGAGATTTCACCTGGAAGGTTTGTAACATGGTCATGTCCTTCTCCGTCCCATATGTTCTCCCCGATGATGCATATTTCATACGCGGGAGAAAGGCGTACAAGTGGCTTGCCCCAAACTCTGAAGGATTGTGTTATATTGGAAAAGTATTGCCTGAAGTGATGACTTTTACACATGACAAAATGAAGGACATACACCGTGGTGCCCAAGCTCCTTACACTCACACTCACTACGAGCACCTTGTTAAAAGACACCTGTCAGAAAGGTTAGAGCATCCGGCCTCTGATCTTATCCATGAATCCACCGGGATTCAGGTTCTGGTAGCGTTAGATTTCACTCGCACCGCTCGAGGAGTGATGAATTATAAATACATTTCCGCACTCGCCAATTTGTTAGATAATATCACTGAAATGTATGATGACACGTTTAGATACACTGGAAGGGAACTCCAAGCTTATAAAACAGAACTAGTTCAGCATAGGATGGTTCTTAATTATCTTACAGCAGTAACAGGCGGATATTGTGTTACATTGGCAACACAGTACGGCATAAAGTGTTGCACGTATATCACAAATAGCACCGAGGATCCGGTAGAGGTCATAGACCAAAAGATGGACGATATTCTGCAATTAAAGTGGGAATTTCGTCGAAAACACAATCTCACCCTTGCTGCTGTAGGTAATGAGCTGACTGGTTGGGTGTCATGGTTGAACCCGCGAAATTGGTTCTCCGGTTTAGGAGACTGGGCTCAAGGAGTCATAATGGATGTTGGAAAGTTTCTCCTATGTATTTTGGGTGTCGTTATATCTATTGGATTGATATTTAGATGCGGGCAGGCTTTGATGAGGTGCAAGCAAAGTACGAAAGTGATGAGCTTAAGGAGTGAGGAAACTGTAATTAACCTGGATTTGATTTATGACCCAATGCTAGAAACCATGACGTAATGATGTAATGAGTATACGGTCCGTCTTTCACCCATTTCTATGTTTTCCTCCGAGGTACCCACGTAGACGAAGGATTTGATGAGCCAAGGGGCCGACAACGGAAAGATGGAAAGAAGAAGAGCAGTCGACCTGATATACAAGATTTTGATGGACAATGCCATGGGTACCCCAGTTTCCCTAGGAACTTTAAAATCACGATAGCCCAACATTTTTTGTAAATCCATGGACGTTGTTTGCTTTACTCACGATTTATGAGCAAAAGCACAAAGAAGAAGACTCCAATCAACCGACACCAATCAAGACCCCAATCGACGAACGTACATTAACCTGACATAGAATATCATTGCATTTTTCGTAAGTGTTCTTTATCTTCATCTCTGCAACCCTCAGGTAATGACACACATAGACGATAGGGAATTCAGGCACAGATATCAGCAACCACATACCTCCCCCATTCATGTATCATCAACTAAAATGTGCATCCCCATTTTGTTACAACTACAGCCGAAATGAGCTCGGTAAAGTTTGACAGCCCATCCACAGACCTGTACCACAGGATAAGAAGGAATTCAAATGTATACTTCGCAATACCTCGAAGCTTGATCTACCACACGTACGGCACGATGATACATGACCCTCCAAACATGGACTCATACACACATGCTCCTGCTTTCTCACTAGGTCATACCCTCTTCACACCTTCTCCTCTCTCCTCCCCTACCCAACCATGGAAATCAATTAACCCCTGACTTACATTTTTCTCCTTAAATGTTTTGTGGCAGTTATTATTGACTGCCAAAGGGTGGACTGTCAAAGTCAGAAAAATGTCTTAGTGCACACTGCCATATTTGCACCGCACACTGGTCCGTGCTGCGCATGCGTACGCTCTCCCGTGGAAGCGCATACCCGCAATAGCGTGCACTCGCACGCGCAGTATGCGCATTTACGGTAGAGTTTATGTGATCGTAGCGTGCGACTCATTCGTTACAAAAGTTCACAATTAATGTAGTTTATAGATCATGTTCCCCTCAATAGTTTCTGTAAGTTTGGTTTAGATAGAATGTCCCTGAGCGGAGGAATCCCTCTTTGTATTGCACGAAGGGTCTAACAGGAGTCATACAGCAGTGTTTGGTACCCATCGGAAGAGTATTTAATTAGCAATATTCCGGTGTTGGTTTGGAGCGTATTAATCGCTCGTGCGAATAGTTATGGACATAAGAAGTTTATGTCCATTTCTATGATTTGCACATACTCAGGTATGCGGCGGGAAACCCAGTTCCCCACCCACCTGAGCTGTTGGAAATCAGCACAGCCCACCTGTATGAATCAACCTATGACCTTTGGTTACAGTACAGGGCCGAATTCCTGTGTCCAATAAACTGTAGGATTGTAGGGACTAGGAGATTGCATTGTGTGTGGGGCATAAATAGGCAGACCGACCACATCCAGCTCTCACTCTCTCATCAACGGTTATCTGCTGATAATCGGGAGCTGGATATCGAGGCGCTGGCGATCATACCCTTTGTGCGTAAGTTCTCTCCGCAATCATTGTCTTTCTGTGAGCCAATATCTCTCTTTCTCTCTCTATCTCTCTCTCTCCTCTTTTTCTCTTAAATACTTCGTAGTATTATTGTATTGTATTGTGTTAGACCAGGATAGCATTGTAGTTTATCCCTTAGTTAGGTGTTTGGTTAGGAAGTCTTTGTTATATTGTAGTGTATCATTTGTACTGTGTTACTCTTTTACAAGTATACTAGATATAATACAGATAATAGGCTTTGGAACCCTAAACCAGTATCAGTGTATTTACTATAGTATTAAGTGTTCACTTGAGCGTCGGTGACGCTCAAACAGCTTTGTAGATAGTCAGGTTACACAAGGTTGCATTTACACCCTATACTCACATTAAGGTATTCTGTGTGTTTCATCGGTATAAGGTTTAATATCAAGGTATAGTGTTGTGAGCGTCTGCACCGCTGGTGACCTCCTCGTGGTCTCTAGCGTATGCTACGTTACAGCGAATCTTTCCCCTAGACATAACCAATAAACGTGTCCTGTGATCACTGGGCCGTGAGCGAACGTGACGCTTGAGCGTCTCGCCTACGGCTGAGCGATCGTTACGCAAATAGCGTATCATTACGGTATTTCTTAAGTAAGCAGCGTACAGTGTTCTTAGCTTCATAAGGGTTGTTTATACGACAAAGGAATTTAGCATTGTCACCCCTGGCCCTTGGGTGGCTGGGGGGGGACCCCTTGATTGAAGTGGTCCCCACTCCCCCAGGGTACCCCGGCCAGGGGTGACTAGTTGGATATTTAATACCATGGCCGCAGGGCACTGTATAAAAGTGACCCCCGGCTGTGGCATTATCTGTCCAGCTAGTGGAGCCTGATGCTGGTGTAAAAAATATGGGGGACCCCTACTCTTTTTGTCCCCCGTATTTTTTGCACCAGCACCAGGCGCAGAGCCCGGTGCTGGTTTTAAAAATACGGGGGATCCCCTGTCCGTTTTCCCCCCGGATTTTTAGAACCAGGACCGGCTCGAAGAGCCCGAGGCTGGTTATGCTTTGGAGGGGGGACCCCACGCAATTTTTTTTCGGGTTTTTCCCATTCTATTTAAAAAAATATATATATATATAATAATCTTTTAAAAAATATATAAATAATACTTGTGCCTCCAAAAAAGAGGGCACCAGGCAAGCTGTACATTTTACTACATTGGGAGTGCCGAATATCTACATCTTATATATATATATATATATATATATATATATATATATTTGCCTTGGCAGCCCAACCATGCTGGTATCCATAGTTCAGTATAAAAATAAGTAAATCTAATAAATGTATGGTGGTGAAAGAAAAGCCCAGTTTCACTGAAAAAAAGACACTTCTGCATGTTTTGAAATTAAAAAACAAAACAAAACTGAAGAACTGTAGGCAGGCACTGTCCGCCTACTTCGGTGACATCACAAGTTGGACAGAAGTTGGAAGGTTGGTTGGTCTGATGAAAAGTTGGTTAGATGTGTGGAGCACTGGTAAAAAGTTGGTGAGATGTGTGGGGCACTGTTTTAGTTGAACAGACAAGTTGGATGGTTGGAAGTTTGGAGTGTTGGAGAAAAGTTGGTCTGATGTATGGCTAGCATTACTCTTCCCTTCCTTTTGAAGCTGGGCAATCAGCTTTATCAATCATACTAAGACACTTATATAGCTGGATGAAGGAAGTTTTTAATCACCTTCCCTAACCAGCATGTCTTTCTGGTCTCTCTCTGGTGACCCCCTGGGGTCAGGAAACACCTGTTGGGAGATACACAAGCCAGTTGATAGAACACATTTCAGGCCTGACCTGCATTTACTTTAAGATCTCAGCTCTGATTCTGGGATAAGTAAACTAAACTTCACACCTAAGCAGACAGTGTGTATCTATGATCTGTGGCTACAATGAAATGCCAGCAGATCAATCAAGCTTCAACCATTTAACATGCAAAGACAGTTATCACATACTGGTACCTTGATACATCAATTGGAATAATACACATTTCATTCATGCCCATTTCGATGTAACCCAGATGCATTGGCATCACATCCATTGATACATCACTTGGATATCCTGGTGTCATCTATATTGATATCACACTACTTATTAACAGGCTTATTCCTGCTTGAGATAGCCTGGATCATGACACCTCCCCCTTTAAGATCAGCAAGGGAGCAGTGGCACATCAGACTGAAGTCTCCTATGACCTTTTCACACAGGATTTATACATAACCACACACAGGGCATTTGCAGACATTGATCAATACAATATTATTTGCAGTTATGCACGTTCTGGCGTCAGAATAGCGTCCGATCATGACACTCAGGATACATCAACTAACTGAATATGTGGCAACATCTTTACCGGTGTTGAAGTAAGGAACAATTACATATTTTGGTGAGTGCCTTCTTTCAATCTTTGGAGTTGGTTAATATTATTAGGTTACTGGTGTAGTCCCCAATCATGGCTATAAATTGGATATGTGAATGTAGAATCTTCCTTGGTTAGAGGTTACATATATTAGGATTTGTATCCCGGCGGTCATACGACCGATGCCGGAATCACGACAGGCGGGATCCTGATGGCAAGCGCATCGTGTCCATGCACGGCCTCGCTGCGCTCGCAACGCTTCAGGCCCGGTGGCGAGCTTCGCTCACCACACTAGTTTATTCCCCCTTGGGTGGTCCGAGAGTGGGGATTCCGGGCTCCGGTCGGTACTCCATCCGCTGGGATTCTGGCGTCGGTATCCTGACCGCCGGGAAACTAACTGCTTAATATATATATATATATATATATATATATATATATATATATATAAACTACAGCTCCCAGCAGCCCTTAGCGCCCAAGCATTCTGGCCAGTTTCTCAGAGTATGTAGGGCCAATAACAGCGATGCTATTAGATCAACTCAGCTGGATGAAATGGAAAATAGATTTTTAGCAAGAGGTTACCCCCGGGCATTGGTGCAATCGGCCCGCAAAAAAAGCAGTGGCTTCATACAGTACTACCTAGGTGAAGCCAACTCATACAAAATATATGTCCAAAATCATTCCCTGGGTGTGCGAGTATGATGTAGAGAGCAGACAGACACAACAGCAAATCAGACAGCTCTGGCCAATAGTGACATCGGACCCCGACCTTAAAATGCTACATGACAAACGTATCATGCCTAGCTATACAAAAGGGAAAAGCATTAAAGACATCTTAGTCAAAACTGATATGGCCAGATTTAAAGTAAACCCCACGCATTTTCTGTCCAGACGTAATGGATGTTTTAAGTGCACCGGCTGCACGACATGTTCTCACATGTCACCAGGGACCACTATAGCTCATCCCTTTTCGGGTAGAAATTTTAAAATTAGGTGGCCTCTCACTTGCAGTACGAAGTTTGTCATATATGCCATAATGTGCCCCTGTGGGCGCTATTATATTGGCAAGACAGAGTGTCAATTCAAAATCAGAATGGCCCAGCACATGCAGGCCATCAGAAACGCTCTGGCCTCGGGCAGCGGTGACCAACCTGTCGCCAAACATTTTGTGGCATTCAGGCATAGTATGGCCACATTTAAACATCGCATTATCGACCATGTCCCTGAGTCGACACGAGGAGGCGACAGGGGTAAAAAAACTTTTGCAACTGGAGTCCATGTGGATCCACAGGTTGAACACTTTGAAACCAGGGGGGTTGAATGAAAATTTGGGGTTGTTTAATTTTATTTAATTTACCCAAAATTCATCTAATTAATATCATATATTTATCTAGAAATCCCCCAACTACCTAACATTCTGCAGGGTCATGAGTTAGGGCGCAATGAGTATGCCAAGAGGGAGTGCACACCTTTAGGGGTATTTTAGCTCATTGAAAACTAGTCTAGCGCTCGGTTGTACAGTTTACGATATATGTTGCACATGCTTGATAGAATATTACGGTGTTTTGTGGTAACCATATATGTTTTATATGATTGTTTTATCACTATGACCATGTTTTATTCGTATTAGTGTGTATATCTGCACACACTCACTATGTGTCTTAATGAGTTGTTTGTATGCACTACTTAAGGTCATCTTATGACAAGTTGTTTCACTAGTAACTGTTTGTAATTATGGTTTCACTGCAACAGCGTTGCCATGGTCGTGCGGCTGGCTTCCGCGACGTCACCTCCGGTATCGCTGAGGTGCCCGGGGCAGCCGGGCGGAAGCACAGGTGACGCGGCCATTTGGAGACGCTGATGCGAGTGACTGCATGTTTCTGGCGGGTAAGTGATTCCCAATCTATTTAAACACGCTTGTTTATCACTGTTATCCTGAAGGAGGGTAACAGGTCCCTGAAACGTTGATGCCACTTTTGCACAATTATATCTTTGAATTTGAAGCCTCTGAGTGCCGCCTCGTTCATTCTTGGTATTTACAGCTGGGATTTTCTCTGCTGACGAGGGCACCTGAGCAGCATCAGTCCAGCCTTGGATTTTGCAGAGTGCTGGAGCAGTCGCATGTGTATATATATGGGATCCGGTCTGAAGATCCACAGTGTCTAGGTCGACAATGTTTAGGTCGACCACTATAGGTCGACAGTCACTAGGTCAGCATGGATGGAAGGTCGACAGGGTTTCTAGGTCGACATGTGCTAGGTCAACAGGTCTAAAGGTCGACATGAGTTTTTCAAAAAAAAAATTTTTGGATTTTTTCATACTTAACTATCCACGTGGACTACGATTGGAATGGTAAAGTGTGCCGAGCGAGGCGGTAGCGGAGCGAAGGCACCATGCCCGAAGCATGGCGAGCGAAGCGAGCCATGCGAGGGGACGCGGTGCATTAATTTGGGATCCCGGTCACTCTACGAAGAAAACGACACCAAAAAAAAAAAATCCTCACGTCGACCTTTAGACCTGTCGACCTAGCACATGTCGACCTAGAAACCCTGTCGACCTTCCATACATGTCGACCTAGTGACTGTCGACCTATAGTGGTCGACCTAAACATTGTCGACCTAGACACTGTCGATAAAACGAACCACACCCATATATATATATATATTACACATGCAGTCCTAGCAGGCAGCGGCACTCAGAGACTGACACAGAGGGTTTTTTCAAGGAAACGGTGAGTTTTAATACATCACATCTACAGAATCCAACGTTTCGGGGCACCAACGCCCCTTTGGTAAGGTGAAAAAAACAAAGTGTATAAATTGTATCAAGTGTAGATATATATATATATATATATACACACACTATGCGATTCATCGCGCCCTACGGACGCTCTTTTCACTGTCATAAGGGGCTACGCCCCCTTAACCCTTACAACCCCTGTGGCGTACAATATTTTTATTATATGGAGTATTATCTCCAATCATAATTGTGTAAGTGGTTAAATATTGCACGGACAAAGGGCGTGCAATGGTTAAGGGGTCGAAGCCCCTTGCAACAGCATGAACAGTGCACGCAGGGTCTAATGAATCACAGAGTAGATGCAGTGGCTGGGGGAGTGGCAGGTGCGGAGGAGAGGCGGATGGGGTCCAGGGGCGCTGTGGGTGGGGGAGGGGCAGTTGCGGGGGTGTCACTGGTGGGGGAGGGGCTGATGAGGTGGTGCCACGGGTGGGGTCCGGAGCCATCGCAGGTGGGGGAGGAGCAGGTGCGGGGGTGCAGCGGGTGGTGCTTCGGGTGGGGGAGGGGGTCCAGAGCCACCGCGCGTGCTGGAGAGGGCTGTGGGGGTGCTGCGGATGGGGCCCGGAGGTACTGCGAGTGGGGGAGGGGCGGGTAATGCTTCTGTTGCTTCTCCTCCTGGAAGCAGCTAAGCTGCTGTCCTCCCTTTGGCAGTGGCTCTCCCGGAGACACGCACAGCAGCTAAGCAGCCAGTCACTATTGTTAGCGCCGATGTCACAACGCGCCGCATTACAGGCAAGAATATGCACTCAATGAACTACAGCTCTCAGCAGACCTATACGCCATCATTGGTACCCCTGTTTTTTAAAAAGGTAAAGTTTCATCTGATTTGATAATGGACCAATGATGATGTAATGCCTTTTTCATCTTAGCAGAACTGCCATCAAACTGTGTAGGAAAGATCAAACGATCTTGAAATTTCTTTTTAGGTTTAGTGTATGTAAATATCTGTTCAGCTTTTTGTCTACACCCTCGTAATAGTTTTGGGGAATAGCCACGTTCTAAAAAACGTGTAGTGATCTCATTGCATTGGTCGTTTCTACGTCTTGGTTCGGAATTCAGCCTCATTACCCTCAAGAACTGTGAAGTCGGCAGACTCTCTTTTAGAGCTGAGGGATGATGGCTGGTAGCTAACAATAACTGATTACGATCTGTAGGTTTCCGAAAGAGGGTATAACTCAACTGTGTACCTGTATTGATGAGAGTAACATCCAGAAAATTAATTTCTGGATAGGAACTCGTTTGTGTAAATTTTATGGGACTAGGCAATGCGTTCAACTCCTCCACCATCGTATTGAATTGAACCTGTGTCCCTTGCCACAATAAAAAGACATCATCAATGAATCTGCGGAAAAAAATAATGTTGTGCCCATATTTTGGAAAAATATAAGTACTCTCGTACCATGCCATGAATAAATTAGCGTAAGCAGGTGCCAGATTTGACCCCATTGCAGTACCGGCAATTTGCATATAGAAATCCTTTTTATATACAAAGTGATTATGTGTGAGTACCAACTCGATCAACTCCAACAGAAACTCTGTGGGGTACTCAGTACAAGGTGTGCATTCAAATGCTGCTCTTAGCACTCCTAATCCTGCCTGATGAGGTATTACGGTGTACAATGAACAGACATCAAGGGTAACCAAAAGAGTTCCACTGGTCACCCTGATGTCTGTTACATGCTGTAGAAAATCACCAGTATCCCTCAAATAACTAGGGATTGAATGAACCATAGGTTGTAATAAACTATCCAAGAAAATGGCAAGTGGTTGAAGGAGAGACCCCTCGGCGGCAATGTATATATAGTACATTAAAGTTTTACTTTCACGGTGTGCGTGTACTGTTTTTATTTGGGTATTTTTTTTGCAGTAGAACTACAGGTACCAGCGGGCCCGTTTCCCCCCCGCATGCTGGTACTTCTGGTTCTCAAAGTACCAGCTTGCGGGGGGAGGCTTGCTGGGACTTGTAGTTCTGCTACAAAAAACAATACTCTTTTATTTGACACAAGGCTATCAGCCCCCCATCCGCAGCCCTTGGATGGGGGGGGCAGCCTTGGGCTTCACCCCTGGCCCTTGGGTGGCTGGAGGGGGGGACCCCTTGATTTAAGGGGTCCCCACTCCTCCAGGGTACCCCGGCCAGGGGTGACTAGTTGGGGATTTAATGCCACGGCCGCAGGGACCGGTATAAAAGTGTCCCCCGGCTGTGGCATTATCTCTCCAGCTAGTGGAGCCCGGTGCTGGTGTAAAAAATACGGGGGACCTCTACGCTTTTTGTCCCCCGTATTTTTTGCACCAGGACCGGACGCAGAGCCCGGTGCTGGTTGTAAAAATACGGGGGATCCCCTGTCAATTTTTCCCCCGTATTTTTACAACCAGGACCGGCTCGAAGAGCCCGAGGCTGGTTATGCTTAGGAGGGGGGACCCCACGCATTTTTTTTCTGGGTTTTTTAAACACTTTTGTGCCGTCCAAAAAGTCGAATCCAGGACGCACACTATCTGTCAATTGGTCCGTTTTTCGACAGCGGGACTGTCAAATCCGTTTTTTATTGAATATGTCGAATTCGGGTCCCGGCGGGAGGGTATGTGACTGTCGAATTGTGTCGAATTTAAAAACGGGCGAATTCCACCCGGAATTCGACCGCAATTGCATATACCTATATGAATTGCAAGAATCCATTATTTTTTTCCACTAATTTGGTATTTGTGAGTATGCAAAAATACTGAGTTTTCACAGTCTAGGACTGTGATATTACAATACAAAAAAAAAATATTTAATGTCAGAAGTTACAGGCTTTAATTTAATATACCACTTCAATGTGTGGCATTGTATTGGGAGGAGTTTGCAACCATTGCATTTACATGGCAACTTTTACTATTTAAAGTTCAGTATAAGGCTGGTAGTGCTTCCATAGAAATGCTGACATAAAAGTGTTATTATAATATTAGCATTATACCTGCATTAAACCAAAGGTAAATAGAAGGAAAACATCAACAAACCAAACCTGTGACATATGGACTGCCTTAATGCCTCAAAAGTATGTAATTCATCTTATGCATATTACATACCTCCCAACATGACCCTCTCCAGGAGGGACAGAATGCTCTGCTCCTGGACTTCACTCTTAATTTATGCTTGCCATCACCTGTTCTGAAACACCTTTCTTATCCATTACCCTATTCAGGGCCGGTGCAAGGTAATTTGGCACCCTAGGCAAAACTTATGCGCCCCCCCCCCCCACACACACACACACTCTGTGCCTCTCATACCCTTCACTGTCAAACAGCCCCCCCCCCTTTATTCTGTCACTCAGCAAACCCCCCCCCCCCCAATCTATGTCTCTCAGCAACGTTCACTGGCGACTACTCTGTCTCACGTGTGCCTGTGAGCCGTGGGCGCAGCAGTCTGTAATGTTGGCATCGCGCTCCCCGGTTCCTGGAAGCCTGCAAAGTGGGAGGCAGTTGTGCCGTCCAGCTGTCCCCATATGTAGTCTGCATTGTGCTGTCCGCCCTCTCCGCATCTGTATGTGCTGCATTGTGGTGCTGGCCCCCACCCCATCTGTATGTACTGCATTATGTTGCCCCATATTAATATATATATATATATATATATATATATATATATATATATATATAGAGAGAGAGAGAGAGAGAGAGAGAGAGAGAACTCACCAGCCTGTGTACAGGTAAGCCCACTAATGGTGCTATCAGATGACGTCTTACGGCTTCACTTGGATGGCCGTCTGGCCAGCAAGCCTCTGCATCCATTGACAGAACAACACCCCTGCTCCCCTACGCCAGTACATCATTATGTCACACCGGACCAGCACTCTCCCTCACTGAATCAGCTGCTCCAGTACCTTCTGGATCCAAATAAATAATTTTCCATACAAACACACAGCGGCACTTGGAGTCTTAATTTTAACTTTCACACTGGGCAACTTTGAGCTGAAAGCAGGTCACTGTTGGTGTGTTGAACTGCTTTCAGTCGCCCAGTGTGTATGCCCCAGCGATTACCGCTGATGCGCGCTCCCGCTTCATCGCCGGCAGCCGCCATTCATCTGCTGGTATTACAAGTAGATGAACGGCGGGGTGAACAGCTTTCCATAGCCGTTCACCCCCGGTGACATCGCTGGGAAGTGGGGAAAAAATTGCTCAGTGTGTATACACATTAAGTGTATTCATAATCTATATCCAACATTTTGGGGCTGGATCGCCCCTTTGTCAAGGGGATTTACCTTGACAAAGGGGCAATCCAGTCCCGAAATGTTGGGTATAGATATGAATACACTAAGTTAAATTTAAGACTCTGGTGCCGCTGTGTGTTTGTATAATTTTTTTTTTTTTAAATAATAGTAAATAAAATAATATATATATATATACATATATATGTATATATATATATACGCAATATCTACACCATTATATGTTGCTGTACAGTACTTGGCTTGTTATGGCCTCTCCAGCTGTGATGTCACTACAAGTTCCAGCACATTCAGCTGACAAGATCTGCTGGGACTTGTAGTCCCACTACATATGGACAGGCGCAGTCAGCAATCAAATTACTCTTAGAGCCCCTACCTGTTCTTAAACAGCTCATGTACCAGAGCTGTCCCCAACTGCATAAGACCAATCTGTCTGTGGACAGCAGGGACGGACTGGGAACTAAAAAAAATTCTAGAAGTGGCCACATGTGGGTGGCACCAAATCAATGGTAGGCGGAGCCAACACCAAAGTAGGCGGGACAGTACACAAGGCCATAAATATGGGGTGCGAGCAGTGCCATCGCGAAAAGGTCCTCGGGGCAGCACCCTGTGCTTTGGATGTACTTAGAATTGAAACTTTTGTTTCCATGTGCCTCCAGACTGGCACTGCACTGTAAATGCACAGTATGAGCCCAAATTCACATTACGCCACACAGTAGGAGCCAAATTCACATTACACCACACAGTATGAGCCCAAATTCACATTACCCCACACAGTATGAGCCAAATTCACATTACGCCACAGTATGAGCCGAAAATCACATTACGCCACACAGTATGAGCTGAAATTCACATTACACCACACAGTATGAGCCAAATTCACATTAACCCCGCACAGTATGAGCTGAAATTCACATTAAGTATTTCCCCAGAAGTGCCAGTTACAAATACCACCAGAGGTGCCAGATACAGATAATCCCCCAGTAGTGCCCATCGCCGCCGCTGCTGGTTTGCTGCCGCTACTTGTCCTCCTCACTGATGCCTCCTGCGGTGGTGGCCATTTGAAACATGGCACCGGCCGTCAGCATATCAAAGCTTGCGGTCCATCAGCCAATCAAGAGCCGCTGCTTCTGGTCCGCAAGTTCTGATTGGCTGATGGGCGACACCACATTTAGAATGGCCGGCAGCAGGGGGCGGCTTGTTGAGAGAATTGATCGGCACGCAAGGTGCTGACCGCCGAGTGGGATTCAGTCAGGGCCAGTTCTCCTGATAGTGGCCGCTGCATGCACCGCACTACATTGGGTCGGCTGGCGGGGAGGTGGCCCCGCACACCAATAACCCCAGAATTTGCCAAACTGTGTTTAATCCCTGTGCTCCTTGCATGTAGCTGTTGATGGGCATCAGCTTACCTACCTCAGCAATATCTCCCTAATGGTGGGTACTCACTGGTAGATATATCTGCCGATCAATTGATCGGCAGATATATCTACGGACGGATCGGGCAGTGTGTTGAGCATACACACTGCCCGATCCGTTGGGGACTGACGTCATGAACTGGATGGGCGTGTACACACGCCCGCCCAGTTCAGCTGTCAATCACCGCCGGCCGCCACATCATGTGTACGGGCTGCCGGCTGGTTGCCCATACACACACAGCGATGCGCCAATATATCGGTAGATATATTGGCCGTCGGCTGTGCTGCGGGGCCGACGCGATACGTCTGTGAACAACGGAGTTCACAGATGTATCGCGTGTACATACTGGCCGATGGTCCCGCAATATATATTGGCCGTTCAAGAGAACGGCTGATATATCGGCCACTGTGTAGGGGCCATAATTCAAATGTATTTCATTTAAATATCCACTGGGGCTTGCCCCAAAGCAAAACTAATGGCCAGTCTGACCCTGTCTAACACATAATGTAACTTTAATGGACATACACTGGACCCATGCACTGACAATAAGATGATGCTATCTAGATATCATATTGGTGACTAAGTTTGTAAATAGTGAGTACACTATTACCTGCAGGAGCTCTGTGCTGGATCCACATAGCTGGCGATGGAGGGGAGGAATTGGAAATCGCGGGCCGTGGGAGGGGCGGAGTTTCAGAAGGGGGCGGAGCCTTAGCTTCTGGATGGTGCTGCTGCTGTAACCAGGAAAAAAAGAATAATCCTGGGGGAAGGAGATCAGGCCAGGGAAGTCTGCACTGAAGGGCCTCCACTCTGCTGTTCTGCAGCAGCTGTCGTGATGCCGACAAGTGAAGAGCCTCTGCTCAGACTGCCCTGCAGGACTCTTATGGCAGTGTGACGTCTCCCTTGCACACCCTGCCCTCCGGCTTTCCTGGACTTGCAGGAGGCTCAGGGAAAAAACTTTTACCCAGGCTTGCCTACCCTCCTAGCGGGAGGCTGAATGCAGGAGGGAACTAGAGCATCTGATGACGGGGAGGGAGGGCAGCTCTCCCCATAGTGACCGACCGCTGCCCGCAGTGCGCTCAGCTCAGTGCAGTGATACAACAGCACGGGCTGCTGGGAAGGTAGGGTAGGAGAGAAGCGCCCTCTCTCCCTATACGCTGCTTTGAATGATCTGCTTCAGCTGCGCTGTGTGCGATCCGGGGAGGAAGGTGATCGTCACGCGCAGGCTGGGGTGGTCCTGTCACTGTGCACATCGGCGGGTCCTCTTATCTGTCAGGGCGGGACGACGTCACCCTTTGATGTCGGCTCTGACCGGGACAGGTATCAAGTGTGCGGCGGGCGCGGCGATACCTGAGCGTACCCGGCCGCATACATGAATCACTAGTCGGCTCTAGTTTCTACATTAGAGTGTGCACCCGTTTGCACACCTATGAAACTACTGTTTTTTCAGGGCAGCATCAGCGGACCGCCCCTTCATGTCTCCCGCCCCTAGGCAGCTGCCTAAAGCTGCCTAGTGGAAGCGCCGGCCCTGACCCTATTCAATACAGGTGTCGGCAATCATAAATTAAGGAAAAGCCAAGAAGCAGAGCATTGTGTCCCTCCTGAAGAGGGTCATGTTGGGAGGTATGATATTATGTCTTTTTAAACTATCAAGACATCCCAAATCTGCTCACTAGAGTTCTATGCAAACTCATGTATGTTTTTTGATGTAATGATTTGCTTGCAATTGGCATTGCATGTGTGGAGAAGTTGCTCAGTGAAACATAGTTTATTATTGCATGCTATCTGGTGTTTATCTCCTTTGATAATTTGGCCATTGTGGCAAGGTGTACTATATCTTTACATTTAGTGATGTGTAGTCATGGCGTAAAGGAAAGAGTGTGATTCCTGATTAGTAAAAAAAAGCATATAACAAACACTGAGCAACATCACCAAACAGGGCATTTCAACTTTAAACTTGTCATTTATTTTGTACTGTCTGGACATGGCTACTAATAAGAGATGCACAGACAACATTCTTAAAGCTGTATGTGCAAATGCTAGGAGCTAAGGAGACAAAATTCCTGAGCGAATCGCGATAATGTCAAGGGATAACCTGGACATTGAGGCAATTACAGAGTCATGGTGCAATGAGAGTCATGAATGGGACATAGCTATACCAGGATACAATTTATTTAGGAAGGATAAACTGGGAAGAATAGGAGGAGGGGTAGCAATGTATGTGAAAAAAAGCATAAATGCTACTTTAGTACAAAATATTTAAGACAAAATGAGGCCCTTTGTGTCACCACAGAAACCGGGTAGAAGGACATTATTCGCACTGGGGTGATCTATAAACCACCAGGCCAGGGGCAAGATTTGGACAGGAACCTATTGATGGACATCACTAAAATGGCTTTAAAGGGAGAAGTCTTAATCATTGGAGACTTTAATTTACCTGATGTAAATTGGGAGGGGTCTTTTGCAAGTTCAGCTACAAGTGTCAAATTTCTAAATTCCTTACAGGGAGCATCTCTCAAGCAATTGGTGAGGGAGTCCACTCGCAAAGACTCAATATTAGATTTAATTCTCACAAATGGTGACAGGATATCAAACATATACAGTTGTGCTCATAAGTTTACATACCCTAGCAGAATTTGTGATTTTCTGGCCATTTGTCAGATAATATGAATGATAACCCACAAACTTTTCTTTCACTCATGGTTAGTGGTTGGGTGAAGCCATTTATTGTCAAACAACTGTGTTTACTCTTTTTAAATCATAATGACAACAGAAACTACCCAAATGACCCTGATCAAAAGTTTACATACCCTAGAAATTGTGGCCTGATAACATGCACACAAGTTGACAAACGGGTTTGAATGGCTACTAAAGGTAACCATCCTCACCTGTGATCTGTTTGCTTATAATCAGTGTGTGTGTGTATAAAAGGTCAGTGAGTTTCTGGACTCCTGAAAGACCCTTGCATCTTTCATCCAGTGCTGCACTGACGTGTCTGGATTCTGAGTCATGGGAAAAGCAAAAGAATTGTCAAAGGATCTGTGGGAAAACGTACCGTATATACTCGAGTATAAGTTGACCCGAATATAAGCCGAGGCACCTAATTCTACCACAAAAACCTGGGAAAACTTATTGACTCGAGTATAAGCCTAGGGTGGGAAATGCAGCTCTAGCCGTACACAGCCCTCAGTGCCAGATATGCCCTCATACTGCCAGATATGCCCCCACAGTGCCAGATATGCCCTCATACTGCCAGATATGCCCCACAGTGCCAGATATGCCCTCATGCTGCCAAATATGCCCCACAGTGCCAGATGTGCCAGATATGCCCTCATACTGCCAGATATGCCCTCATGCTGCGAAATATGCCACTCATGCTGCCACATATGCCCCACAGTGCAAGATGTGCCAGATATACCCTCATGCTGCCTGATATGCCCCTCATGCTGCCACATATGCCCCACAGTGCCAGATGTGCCAGATATGCCCTCATGCTGCCAGATATGCCCCACAGTGCCAGATATGCCCTCATGCTGCCACATATGCCCCTCATGCTGCCACATATGCCCCTCATGCTGCCACATATGCCCCCTCCCCAAGTGCCAAATATGCTCCCCCAGTGCCTGTTACTCACCCCTCCGTCGATTCCGCGCTGTCTTCTGAAGGAGGGACACGGAGCGCACAGCGCGCGCCTCTCCTGTGTCCCTCCTGCATCTCCGGCGGGTCTATTAAAGGAAGTGCCAGTTCGTGATCAGAGGTCACGAACGGTTACTTCCTTTAATAGACCCACCGCTGCCGCCAGAGATGCAGGAGGGTCACAGGAGAGGCGCACGCTGTGCGCTCCGTGTCCCTCCTTCACACTGACCTGCCTGTCACACTGCACTGCCACTGACTCGAGTATAAGCCGAGGTGGCTTTTTCAGCACAGAAAAAAGTGCTGAAAAAGTCGGCTTATACTCGAGTATATACGGTAATTGAACTGTATAAAACAGGAAAGGGATATAAAAAGATATCCAAGCAACTGAGAATGCCAATCAGCAGTGTTCTAACTCTAAGTATGAAATGAAAAAAGAGGGATTGTGTGGAAACCAAATCACGGTCAGGTAGACCAACAAAAATTTCAGCCACAACTGCCAGGAAAATTGTTCGGGATGCAAAGAAAAATCCACAAATAACTTCAGCTGAAATACAGGACTCTCTGAAAAAAAGTGGTGTGGTTGTTTCAAGATGCACAATAAGGAGGCATTTGAAGAAAAATGGGCTGCATGGTCGAGTCGCCAGAAGAAAACCATTACTACGCAAATGCCACAAAGCATCCCACTTATAATACTCCAAACAGCACAGAGACAAGCATCAAAACTTCTGGAACAAAGTCATTTGGAGTGATGAGACCAAAATTTAACTTTTTGGTCACAACCATAAACGTTGCATTTGGAGAGGAGTCAACAAGGCCTATGATGAAAGGTACACCATTCCTACTGTGAAACACGGAGGTGGATCGCTGATGTTTTGGGGATGTGTGAGCTACAAAGGCACTGGAAACTTGGTCAATATTGATGGTAAGATGAATGCAGCATGTTATCAGAAAATACTGGAGGAAAATTTGCACTCATCAGCCGTGCAGTTCATGCAAGACAGCCCAAGAATTTACAAGAACTGGAGGCTTTTTGCCAAGAAGAATGGGCAGCTTTACCATGTGAGAAAATAAAGAGCCTCATCCACAACTACCACAAAAGACTTCAAGCTGTCATTGATGTTAAAGGGGGTAATACACGGTATTAAGAACTGGGGTATGTAAACTTTTGATCAGGGTCATTTGGGTAGTTTCTGTTGTCATTATGATTAAAAAAAAAGAGTAAAGACAGTTGTCTGACAATAAATGGCTTCACCCAACCACTAACCATGAGTGAAAGAAAAGTTTGTGAGTTATCATTCATATCATTCATATTCTCTAACAAATGGCCAGAAAATCACAAATTCTGCTAGGGTATGTAAACTTATGAGCACAACTGTATGTGAGTGAGCACCTGAGATCCAGTGATCATCAAGCAGTATGGTTTAGTATACAGACAGGATCCAAATCCTGTCACACAAAAACAAAAGGTGTTGGATTTTAGAAATGGTGACTTTGCAAAAATGGGGAGATGTTTAAGTGAGTCATTGGTGGACTGGAGGAACATTGAAGGAGTGCAGGAGAGGTGGGAAAGACTGAAAAGTGCAATACTAAGGGCAACAGACCTTTGTATCAAAAGGGTTAGGAAAAGCACCAGGAAAAGGAAGCCAGTGTGTATCACAAAAGAAGTATCAACTAGTGTGAAAGCAAAAAAGATGGCTTTTAGGAAATACAAACAGACTCAAAATAATAACAAAGAGGTGTATCTTGCCAGACGGAAGGATGCTAAGAAAGTAATCAGACGTGCAAAGGCAGAAGCGGAGGAGAAAATGGCCCAGTCAGTAGATAAAGGGGGCAAAACTTTTTTCAAGTATATAAATGAAAGGAGAAAATCAAATGGAGGAATAATAAGACTTAAGACAGAGAGTGAGAATTTGGTGGAGGGAGACAAGGCAATAGCAGATCACCTAAATCATTATTTTTGCTCAGTATTTACTACAGAAGGAGAAGGGGAGGGGCCACAGTTAAGTTTCAAGGACATTTATAAAGTAGATTAAAGTACATTTAAAGAGAAGACCCTAACAGAACTTTCAAAACTAAAAAGTGGATAAATCAATGGGGCCAGATGGGATACACCCAAGGATACTAAAAGAGCTAAAACATGTGCTGGTGGCACCATTAACAGAATTATTTAACCAGTCACTAAATACAGGTGCCATTCCAGAGGACTGGAAAAGAGTAAATGTAGTTCCACTGTACAAAAGTGGAAGCAAGGAAGAAGCAAGTAACTACAGACCAGTAAGCCTTACATCAATAGTAGGGAAAGTAATGGAAAAACTATTAAAAGAAAGAGTTATGGAATATCTTAAATCAAACAGCATGGATTTACTGGTGGGAGATCATGCCAAACAAATCTTACTGACTTTTTATACTCTGTGATGAAAAATGAAAATAATAGATCAAGGGGGAGCTGTAGATGTAGCATATCTTGACTTTAGTAAGGCATCTGACACTGTCCCACATCACATACTGCTAAATAAACTAGAAAGTTTGGGGGTGGATTATAAAACAGTTATATGGATAAGAACATGGTTGCAGGATAGGAAACAGACAGTTGTAGTAAATGGAGTGCAATATATGGAGGGAAATGTTACCAGTGGAGTACCCCAGGGATCTGTACTTGGACCAGTTCTCTTTAATATCTTTGTTGGTGACATTGCAAATGGTATTGAAGGGAAAGTATTCCTTTTTGCAGATGATAAAAAGATATGCAACAGCACACCAGGAGGGGTAAAACAAATGAGTGATGACTTAGCTAGGCTTGAGAAATTGTCAAGAACGTGGCAACTACAGTTTAATGCTAAAAAATGCAAAATCATGCACTTGTGTCTCAAAAACCCAAAGGCTAAATATAGTATCAAAGGTACTATAATGGAAACTACAGAGGAGGAAAGGGATTTAGGAGTCACTATTTCAAGTGACTTAAAGGCAGGGAAGCAATGCAACAAAGCAAAAACACAAGTCAGATGCTTGGTTGCATAGGGAGAGGAATCAGTAGCAGGAAAAAAAAAAAAGGAGGTAATAATGCCACTGTATAGGTTATTAGTACGGCCTCATCTGGAATACTGTGTCCAGTTCTGGAGACCAAATCTCCAGAAGGATATAAATACATTAGAGAGTGTACAAAGAAGGGCAACTAAAATGGTGCATGGCCTACATAACAAAACTTACTCGGAAAGGCTAAAAAAGATCTTAACATGTATAGTTTGAAGGAGAGAAGGGAAAGGGGGTACAAATATACCAAGGGTCTTAAAAAAGTTCAGGAGGGAAACATTCTTCAAAAGGAAGAGAAGTATTAGAACTCGAGGACATACACTGAAACTGGAGGGAGGCAGGTTCAGGGAAAATGTAAGGAAACATTACTTCACAGAAAGAGTAGTTGATAAGTGTAATAGCCTGGAAAAAGACTGTTGAGCAATTTAAACATGCTTGGGATAGGCATATGAATATCTTTACAAAGAATTAAGGTTCAAAAAGGGTTGAAATTGCCTAAGGATAAAAAAAAAGGGGCAAATTAGATGGGCCAAGTGGTTCTTATCTGCCGTCAAATTCTATGTGTCTATGTAAATTCAAGGTCATGTATTCAACATACACACACACACATATACATATATATATATATATATATATATATATCAGCAAAATAGCCGGCACTCCCCTTGCTACCTTGATAATTGCTCCGGTGCCCTCCTTAGGATACGAAATCCATCAACAGCCAGAAGAATAGGCGGCACTCCAGAGACTTTGTATCCAATACTTCTTTTTATTGAAGGATGAACCTTCAATAAAAAGAAGTATTGGATACAAAGTCTCTGGAGTGCCGCCTATTCTTCTGGCTATATATATATATATATATATATATATATATATATATATATATATATATATATAATGTCCATTGGATCCGGCTCTCCTATAGTGTAACTTGTATGGCTTAGCTATAATGTACTGCATGCCACACAGTATGTTTTATTATATTAGTTAGTATAATGTCTAAATGCTAGTATTGTATATATGACCATTCTTTAGCATATCCATATGTCTGCGCCCAGTATGTGATGTTTGTCCAGATGCTTGTAGTATGTACTCATATCATGCCCGCTACTTCTTGTATTTCCAGTTGTACGTCTGTTGGTTTTTATTGTGTGTTGTAACTATAGTGACGGGGAGCACGGTACGGGATGATGAGCATTACGTCATCTCCAGGCGCGCTAGATGGAGCGGGCGGCGTCCCGTAGCCCGCAGCGTGCATTTGCACATGGGTGATGGTACACTTTATAAGGTAAGATTTGTACACTTGTTTGTTTTGACCTGAGGAAAATGACTTAATAAATGTCATTGAAACGTTGTCTACTACCTGCCCAAGAGAGCCATTGATTGAGACACCAGGAGTGCCACGTTCTTTGTATCTATATATATATATATATATATATATATATATATAAAAATATAAAATATGTATGTGTGTGTGTGTGTGTCTCTGTCTATCTGTGTGTGTGTGTGTGTGTGTGTGTGTGTGTGTCTGCGCGCAGAATGTTTGGTAACTAGTGCTGCGCTTTTTAAACCTTAGTAGTGATAGTTTTAGATATACTGGAGATTTCTACATCCAAATCATTATTTTCTAATTGTAATTGGCAGCAACCCCACAGATTGGTCCCCTACCTGATGGGACCCAGAAAATGGATGTATGGAAACTGTTTCTTTAGGGGGTGCCTGATGTTTATAGATAGCTAGGGATCAGTATCAGTGCCGTAACTAGGCATTTTAGCGCTGTGTGCAAGAATCGACATTGGCGCCCCCCCCCCCCCCCCCCGTACAAGATAGGCGCAGCCGCGCGAAAAATATATAGGGGCGTGGCTTCACGGGAAGGGGCGTGGCAACAAAATAATAGCAATTCATACTACGGTGCACAGTAGTCTCCATTATTCAAATTATGCTGCACAGTAGCGCCACTACACCAAGTAGAGCCCCTTTTATACATTACAGCAGACAGCATCCCCCCTTTTTACACATTGCGGCAGCCAGTCCCCCTTTTTACACATTGCGGCAGCCAGTCCCCCTTTTTACACATTACGGCAGCCAGGACCACTTTTTACACATTGCGGCAGCCGGGACCCCTTTTTACACATTACGGCAGCCAGTCCCCCTTTTTACACATTGCGGCAGACGGGACCCCTTTTTACACATTGCAGCAGATGGGACCACTTTTTACGCATTGCGGCAGCCGGGACCCCTTTTTACACATTGCGGCAGCCAGTCCCCCTTTTTTACACATTGCGGCAGACAGGACCACTTTTTACACATTGCGGCAGACGGGACCCCTTTTTACACATTGCGGCAGCCAGGACCCCTTTTTACACATTGCGGCAGCCAGGACCCCTTTTTACACATTGCGGCAGCCAGTCCCCCTTTTTACACATTGCGGCAGACAGGACCACATTTTACACATTGCGGCAGACGGGACCCCTTTTTACACATTGCGGCAGCCAGGCCCCCTTTATACACATTGCGGCAGCCAGGACCCCTTTTTACACATTGCGGCAGATGGGACCCCTTTTTACACATTGCGGCAGATGGGACCCCTTTTTACACATTGCGGCAGATGGGACCCCTTTTTACACATTGCGGCAGATGGGACCCCTTTTTACACATTGCGGCAGATGGGACCCCTTTTTACACATTGCAGCAGACGGTGTCCGAGAGAGAGAGAGAGAGAGAGAGAGAGAGAGAGAGACATACTTACCTTCTCCCCGCTGACAGGCTCCTCGTGCAGCTTCCTCTCGGTGCAGGCAGGTGAGAAGGAGGAGGTGGGAGGGGGAGCAGAGAGCCGCAGCAGCGCTATTTGATTGGTAGTAAGCGCCGCTGCAGCATCCCCCTCTCCTTCTGTATTGGCTGCCTGGCGCTGCTGTGGATGCTGGGATGCATCCCAGCATCCACAGCAGCGCCAGGCAGCCAATACAGAAGGAGAGGGGGATGCTGCAGCGGCGCTTACTACCAATCAAATAGCGCTGCTGCGGCTCTCTGCTCCCCCTCCCTCCTCCTCCGCTGCCCGGCGCTCCTGTCTTCTCTCTTCACAGTGCGGCGCACGGCGCAGTTCAGAGGCGGCATGTAATGAGTCAATTTGACTCATTACATGCCGCTGGCCGTGCGCCCCCAGGGCAACTGCGCTGTGTGCCAAGCCCCCTTGGCACACACGTAGTTACGGCCCTGATTAGTATCCTTTGAATTTATAACAATTGTAAAAAGATTATCCAATCTCTTATACCAAGCTATTTAGGGAGTACAACTGCATCAGTGTTTTCCAAGATATACATATATTTTTTAAATACTTTCTTAAATATTCATAAAATTTTGTTATTGTTGAAGCCCTTTCGTTTATGAATCGAAATACTATATCACCCAACGCATCTCATTTCAATATTTATATATATATATATATATATATATATATATATATATATATACACACACACACACACACACACACACACACACACACACACACACACTTTTTTTTAAATAAAAAAAAGTATGACTTTAATAACAAAATAAACTACTACTGTGTGGGCAAATGTGCAAGAGAATGCTTCTACTGTGTGGCATAATGTACCAGGGTACTACTGTGTGGCATAATGTGAATAATGGGCTCCAGCATGTGGCGTAACATGTTTAAGGGGTACTACTGTGTGGTGTAATACATATAAGGGGAATTTCTGTGTGGCGTAATGTAAATAAGGCACACTATTGTGTGCTGTACTGTAAGAGGAGCTACTGTGTGTTGTAATTTGAATTGGGAGCAGTATTGTGTGGTCATGGCTCTTCCCCATGAGACCATGACGCTTTTTCAGTCCCTACTTAAAATATGGCGGGCGTTGGTCACTTATTTTGCCAGGAGTGCTCGGATCCCTAGATACCCTGTCCATACCAAATGAAACATAGTATATATCTGTGGGATCTTGTACTGTTAGTCATATTTTTTATTGCACATAAGATCTATGTCACTGTCTATATAGTATTTAATATGCTGTGGGGAAGTGGTACAGATTCTGCTTGTGTGTGTACCACAGAAATTGCACATTAACATTAATAAGTCAAGTAAAGTGAAGAAAAGAAAAGCAAAAATAAAGAGTACTGGATTGCAGACTGTGACAACACGAGAATAACTATCACTTTGCTCAGCCTGCACCTTGTGTTGAAGTGTTTAAAGACACGCAAAGTTACTTTCCTAGCCCTTGTCCTACACATGAACTCCATTAATTGACTGGAAAAGTATGTTTTATTTAGTTTAATTTCTGATGTGTTATTAGTAATATGCTGGACAATATCGTATTGGATTGTATTATTATTATTATTCATAATAATAATAATAATAATAATAACAACAATAACAATAATAATAATTTTATGTAATTGTTAAAAGGAATAAATCTAGGCCAAAGTGTTATTTAATATAGACAAAGAAGCCCATTGTAATCTAAGTCCCATGACTGTATGATCAGATCTCATTAAGATGAATATGGCCATACATTGGCTACAATGGCTAATACCAAGCTTGGCCCGATAGCTAAAGATGGTAAGTTTGCCCACATATGGCCCCACAGAAACAGGGGAACAGCAACAGATATCTCTGACAGTCTTCAATATCTGCTGCGATCCACTGTGTACAGTACTACATAAATTTGGGGGATTCTTAGTATTTAGGGGAAACCCACGGAAACAATTATTTTTAGAGGATATTCCATATATTTTAATTGATAAATGGGCCACAAGATTGGAGTAGTTATAAAGTGAAAAAAATAAATAGTGTGAAAACATGCAACTCTGGAGCCATTTAGATAAATGGTACACCAGTCCAGGCTGCTTTGAAAAACGAAAAAAAGTTTGCTGACACTTTAGGAGGAGAACACACACACTTTTATGGCTCAACAGCAACCAGGGTAATACAAGTGCCTTAACAAATACATTACACGGACTTCCTGTTTGGGGCTGCATGGAGTAGCAGCTCCCTGAGCCAGCTCCAGTGCCATCCGCCTATCTATCCTGCTACACGCCATTTCCAGGCATCTTAACACCCCCTTTACAGCACCCCATACCTGCCTCAGGTTTCCTCCCCCCTGTGTATGGATCGCTTCCTGGTCGGGATGCTGGGGAAATCAGGCTGTTCGTGGCCCGAATCTGATCGCGGGTCCACATCCAAAATGGCGCCTGATGCCGGGGACCCTGCCTCTGGACCACAGGCTGACTGACCTGCTTAAAAAAGGTCAGGTAAACAGCCTCCCAACGCTGAGCAGCCTCCTGACCTCCCTCTGTCCTACCAAGATATAGTTAAAGCAGAGAGAGAGAGAGAGAGAGAGAGAGAGAGAGAGAGAGAGAGAGAGAGAGAGAGAGAGTGCAGCCCCTGCTCCAGGAACAAGCACAAACACATGCTGCAGCTTTGCAATAAGCAGTTACTGATATAAAGTGGTCAGTGTAAACAACTTCTCATGTTGAGCACACTGCTGGGGAAAATTTCCAAGCTATAGCTGACATGAAGGAGGGAAGTTACATGATTCTGATGCAATGGTGAGGGCGAAGTTGGACGATCTCGAGAACAGATTGAGGCGAAAAAACTGTCAGATTGGTCTTCTGGTAGCCATCAAAGGACCCGCATTGTATGACTTTCTGCATAATACCCTGCCTGATTTATTGGGGATACCTGACATTTGTTCCGATTTAGTTGTGGAAAGGGCCCACAGGACGGGTCATGAGCGTATGTCTTCCTCTGCTTCTGCTAGACCAGACGTGTCCAAACTGCGGCCCTCCAGCTGTTGTGAAACTACATATCCCAGCATGCCTTGACACAGTTTTGCTGTCAAAGAATGCTAAAGCTGTGTCAGGGCATGCTGGGATATGTAGTTTCTCAACAGCTGGAGGGCCGCAGTTTGGACATGCCTGTGCTAGACCCAGACGGTGCTGTTTTGATACCTCAACTTCTTACAAAAAGAAGCCCTGTGGTCTGCATCATGCAAGATCCTTCTGATCTCATTTAGGAAGAATCTCAGCTCTTAGTGTTCCAAGACTATTCCCCTGAGCTTACCAGGCTGCGTAAAGCTTTTTCCCCTACCTGTTCTTAATTGGCCCAAGCGGGGCATAAATTCGCCTTGCTATACCCGGCGAGATTGCGGGTATTTGAAGGTGCCTCATTTAAAGATTTCACAGTTCCTGAGGATGCAGAGGCATATATCTCCGAAGAATGAGGCTGACTGACTATGTTGACCCAGGAATTTCATGGATAATGTGTAATTTTCCAATTTACAAGTGATAGCTGATCGTTTCTGCAGTGCCCTTGTCATTTTATTTTCCCCTAATGTTTAGGATGTGGTCTTGCAGTTATGTACACCTTGTCTGACTGTGGACATGTCTTCAGACAGCGGCAGTCTCCGTACGGTTCTCTCCTTTCCTGTGGTCATATATTTATGTTTGGGTAATCAGTACTACCTTTTTTGATTATGATAGGTGGTGGTGGCTAGGAGTGAGTACCTCCATGCTGCATAGTGCATGGCCTTCCTTGCCTGCAGTGAAGTCTCTTGAAGAGAGAATTCAGAGTTTTCCAAGAAAGGAATTCTCTGAAACTGTGTTTTTTATATTACTGTTAATATGTTATGTGTTTTGGTGTGTTAGCATATGTCTGGTTGTCTTGTGTCTCTCTCCCCCCCCCCCCCTTCCTCAGGTTCCCCCAGTATTTCTTTACTTTTCTGCTCACGAATTGATATTATTATTACACTGTTTTATATATTGTCTGTCTGTCTTTCTCAATATAAGACGGATTTATGGCTACTCTTAAAGTAGCGACCTGGAACGTCGGTGGTATACGCTCACCGATCAAAAGAAAAAAAAATGTCTTATGTACCTGAATAAATTGAAGCTAGATTTTGTACTCTTGCAGGAAACACATCTCCTCTCCTCCGAAGCCCAAAAATTGGGTACTTTAGGCTGGCGTGTTCTTGCTGATGCCCCCTATTCCACAAAAGCTAGAGGTGTTATGATTCTAGCCAGATCCCGACTCCCGATCCAGATAACATCTGTCCCAGACCCAGAAGGCCGGGTTATAGCACTGGAAATTGATGTTTATAATACGAGATGTTTTCTGTGCCGTTTATGACCCCAATAAGTACTTTAAACAATTCATCCGCCTACTCATTTTAAAACTTCTCCCGTATTCATCTATGCCGTTAAGTATAGGCAGGGATTTCAATATGATATCCTCGAAAATATTGGATACTAATTCTTCCACACACTCGAGATCCCCCCCCCCCCCCCCCCCCCAAGCTTGGTATTCCATATATAATGCAACAATTAAAGACTACTGATGTGTGGAGATTCTTTCACCCTACAAAGAAGGAATTTACATGCCTCTCTGCCGCTCATCATACATTGTCACGTATAGACTTCCTCCTATTGTCTGATTCTTTAATCCCCAGTTCAGTGCAGGCTAGAATAGAACCTATGGCCGTTTCTGATCATTCTTTGGTTTAGGTGGAATTTTCTACTTCTCTGGATGTGGGTGCTTTTAGGAGGTGGCGATTTCCTACTGATTTTGCCTCCTCGAGGTCGTATAATAGAATTTGTATCTCGCTGCAAAAAGCAGTTTGCTGCCACTTTTAAATTAGCCCAACAGACATTGACTGAGACTTGTACTACTTTTAAGAGGAAACCCACATTATCCTCCAGACGTCTCTACCTTGCGGCTAAAACCCACTTTGAGGCCACTTTAAAAACCTTAGGAGATAGACATGCCTTCCATAAAAATCATAGGTTTCACCGTTTTGGAAATAAAACAGGACGACTATTATCAAATTTATTAAAGGGAGTTTCCCCAGACTCACTTATACAGGCGCTTAAACGCCCTGATGCTTCCCTTGCTACAGAATCTAGAGATATAGCAGCTGTGCTTTCCGGTTTTTACTTGGATATATATGCAAACCCCCAGATTGATTTGGATTCTAAATCTTCTTTTTGGCAGTCTCTGCAGTTACCGGTTCTTGATTCTTCTCTGGCTAATGGCATCTGTGCTCCAATTACTCTTCCAGAAGTTGAGAAAGCAATAAGGTCTCTGAAGCCAGTTAAGACTCCAGGTCCCGATGGGGAATTTTATAAAATCCTACATTCTCGCATAGTGACAACCCTGACAGACGTGTTCAACGTTATTTTGTGTTCCCATAAAATCCCACGATAATTTAATGACGCCATGATTCGTCTTCTCCCTAAACTGGGGAAAGACCTTAATCTCCCGGGCAGCTATAGGCCCATCTCACAATTTAATGTAGATTACAAATTATTTACAAAAATTTTAGCAGACAGATTAAAACCCCTTTTACCCTCTTTAATTCATATAGACCAGACTGGATTTATCACTGGGCGGCACTCCTCTAACAATATTCGAAAAGTGCTGGCTGCGGCGCACTGGGTGGGGCTCAGTGGGGACCAGAACCCACACATTATATTGTCTATAGATGCTGAGAAAGCTTTTGATTTAGTCAGTTGGGATCATCTGTTTAATACGTGATCACACTTTGGGTTTCCGCTGGCCCTCCTGTGTGCTGCAGACCCTGTATGCCTCCTCAAGCTCACGTATACTCTGCAATGGCTATCTCTCTGAACCAGTGCAACTGCATAGAGGTACCCGATAGGGCTGCCCCCTAACCCCCTTACTGTTCGCCCTAGCTATAGAGCCTCTGGCTGTAGCTTTGAGAGAACTCCCGCAGTTTTCTGGAATTTCTATTGGTCATCAAGAATTGAATTTAAGCCTTTTTGCTGATCACAAGTTATTGTTTATTACAGACCCCCACAAATCGATACCAGCCACAATGCCCTTGCTTTTCAGGTTCGGCTCTTTTGCTGGATATAGAATTAACATGTCTAAATCCGAACTTTTACCCCCCCCCCCCGGCATTCCACATAGCCTCCTCTCCTGTCCTGTTGCAATTTACATGTAACACTTCCACACTTAAATACTTGGGCATCCTTATCCCTATAGAGTTTTCAAATCTTTATTCAGTTAATTTTTCTCCTATCCTGACTATGGTGTCGCAATCTTTATTTTCTTGGTCTACGCTCCCTATCTCCTTACTAGGTAGAGTAGCCATACTAAAAAGCATCATATTCCCTAAGATTTCTTATGCTCTTCAATTATTACCTCTTCACCTGAACAAGGCTGATCTTCTTGCTTATGACAGGCTATTCACAAATTTTTGGAAAACGATCCTGCATAGCCCTATCCAAACTTAAGCTTAAGAAACCCAATGGGGTCTAGCGGTATCGGATTTAGCAGCGTTCTCCAGGGCAGTTTCTTTTAGATACCTTTCAGGTTGGCTATTAGAGTCTTCCACCTATGCTAACTATGATTTCTCTGACGTCCTAGTGAATGCTGGGAACTCCGAAAGGACCATGGGGAATAGCGGGCTCCGAAGGAGGCTGGGCACTCTAGAAAGATTTATGATTACCTGGTGTGCACTGGCTCCTCCCACTATGACCCTCCTCCAAGCCTCAGTTAGATCTTGTGCCCGGCCGAGGTTGGATGCACACTCTCCTGAGCCCTTAGAAAGAAAGTATAGATTAAGGTTTTTTATTTTCAGTGAGACCTGCTGGCAACAGGCTCACTGCAGCGAGGGACTAAGGGGAGAAGAAGCGAACTCGCCTGCTTGCAGCCGGATTGGGCTTCTTAGGCTACTGGACACCATTAGCTCCAGAGGGATCGACCGCAGGCCCAGTCCTTGGTTTTCGGTCCCGGAGCCGCGCCGCCGTCCCCCTTACAGAGCCAGAAGCAAGAAGAGGTCCGGAAAAGCGGCGGCAGAAGACATCAGTCTTCACCAAGGTAGCGCACAGCACTGCAGCTGTGCGCCATTGCTCCTCATACACACTTCACACTCCGGTCACTGAGGGTGCAGGGCGCTTGGGGGGGGGCGCCCTGAGCAGCAATAAAAACACCTTGGCTGGCAAAAATACCACAATATATAGCCCCAGAGGCTATATATGTGGTAAATACCCCTGCCAGAATCCAGAAAAAAGCGGGAGAATAGGCCGCGGAAAAGGGGCGGAGCTATCTCCCTCAGACACACTGGCGCCATTTTCTCTTCACAGTGCAGCTGGAAGAAAGCTCCCCAGGCTCTCCCCTGTAGTTTTCAGGCTCAAAGGGTTAAAAAGAGAGGGGGGGCACTAAATTTAGGCGCAATATTGTATATGCAAGCAGCTATGGGGGAAAATTCACTCAGTTATAGTGTTAATCCCCACATTATATAGCGCTCTGGTGTGTGCTGGCATACTCTTTCTCTGTCTCCCCAAAGGGCTTTATGGGGTCCTGTCCTCAGTCAGAGCATTCCCTGTGTGTGAGCGGTGTGTCGGTACGGCTGTGTCGACATGTTTGAGGAGGAGGCTTATATAGTGACGGAGCAGATGCCGATAAATGTGATGTCGCCCCCTGTGGGGCCGACACCAGAGTGGATGGTTAGGTGAAAGGTATTAACCGACAGTGTCAACTCCTTACATAAAAGGGTGGATGACGTAACAGCTGTGGGACAGCCGGCTTCTCAGCCCGCGCCTGCCCAGGCGTCTCAAAGGCCATCAGGGGCTCAAAAACGCCCGCTCATTCAGATGGCAGACACAGATGTCGACACGGCGTCTGCCTCCAGTGTCGACAAGGTTGAGACATATACACAATCCACTAGGAACATCCGTGACTTGATCCCGGCAATAAAAAAAATGTGTTACACATTTCTGACATTAACCTCTAAAAATGTGTTTTTATGTTTGGGGAGAAAAAGCAGGCAGTGTTTTGTTCCCCCATCAGTTGAATGAATGAAGTGTGTGAAAAGCGTGGGTTCCCCCTGATAAGAAACTGGTAATTTATAAAAAGTTACTGATGGCGTACCTTTTCCCGCCAGAGGATAAGTTACGCTGGGAGATCTCCCCTAGGGTGGATAAGGCGCTCACACGGTTGTCAAAATAGGTGGCACTGCCGTTTTAGGAACGGCCACTTTGAAGGTACCTGTTGATAAAAAGCAGGAGGCTATCCTGAAGTCTGTATTTACACACTCAGGTACTAGACTGAAACCTGCAGAGCGTGCTGCTGCAGCGTGGTCGGTGACCCTGTCAAACATACTAGTTTGCTAACATGAGAACATATTAAAGACGTCGTCTTATGTATGAGGGATGCACAGAGGGATATTTTGCCGGCTGGCATCCAAAATGAATGTAATGTCCATTCTGTCAGGAGGGTATTAGAGACCTGTCACTGGACAGGTGATGCTGACTTTAAAAGGCGCATAGAGATTCTGCCTTATAAGGGTGAGGAATTATTTGGGGATGGTCTCTGGGACCTCGTATCCGCAGCAACAGCTGGGAAGAAATATTTTTACCTCAGTTTTCCTCACAGACTGAGAAAGCACTGTATTATCAGGTACAGTCCTTTCGGCTTCAGAAAAGCAAGCGGGTCAAAGGCGCTTCCTTTCTGTACAGAGACAAGGGAAGAGGGAAAAAGCTGCACCAGTCAGCCTGTTCCCAGAATCATAATTCTTCTCTCGCTTCCTCTGAGTCCACAGCATGACGCGGGGGCTCCACAGGTATAGCCAGGTACGGTGGGGGGCCATCTCAAAAATTTCAGCGATCAGTGGGCTCGCTCACAGGTGGATCCCTGTTTCATTCAAGTAGTATTTCAGGGGTACAAGCTAGAATTCGAGATGTCTTCCCCCCGCCGTTTCCTCAAATATGCCTTGCCGACAACTCCCTCAGGCAGGGAGGCTGTGCTAGAGGCAATTAATAAGCTGTATTCCCAGCAGGTAATACTTAAGGTGCCCCTACTTCAACAAGGACGGGGTTACTATTCCACACGGTTTGGGGTACCGAAACCGCATGGTTCGGTGTGACCCTTTTTTATATTTAAAATCCTTGAACACATACATAAAAAAATTCAAGTTCAAGATGGAATCGCTCAGGGCGGTTATTGCAAGCCTGGACGAGGGGGTTTACATGGTATCCCGGGACATCAAGGATGCTTACCTGCATGCCCCCATTTACTATCCTCGCCAGGAGTACCTCAGATTTGTGGTACAGGATTACCATTACCAAGTCCAGACTCTGCCGTTTGGACTGTACATGGCACCGAGGGTGTTACCAAGGTAATGGCCGGAATGATGATACTCCTTCGAAAAAGGGGAGTTTTTAATTATCCCGTTGTCAAAGTCAGAAAAATATCACGATGCACACTACCATATTTGCATCTCATACAGGTCCGCGCTGCGCATGCGTGCGCTCTCCCATGCGTGCGCATACCCGCTGTTACGTGCACCCGCAGGCGCGTGGTATGCGCATTTACGGTAGAGTTTCTGTGTGCCCAGCGTGCGACTCAATAGTTACATATTTTAACTATATAATGTATTTTGTAGATTATGGTCCCCTTGAAAGATTCTGAAAGTTTAGTTAATATAGCATGATCATGGACAAAGAGATCCCTCTTTGTTTGATACGAAGGGTCAGACATGGGTCATACAGTGGTGTTTAGTATCCATCGGAAGAGTATTTAATGAGCAATATTCCGGTGTTGGTTTGAAGCGGATTAATCGCTCGTGCGAATAGTTATGGACATAAGAAGTTTATGTACATTTACTATTATTTGCACTTACTTATCCATGCGGCGGGAAACCTAGTTTCCCACCCACCTGAGCAGTTGGAAATAGACACAGCCCACCTGTATGAATCAACCTATGACCTTTTGTTATAATGCGAAGACGAATTCCTGTGTCCAATGAACAATGAGATTGTAGGGACCATAGAATTGTATTGTGTGTGGGGCATAAATAGACAAGCCGATCTGATCCAGCTCACTCTCTCTTCAACGGTTCTCATCACTGATAATCGGGAGCTGGATATTCAGAAAGGCGCATGCGATCGTTTCCCCTTGTGCGTAAGTTTTCTCCGCAATCATATTGTCTTTATTGTTATTGTGAGCCATCTCTCTCTCTCTCTCTCTCTCTCTCCTCCTCTTTCTCTCTCATTTTCCCTTAAACGTAATTGTATTGTATTGTATTTCCTGTGTAGTTATCTGGTTAGTTAGTCTATTTTATATTGTAGTGTATGACTTGTATTGTATTATTCTTTTTCAAGTATAACATTCATATAAGGCGTTAGACCCTAAGCCCAGTATTTGTGTATTTCTTATAGTGTTAAGTATTCTCAGAGCGTCGGTGACGCTCGAACAGCTTTTAAGTTAATAAGGTTACACTGTGTTGCATCTACACTCTATCACTACACTAAGGTTTTCCTGTATAATACATTGTTCATGGTTTACATATAAAGGTTTAACATTGTGAGCGTCAGCGCCACTGGTGATCTCCTCGTGGTCCCGAGCGTCCGCTACGCTATAGCGAACCATTACGTTAGTCGGCAGCCAATAGCGTGCCTGCCGGTGATCTCTTGGCCGTGAGCGAACGTGATGCTTGAGCGTCTCGACTACGGCTAAGCGATTGTTACGCAACGTGCGCACCCTTACGGTATTCCATACGTCAATAGCGTACAGTGTTCTTAGACCTCTTAAAGGGTTTTAAATAAGATACATTTTTGGCTTTATCAATTGGCGGCTCGTCCGTCCTTCACATATCTCTGCTAGGTAATTTCAGCAGACATTATCCATCTGCAAAGGGCGGGAGATCATATTCCTCGTAGTGCTGCCTGGATAAGCGTCTGCTTCGCTTAGTAAAGGGTGCTGAAGGAATCCAGAACCGGAGGTAAGAACAACACGCTAGTATCTTTGAAAACTGTTTGTTTCTGTCTTGCGTACGCACACACGCATATCTGCATTTCTTTTTCATTCGTGTATTTTCATATATCACTCTCCTTTTTGCCATTTTATAATTGATAAACGTGCTAAGAGAGATTTGTCGCTATTTCATAGTTAAAGTGTAAAAGTAATACATTAAGGGATAAATTGCAAAGCACGCACGCAGCTCTACCTAAAGATACAAGGAGAGATTGGTGTGGTGTTCGGTAGATGATCGAGGATCATCTACATTGATAAACGTGTAAATTGTGTTACGGTGGATATTTGCTTTGTGTACACGTGTCTCTAACAAAGGGCTGAGACTCGCGTACGCAACTCAAAGGCCGACGCACGCAGAGTATATTACGCAACGGAGCGTCTGGGTACGCCCACGTAACTCAAATCACACACTAGTGTTATTTTAACAGGCGAAAAGGTGGCAACGCGATAAATAGCGCAAATCGATTTTAGTGTCCGAAATTTAGACTAACAGATCCTTCTCCAAATTTACAACACATCTGGTCTAAAGGAAAGAAAATTTCTGCGCAGAAATAGAAATAGAAACAAAAGTGTACATGTGGTGAGTGAGTGTTTGCAATTATATAAGTTCTACAATTTTTGAGGTTGAACCACAAGAAGTCGAGTTCTCGTGAGGTACATGCATGTAAGTGACGTACATGGTGGCATCCCTTGTTAAACATAAAACTTGAGCATTAGAGTGTAGCAGACCAGGAGGTCACACTGTAGCAGCAGACCAGGAGGTCTTATAACAAGACCAGGAGGTCCAGTTACAGCAGACTAAGAAGTCCGCTATAGAGACAAGTAGCACAACACCAGGAAGGGTTGGTGCGGAACCCATATAGGCCATAAAGCTCTGGCTGAAGGAATTCGCAGCCGTAATTTTCGATTCCACTGGTCGCTCCGCACATAAGATTAGTTGCTTATGTGCAGAACGATTGTACCGCACGTAATTGTGTGCATTAGTTAGTAATCTGACCCAGTGCCATTTGTGTACGAAAGGGGTCATAAACGCTATTTGTACATTCTAACGTGATTTGTGTAATTTTTTTATTTTAAGGGAAGTTCGCTGGTCACTAAGGAACTATCCAGCAACCAATAGTTACTGGAAAGAGTAAGTGCTCTGCGGATCACCCTCACATGTTCCAGTAAATAGCGGTTCAGGTCGCAGGGGCCCTGGGTCGAGTACGCCAGCACTAGGGCAGTGTGTAGGACGTATTGGTCGGCGTGGGCGAGTGAGTGGGGTACTCGGTAAACCGCCACCGTCAGCCTATCTTGAACATTTTGGTTTTGTAAGGGTTCGCTGAAGAAAGCAACACCTACAGGTATGGGGGCCAATTGTTCAGGTAGGGGGCGATCAACCTCGGTTCGGGTTGATTCAGTGAACCGACCAATCGGGTCGGCAAGGTACGTAATGTGTGAAAAATACGGTTCACACACAGAAGTTTTATGTGATGAATGGGAGAGAATGACGGTACATGACGGGGAGAAGTTCCCAAGAGTAGGCAGCTTTAGCCCAGAAGTGTTACAAAATCTAAGGAGGAGGATATGTCTCATTAAATCAACAAAGAGATAGATCAAACATTATGATTATTTGCAGTTATGGCAACAGGAGGGTGAAATACAGAGAGGATTGGCTCAGGCGGCGGGATCTAACCCTATCAGGAAACTGATAGCCATGGCCCCGCCACCACCATACATATCAGGAGAGAAATTGGTTGCGGAGAATGACGCACTAGGGTGTAACAAACAAACACTTAGCAACTGTGTAAATGTTAATAAGTTAACCAATGCAAGTATTAACCCGTGCAAGTTGTACCCTGTTTTGAACTTTCCCCAGGAGTGTGATCAAGAAGACGAAGCATCAACAATATCGGCACTCTCTCTAGCAGCCACCATATCAGAAACTACAGTAGGCACGGCCCAACCCTTAAGATTAGTAACAAAGGCCCCTAGCGGAGGGACAGGTGAGGTCGTATCTACGGGTAAGTACGGCACCATACTCTATGCTGAAACCATTTCACCACAGGCTGTAGAATCTACACAGAATGATGTTGCTAGACTAAATCCTGTTAGGGTAATAGCAGTGCCAAATGGAAAAACTGACACTTCAGGAGTCACTCCTGTTAGGAACATTGCCATGTACAGCCCATTTTCCCGAATGGAATTAAGAACCATAGTGTCTGAATTCCCTGACCCTAGGAAAGACTTAGTTGCTAGCCAGAAATACATCAGAGACCTAGGGAACACTTTAGAGCCCAATAACAAAGACTGGCAGGTATTGCTGAGGGCTTGTTTACCCTCCAATGTCGACTCGGCTCAATTTTTAGCTGACTGTGGATTGGATCAGGATGTACCTCTTACAGATGTGTACAACCAAGACAATGTAAAAAGGATAAGTTTACAGTTAAAGGAGTATTTTCCAGCTGTAGTTAAATGGAACAAGATTTTCTCCATTAAACAAAAGGAGTCAGAAACAGCTGCAGAGTATTTTCACAGGGCATGATTAGAGATGGCTAAATACACAGGCATAGAGGACATTAAAACCAACATAAACCATAGAGAAGTAGCAGTATCTGTGTTAATGGATGGTTTGAAAGAAGCATTAAAAACAAGGGTACAGACCACGCAACCATGTTGGCGAGGTCTGTCGGTGGCTACTTTGAGAGAGGCAGCTATTGATCACGATCGGAATATCACCAGACACAGGGAATTACAAGGTGATAAATGAATGGCCGTAAGTATACAGGCCCTGACCACAAGGCAGCCTTTGTATAAATCACCAAACCCTGTGGGTAAGTCAAATGTGGTAACTTGTTATTCTTGTCATAGACAGGGACACATGGCACGAGACTGTAGAGTGAAAAATTCACAAAAATCATACCAACCCCCTAGACCACGACATGACACACGAAATTGGGATCAGGGTCCACAGAGACGGAGTTATGAGCCACATGCAGGGGAAACAAAAAGATACCCCCCGAACAGAGACTGGCAAGCCTCTGCTAGTTCCCAGTTAACTCCCTCTCAAGTAGTTGCTGCCAGCGGGATTCAGGGAGGTCACCATACCCAATAGGGGTGTGGCCATACCTGTAATCTGCAGCCAGTAAAATTGATTGCAAGTCTTGGAAGTGAACCCGAAATTGCAATTAATGTAGCTGGTAAATCATTAAACTTTCTTGTAGATACGGGGGCGGCCAAATCAGTGATAAATTCGACAGTGGGCATGAGAACCACTGGTAAGACAATTCCAGCCATGGGAGTAACGGGAGTAGTCCAGCATTACCCTGTTAGCAAACCAGCCGAGATTACAATAGGGCCTTTACATACCAAGCATTCCTTTTTGCTGGCTGCATCGGCACCGACTAATCTCCTGGGAAGAGACTTATTGTGTAAAATGGGGTGCGTCATTTATTGTACTCCTGAAGGTGTATTCTTGGACATACCTGAGAATCACGCTCAGGAAGTGCGAGACATGTTAGACTCCCCATCAAAATTAATGTCACATACCATTATGACAAATAGGACTCCCTCCCAGGTAGAAGAAATGACATCCCAGATACCAGAGTCACTTTGGACTAAAGATGGACAAGACACTGGATTGATGGCAAACGTAGCTCCAGTAGTTGTGCAAGTAAAAGATGGTAGGATAGCTCCAAAAATCCCACAGTACCCTCTGAAACCAGAGGTGGAGTTAGGAGTGTATCCCGTAATAGAGCGCTTGCTACAACAGGGCATTCTGGTAAGAACATCCAGCACTGCCAATAGTCCCATCTTCCCTGTGAAAAAGAGTGGGGGGAGGGGTCACCGGCTAGTGCAGGATCTAAGGGGGATTAACAAAATAGTTGAGAGTCAGTTCCCCGTAGTGCCAAATCCAGCTGTCATCCTTATGCAAATCCCTCCCACTGCGAAATTTTCACTGTTATTGACCTCTGCTCCGCTTTCTTTTCGGTACCTCTGCACCCTGACAGCCAATATTTGTTCGCATTTACATACAGAGGAGTCCAATACACATGGACTCGATTACCACAAGGATTCATAGACAGCCCAAGTATATTTTCCCAGGCTTTGCATGATTGTTTACAGTCTTTCCAACCAGAGAGTGGATCAGTATTGATACAATATGTGGATGATTTACTACTGTGTTCAGATTCATTGGAAGCGTCCCTGAAGGATACGAAACAGCTCCTGTTTCATCTTTCAGACACAGGACACAAGGTTTCCAAAGACAAATTGCAATTATGCCAAACTAAAGTAAAATATTTGGGACACTGTCTAACACAAGGACTGAGACACCTGACCGCTGATAGAATTCAAGCAATTAGAGACATGACTCTGCCACAAACCAAGCAACAGATCAGAACGTTTTTAGGAATGTGTGGGTATTGCCATAACTGGATCCCAGGATTTTCCATTCTGGCATTACCTTTGCAGGAGATGGTCTCCTCAAACAAACCTGATCGGATTTCGCATACAGACGAGTCCGAAATGGCATTTGAGAGACTTAAACAGTGCCTAACGCAGGCGCCAGCATTAGGTATGCCAGACTATGGGAAACCCTTTGAGCTGTACGGAACAGAAAGTGCTGGTTGCGCGGCAGGCGTCCTAACCCAAAAGCATGGTGATGCCAGCAGGCCGGTAGCATACTACAGCGCTCAGCTAGATACGGTAGCGCGATCCCTCCCCACATGCTTGCGAAGCGTTGCTGCGATAGCATTGCTAGTAACGAAAAGCGAAGATGTAGTGCTAGGTCACAACCTCACAATTCATACACCACATGCAGTGTCAGCCTTGTTAAATTCTGCCCAAACCAGGCACGTCTCATCAGCACGGTTTACAAGATGGGAATTGGCACTAATGGCCCCCGTAAACATCACCATAAGGAGATGCAGTGCATTAAATCCTGCAACATATCTCCCAGTTGTGCCTGGACAGGCACAAAGGGTGGAGGATGAGAGTGATGGGGAAGGAGGATTTAATACAAAAGATGACATGCATGATTGTATGGAATATTTGACCCAAAATTTTACCGCAAGGCCTGACATCAGTGACAACCCACTGGAAGATGTAGATCTTACCTTCTACACGGATGGTAGTTGTCACAGACAGTCAGACTCGGGAGACTTGTGTACTGGATACGCAGTCGTAGACGACCAAGGCACCATAGAAGCTGAACCGCTAGGCCCACCTCACTCGGCCCAGGTTGCTGAACTGGTTGCCCTAACCAGAGCATGTGAATTGGCTAAGGGCAAGTCAGCCAATATCTACACCGATTCTAGATACGCCTTTGGGGTAGTCCATGATTTCGGAGCCCTATGGCGCCTCAGAAATTTCATGACGGCAGCTGGTACACCGGTAGCGCATGCAGCTCACATCAAAAGGCTTCTAACAGCAATACAGGAACCCGACAGAGTGGCTGTTATCAAGTGTAAAGCACACACATATAGCCAGGACCCAGTATCACTTGGTAACAGCCGAGCAGACGAAGCTGCTAAGTTAGCAGCTGGTACACCCAGACAGACAGACACCACACAATTGATGGTATTTAATACCATCAACACACAGAAGTTGTGTGAAATGCAAAATTTGTGTTCCACACAGGAAAAGGCAGTCTGGAAGGCAAAGGGATATGGCCAGGAGTCCTCAGGACTCTGGACGGATGGACAAGGTAAACCAGTGGCCCCAAGAGCATATCTCCCATGTTTAGCTGAGGCAGCACACGGGCTGACTCATCTGGGCAAGGAGGGAATGTGCAAGTTGGTAAGAGCATATTGGTGCGCCCCAGGATTTTCATCTCATGCGAGTAAGAGAGCAATGTCATGCCTTACCTGCTTGAGAAAGAATATCGGAAAGGCAATACCAACAGAACCATCTCATATCCCACCTACAGGCGGCCCTTTTCAGGTAATACAGATTGACTTTATTCAATTACCCCCTTGTCGAAATTTGAAATATGTACTTGTTTGTATAGATGTATTCTCAAATTGGGTCGAAGCATTTCCTGCGGCCACAAATACCGCTATGTTTACTGCTAAGAAAATTGTGCAGGAATTTGTATGTAGATACGGTATCCCTAGAATAATTGAAAGTGATAGGGGTACCCATTTTACAGGTGATGTCTTTCAAGGAATGTGTAAGTTGATGGGAATTGATAGCAAGCTGCACACTCCATACCGTCCCCAGGCGAGTGCGAAGGTGGAAAGAGTGAACAGCACTATTAAAAATAAACTGAGCAAAGTTATGGCAGAGACAGGATTGACATGGCCAGAAGCTTTACCCATTGTACTATACAGCATCAGAACCACTCCCAGGTCCCCTCTTAATCTGTCTCCCTTTGAGATCTTGTTTGGTCGACAACCGCATGTTATGATTAACCCTCAGGATGATTTGAAGTGTAACAATGAAGTGACTGTAAAGTACCTGGTTAACATGAGTAAACAGCTAAGGAATCAAAATGATAATTTGAAGTTAGTGATTCCTGATTTACCAGATAGTAATTGTCATGACATTGAACCTGGGGATTACGTAATGATACGGAATTTTCTACGCTCAGGTTGCCTTATTGACAGATGGGAAGGACCATACCTAGTCTTATTGACTAGCACTACAGCATTGAAGGTTGCCGAGAGAGAGACTTGGGTTCATTCGTCCCACTGTAAGAAGGTTGCTGATCCAGAGAGGTCCCGTGATAAGGAACAAACGGTAGAGGAAGTTGTATCACTGGAGTGCCTGTTCCAAGAGGACTGAGGCGGCACCTGAGCATTGAAAATCATAAGATCGGAAGCAGTTGTCGATTCCCTGTTCCCTTTTATTGTTTTTCTCCAAACTTCCCACCCTATCTCCCTCAAATTATTTCTTTCCCCCTTCTCATTCCACTCCGTTTCCTCCTATAAGATGGACTTGCCCCAAGAGACTGTGATCCGGATTTTCCTGTTGACCATGATGTTGACCAGAGCAGTCTGTTCCGGCGAGAGTACCATGGAGGTCGAGAGAGGTTCTGGAATGGGTTCTGATGATAAAGATGGAGGCGTAGTTTTCCAAGAACAACTTAACCAGCAAGTAAAGGCGAGTATCAGAAAACGGTCCGATAGCATTGACAATCGAAGGAATTGTGAAGGATTGTTAGCTGAAGAAAACTGTATCTGTAGGCTCTGTGACAATGTAGTTGAGGATGGGTGCATTAAGAAATGCCAATCCAGTTTTAATATCCACATGGACCGGCATCCATTGAGTGACTATCACTCCTTAGTGGGTAGTGTGTTAAATCAAACAGATTGTTGGGTATGCTCTCAAGTACCTCAAGGTCATAGCAAATCAGGACTAGTACCATTCCCTTTAACGGTAGGAGAGGTACTTGAGCTAAAGGGTGGGAGACCGGTGGACAGGAGGTTTAATATCTCCAGTCCTCCTAGTTTGAAGCTCCACCAATATCATGTGGATAGATCCCTAATATGTTTTAACATTACCAATCCCCGAAAGCCGGGAAATTGGGAAGTGTCATGGAGTAACCAAACCATGACCTTTTCATATAGAGCAGATAGAATGCCTACAGATACAGAGCTTATATGCCACATAGCCAGTAGAGAAAAATCTTTCCGATATAGGTATACCCTAGGAAGTAGGATTACGAGAGTTGGAGAGGTATCACCAGGATACTGTGCACACATCGTACAAACTGATACGTGTACTAGACAGATGGTAGAATTAGGGGTAGGAGATTTCACATGGAAGATGTGTAATATGGTTATGTCCTACTCTGTCCCATATGTTCTCCCCGATAATGCATATTTCATATGCGGGAGGAAGGCGTATAAGTGGCTTGCCCCAAACTCTGAAGGATTGTGTTATATTGGAAAAGTACTGCCTGAAGTAATGACTATCACATGCCAAAATGAAAGATATACACCGTGGTGCCCAAGCTCCTTATACTCACACCCACTACGAGCACGTAGTTAAAAGGCAACTGACAGAAAGGACAGAGCATTCGGCCTCTGACATGATCCATGAATCCACCGGGATTCAGGTTCTACTTGCGCTAGATTTCACTCGCACCGCTAGAGGAGTAATGAACTATAGATATATCTCTGCGCTTGCAAATTTGTTAGATAATATCACAGAAATGTATGATGACACTTTTAGGTATACTGGAAGAGAGCTTCAAGCTTATAAAACAGAACTGGTTCAGCATAGAATGGTTCTTAATTATCTCACAGCAGTGACAGGTGGATATTGTGTCACACTGGCAACGCAGTACGGCGTGAAATGCTGCACATATATTACGAATAGCACCGAGGATCCGGTCGAGGTCATAGACCAAAAGATGGACGACATTCTCCAATTAAAGTGGGAATTTCGCAGGAGACACAATCTCACCCTTGCTGCTGTGGGTAATGAGCTGACTGGTTGGGTGTCATGGTTGAACCCGCAAAATTGGTTCTCTGGTTTAGGAGAATGGGCTCAAGGAGTCATAATGGATGTAGGGAAGTTTCTCCTATGTATCTTAGGTGTTGTCATATCGATTGGCTTGATATTTAGATGCGGTCAGGCTTTAATGAAGTGCAAACGTAGTACCAGGGTAATGAGTCTAAGGAGTGAGGAAATTGTAATTCCAATGGATTTGATTTATGACCCAACGGTAGAGACAATGATGTGATGAAAATGCGATTATACGGTCCGTTTCTTTCACCTGTTTTTCCGTTTTCTCCAAGGTAAAAAGACCCACTTGGACAAGGAATTTGATGATCCTGTATACAGACAACTGATGGATTAAATAAGAAGTTTTGACAACCTTATACACAGATATTTGATGAACTATGCCATAGACCCCCAGTTTCCCTAGAAATTTTAAAATTACGCTAGCCCAACACCTTTGTAAGTCTATGGACATTGACAAAGCTTTTGCCCACACTTTTTGGCAAAAGCCCAAAGAAGACTGCATTCAACAGACACCGAACAAGACTTCAACCGACAAATGTTCATTAACCTTACATAGAATACCACTGCATTTACCATAATTGTTCTTTATCTTCATCTCTACAACCTTCAGGTAATGACACACATAGTCGATAGGGAATACAGGTACAGATATCAGCAATCACATATCCCCCCATTCATGTATCATCAACTAAAATGTGCTCCCCCATTTTGTTGCAACCAAAATCCGAAAAGAGCTCGGTAAAGTTTGACAGCCCATCCACAGACCCGTACCGCGGGATAAGAAGGAATTTAAATGTATACTTCGCAATACCTCGAAGCTTGATCTAAAACACGTACGGCACGATGATACATGACCCCCCAAACATGGATTCATACACACATGCTACTGCTATCTCACTAGGTCATACCCTTTTCACACCTTCTTCTCTCCTCCCTTACCCAACCATGGAAATGTATTTACACCTGACATATATTTTTCTCGTTTTTAAATGTTTTAGGAAGTGGCAGTTATTGTTGACTGCCAAAGGGTGGACTGTCAAAGTCAGAAAAATATCACGATGCACACTACCATATTTGCATCTCATACAGGTCCGCGCTGCGCATGCGTGCGCTCTCCCGTGCGTGCGCATACCCGCTGTTACGTGCACCCGCAGGCGCGTGGTATGCGCATTTAGGGTAGAGTTTCTGTGTGCCCAGCGTGCGACTCAATCGTTACATATTTTAACTATATAATGTATTTTGTAGATCATGGTCCCCTTGATAGATTCTGAAAGTTTAGTTAATATAGCATGTTCATGGACAAAGAGATCCCTCTTTGTTTGATACGAAGGGTCAGACATGGGTCATACAGTGGTGTTTAGTATCCATCGGAAGAGTATTTAATGAGCAATATTCCGGTGTTGGTTTGAACCGGATTAATCGCTCGTCCGAATAGTTATGGACATAAGAAGTTTATGTACATTTACTATTATTTGCACTTACTTATCCATGCGGCGGGAAACCTAGTTTCCCACCCACCTGAGCAGTTGGAAATAGACACAGCCCACCTGTATGAATCAACCTATGACCTTTTGTTATAATGCGAAGACGAATTCCTGTGTCCAATGAACAATGAGATTGTAGGGACCATTGAATTGTATTGTGTGTGGGGCATAAATAGACAAGCCGATCTGATCCAGCTCACTCTCTCTTCAACGGTTCTCATCACTGATAATCGGGAGCTGGATATTCAGAAAGGCGCATGCGATCGTTTCCCCTTGTGCGTAAGTTTTCTCCGCAATCATATTGTCTTTATTGTTACTGTGAGCCATATCTCTCTCTCTCTCTCTCTCTCTCTCTCTCCTCCTCTTTCTCTCTCATTTTCCCTTAAACGTAATTGTATTGTATTGTATTTCCTGTGTAGTTATCTGGTTAGTTAGTCTATGTTATATTGTAGTGTATGACTTGTATTGTATTATTCTTTTTCAAGTATAACATTCATATAAGGCGTTAGACCCTAAGCCCAGTATTTGTGTATTTCTTATAGTGTTAAGTATTCTCAGAGCGTCGGTGACGCTCGAACAGCTTTTAAGTTAATAAGGTTACACTGTGTTGCATCTACACTCTATCACTACACTAAGGTTTTCCTGTATAATACATTGTTCATGGTTTACATATAAAGGTTTAACATTGTGAGCGTCAGCGCCGCTGGTGATCTCCTCGTGGTCCCGAGCGTCCGCTACGCTATAGCGAACCATTACGTTAGTCGGCAGCCAATAGCGTGCCTGCCGGTGATCTCTTGGCCGTGAGCGAACGTGACGCTTGAGCGTCTCGACTACGGCTAAGCGATTGTTACGCAACGTGCGCACCCTTACGGTATTCCATACGTCAATAGCGTACAGTGTTCTTAGACCTCTTAAAGGGTTTTAAATAAGATACATTTTTGGCTTCATCACCGTACTTGGACAATCTCCTTATAAGGGCGAGGTCCAAGGAGCAGTTGCTAGTCGGGGTAGCACTATTTTGGAAAGTGCTACAACAGCACGGTTGGATTCTAAACAGTCCAAAGTCACAGCTGGTTCCTACGACACGTCTACTGTTCCTGGGGATGGTTCTGGACACAGACCAGAAATAAGTGTTTCTCCCGGAGGAGAAAGCCAAGGAGCTGTCATCTCTAGTCAGAGACCTCCTGAAGCCAAAACAGTTATCGGTGCATCATTGCACGCGAGTCCTGGGAAAAATGATAGCTTCCTACGAAGCAATCCCATTCGGCAGGTTCCATGCAAGAACTTTTCAGGGGGACCTGTTAGACAAGTGGTCCGGGTCGCATCTTCAGATGCATCGGCTGATAACCCTGTCTCCAAGGACCAGGGTATCTCTACTGTAGTGGCTGCAGAGTGCCCATCTTCAAGAGGGCCGCAGGTTCGACATACAGGACTAGGTCCTAGTGACCATGGATGCCAGCCTTTGAGGCTGGGGGGCAGTCACACAGGGAAGAAACTTCCAGGGACTTTGGTCAAGTCAGGTGACTTCCCTACATAAATATTCTGGAACTGAGGGCCATTTACAATGCCCTGAGTCAGGCAAGGCCTCTGCTTCAAAACCAGCCGGTCCTGATCCAATCAGACAACATCACGGCAGTCGCCCATGTAAACCAACAGGGCGGCACAAGAAGCAGGATGGCGATGGCAGAAGCCACAAGGATTCTCCGATGGGCGGAAATTCATGTGTTAGCACGGTCAGCAGTGTTCATTCCCGGAGTGGACAACTGGGAAGCAGATCTTCTCAGCAGACACGACTTCCACCCGAGAGAGTGGGGACTTCATCCAGAAGTCTTCCAAAGGATTGTACACCATTGGGAAAGGCCACAGGTGGACATGAAGGCGTCCCGCCTCAACAAAAAGCTATAAAATATATTGCGCCAGGTCAAGGGACCCTCAGGCGATAGCTGTGGACACTCTGGTAACACCGTGGGTGTACCAGTCGGTTTATGTGTTCCCCCCTCTGCCTCTCATACCAAAGGTACTGAGAATAATAAGAAGGCGAGGAGTAAGAACGATACTCGTGGTTCCGGATTGGCCAAGAAGAGCCTGGTACCCAGAACTTCAAGAAAATATATCAGAGGACCCATGGCCTCTGCCGCTCAGACAGGACCTGCTGCAGCAGGGGCCCTGTCTGTTCCAAGACTTACCGCGGCTACGTTTTGATGGCATGGCGGTTGAACGCCGGATCCTAAAGGAAAAGGGCATTCCGGAGGAAGTCATTCCTACGCTGATTCAAGCCAGGAAAGATGTAACTGCAAAACATTATCACCGCATATGGCGGAAATATGTTGCTTGGTGTGAGGCCAAAAAAGGCCCCAACAGAGGAATTTCAACTAGGTCGATTTCTGCATTTCCTACAAGCAGGAGTGTCTATGGGCCTAAAATTAGGCTCCATTAAGATACAGATCTCGGCTCTGTCGATTTTCTTCCAGAAAGCATTAGCTTCAGTACCTGAAGTTCAGACATTGTAAAAGGAGTGCTGCATATTCAGCCCCCGGTTGTGCCTCCAGTGGCACCTTGGGATCTCAACGTGGTGTTGAGTTTCTTAAAATCACATTGGTTTGAACCACTAAAAACCGTGGATCTAAAATATCTCACGTTGAAAGTGGTCATGTTATTGGCCTTGGTTTCGGCCAGGCGTGTATCAGAATTGGCGGCTTTGTCATATAAAAGTCCTTATCTGATTTTCCATATGGATAGGGCAGAATTGAGGACTCGTCCCCAGTTTCTCCCTAAGGTGGTATCAGCTTTTCACTTGAACCAACCTATTGTGGTGCCTGCGGCTACTAGGGACTTGGAGGATTCCAAGTTACTGGACGTAGTCAGGGCCTTGAAAAATTATGTTTCCAGGACGGCTAGAGTCAGGAAAATTGACTCGCTATTTATCCTGTATGCACCCAACAGGCTGGGTGCTCCAGCTTCTAAGCAGACTATCGCTCGCTGGATCTGTGACACGATTCAGCAGGCGCATTCTGCGGCTAGACTGCCGCATCCTAAATCAGTGAAAGCCCATTCCACAGGGAAGGTGGGCTCATCTTGGGCGGCTGCCCGAGGGGTCTCGGCTTTACAACTTTGCCGAGCTGTTACTTGGTCAGGGGCAAACACGTTTGCAAAATTCTACAAATTTGATACCCTGGCTGAGGAGGACCTTGAGTTCTCTCATTCGGTGCTGCAGAGTCATCCGCACTCTCCCGCCCGTTTGGGAGCTTTGGTATAATCCCCATGGTCCTTTCAGAGTTCCCAGCATCCACTAGGACGTCAGAGAAAATAAGATTTTACTCACCGGTAAATCTATTTCTCGTAGTCCGTAGTGGATGCTGGGCGCCCATCCCAAGTGCGGATTGTCTGCAATACTTGTAAATAGTTATTGCTAACTAAAGGGTTATTGTTGAGCCATCTGTTGAGAGGCTCAGTTGTTTTCATACTGTCAAACTGGATATAGTATCACGAGTTGTACGGTGTGATTGGTGTGGCTGGTATGAGTCTTACCCGGGATTCAAAATCCTTCCTTATTATGTCAGCTCGTCCGGGCACAGTGTCCTAACTGAGGCTTGGAGGAGGGTCATAGTGGGAGGAGCCAGTGCACACCAGGTAGTCATAAATCTTTCTAGAGTGCCCAGCCTCCTTCGGAGCCCGCTATTCCCCATGGTCCTTTCGGAGTTCCCAGCATCCACTACGGACTACGAGAAATAGATTTACCGGTGAGTAAAATCTTATTATTGAACAAGCCCTTGTGGCACCGTATGATCTGCATGCACTGATACATACCCCCAAAAATCTGTTACCCTTAAGTGTCAAGAACAATATAAACGTTATGGTAAGAACTTACCGTTGATAACGTGATTTCTCTTATGTCCACAGGTATCCACAGGATAACATTGGGATATTGTCGAGCGACAGCGAAAATGGCACCAACACGGTCACGAGCTTTCTGGCCTCCCAGGATGCATTGGGGCCTCCACCATATAGTCCCGCCCACTGACTCAGTCAGATCAGTTCTTTCCACAGCGATTTTAGGCAGGAACATTAAGTAGAGACCTGTACAGGCGATAAGAACACACATGCACATCCTTCCATACAAGAAGGAAGAGGTTTTTAGTGTTTGTCTAGATCCTCAAATCAGATGCGTCCGGGTGGGATCCCTGTGGATACCTGTGGACATAAGAGAAATCACGTTATCAACGGTAAGTTCTTACCATAACGTTTATTTCTCTGGCTGGGTCCACAGGATTATCCACAGGATAACATTGGGATTCCCAAAGCCATTTTAGTGGTGGGGACGCTCCTGATTGCACAGGAGGACCTTTCGCCCGAAGTCTGCGTCATGAGAGGCAAAAGTATCCAAGGCATAATGTCTGATGAATGTGTTTATGGAAGACCATGTGGCTGCCCTACATATCTGTTCTGCTGATGCACCCTGTTGTGCTGCCCAAGAAGGACCTACTTTACGTGTAGAGTGTGCAGAGACATTAGCCGGAATAGGGAGATCTGCATGAGAATAAGCTTCAGATATTACCATTCGGAGCCATCTCGCCAGCGTCTGTTTACTAGCAGGCCAACCTCTCCTATGGAATCCGTAGAGGATGAAGAGGGAATCTGTTTTCCTGATGGCACTAGTACGATCTATGTAGATTTTTAAAGACCGGACCACGTCCAGCGACGCTTCTCCCGCAGATAGTCCCGATACCTGAAAAGCTGGGACTACAATCTCTTCATTCAGGTGAAACTTTGACACCACCTTTGGAAGATAACTAGATCTCGTTCTGAGAACTGCTCTGTCTGGAAAAAAACTTAGGAAAGGAGACTTACATGATAATGCTCCTAAATCTGACACTCTTCTGGCTGACGCCATTGCCAGTAAAAAAAGAACTTTAACCGTTAACCACTTAAGATCCGCTCTCTCAAGCGGTTCAAACAAAGGACCCTGGAGAAATTTAAGAACTAAATTCAAATCCCAGGGAGCTGCAGGAGGAACAAATGGAGGTTGAATATGTACTACTCCTTGGTAAAATGTACGTACATCCTGTAGGTCAGCAATCTTCTGCTGAAACCATACAGTCAACGCTGAGACTTGCACCCTCAAGGAAGCAACCTTCAACCCTTTATCCAATCCTGCCTGCAGGAAATCCAAAATTCTAGCTACTTTCAAAGATCTCGGATTGTAATTTTTTCCAGAACACCAATGAATATAGGCTTGCCATATTCTATGATATACACGGGCCGAAGAAGGCTTTCTTGCTCTAAGCATGGTTTGGATTACTTGCTTTGAAAATCCTTTAGCCTCTAAGAGAGGTTTCAACAGCCACGCCGTCAAAGACAGGCGATCCAGATGACTGTGACAACAAGGACCCTGCATTAACAGATCTGGACGTTGAGGGAGCAGTATCGGTGTTTCCACGGACATTCTCAACAGATCTGTGTACCAATGCCTTCTTGGCCAAGCTGGAGCTATTAGAATGATTGCTCCTTTTGCCTGTTTTATCTTTCTCACTACTCTGGGTAACAGAGATATGGGAGGGAACAGATATGCCAGCTGAAACCTCCATTCCACTGACAGTGCGTCTACCAGGACCGCTCCTGGGTCCCTTGTTCTTGATCCGTACCTCGGAACTTTGTTGTTTAGACGAGACGCCATAAGGTCCATCTCCGGTAGACCCCATCTGTTCACCAGTGTCTAAAACACTTCTGGGTGTAGTGCCCATTCGGTTTCCTGAATGGTGTGCCGACTGAGAAAATCCGCTTTCCAATTTAGTACACCCGGGACAAATACTGCTGACAATGCCGGGAGATGGAGTTCCGCCCATTTTAGAATGGGAGTTACTTCCTCCATCAGACTCTTGCTGTGAGTTCCTCCTTGATGATTGAGGTATGCTACTGCCGTCGCATTGTCTGAGCGGATCTGGACTGGTCTTCCTTGTAGATTGTGCTTTGCCTGAACTAGGGCCAAGTAAATGGCTCTTATTTCTAACAGATTTATCGGCAGGCGACTTTCCCTTGCGGTCCATTTTCCCTGGAACCATAGGCTTCCGAGTACCGCCCCCCAGCCATGCAGGCTGGCATCTGTCGTCAGGACTTGCCACTCTTATCCAAAAGGGTCTCCCCTTGTTTAAATGGTCTGTCTGTAGCCACCATGCTAGAGACCTTTTTACATTTACTGGAATCTTTATCATCTGCTTCTTTATTGTTTGATGATTTCCGTTCCATTTGGTCAAAATGAGATGCTGCAACGGTCTGGAGTGGAATTGCGCATATTCCACCATGTCGAAGGTTGATACCATCAGACCCAACAGTCGCATTACTGCATGGACTGACATTGTCTGGGCTTGCAACGCTTCCTGAGCCATGACCTGCACCTTGACTATTTTCTTCTCTGGTAAGAAAACTCTCTGTAGGTCTGAATCCAATATGGCTCCCAAATGAACCATCCGCTGTGACGGATTCAGGGACGACTTCTCCCAATTTATGAGCCACCCGTGTCTCTGTAAACAAACTATTGTCTGTTGGAGATGGCTCAACAGTAAATCTTGCGACTGTGCTAAGATTAATAGGTCGTCTAGGTATGGGAATATTCTTATCCCTTGTTTGCGCAGACAAGCTGCCATAACCACCATGATCTTGGTAAACACCCTGGGTGCTGTAGCTAGCCCGAAGGGCAGAGCTTGGAACTGGAAGTGTTCCTTGAGGATGGCAAACCTGAGGTAACACTGATGTGATAGTGCTATAGGCACAAGTAGGTAACCATCCCGTACATCCAGAGATACCATATAGTCTCCCGGTTCCATAGCCAACATTATGGAGCGTAACGTCTCCATGTGGAACTTCGGGATCCATATGTAATTGTTCAACATCTTCAGATTTAGAATTGGTCGATATGACCCATTTGGTTTCTGGATTAGAAACAGATTGGAGTAATACCCCTGTCCCTTTTGTGATGGAGGTACTGGGACAATCACACCTGACTGCAGTAATCTTTGGACGGCTTCTTGCAGGGCATTGGCCTTCGACTCTATACGAGACGGGCTGGTGCAAAAAAATCTTTGAGGAGGCTGCCTCCTGAATGGGAACCCATACCCCTGAGATACTACCTTCTGCACCCAGGCATCTGTTGCTGACTGTTGCCATGTGTGTGCAAATTGCAGGAGTCGGCCCCCAACCCTGGAATCCTCCAGGCGGAGGCCCGTCTCTTCAGGCTGAGGGTTTCTGTTCAGGTTTGGAAGCTGGCTTTTTGCTAGCCCACTGCTTCCTACCCCTGGATTTAAACTGGGGTTGTTTAGGCTCCTCTTTACCTTTCGCTTTGCTTTGCCAGCGAAATGAGCAAAATTTTAAACCCTTGGACTTAGGGTTATAGGTAGCCGGAAATCGGACCTTCTTCGATTCAGCCTCTGACTCTAGGATATCCGATAAAGGTTTTCCAAATAATATATTACCCACGAAAGGCAATGCTTCCAATTCCTTCTTGGACTCCGCATCTGCCTTCCAGGTCCGTAGCCAAACTGCTCTGCGAGCGACTACTGCCAGGGCTGAAGCTTTAGAAGTAACAGTGCCAACATCAATAGCTGCTTCTTCTAAATACTGGGCAGATTGTCTTAAACGGCAAAGACGATCCTCTTGCTCCCTAGTAGGAGAGGGGATGTCATTCTCTAGTTCCTCTATCCATTCGCCCATTGCCTTTGCTACCCAGGCCGAAGCCATAGCAGGTCTTACCACTGCACCCACAAGAGAAAAAATATTTTTCAATAGGCTCTCTACCCTCCTGTCTGTGACATCATTCAAAGAGGTAGATGACAGTGGCAAAGCAGATTTATGCACGAGTCGCAGAACATGTGCATCTACTTTTGGAGGAACTTCTCTCTTCGAACAGTATCCAGCAGGAAATGGATAATAAGAATCCCATCTCCTAGGAATCTTATACTTTTTACCGGGCGCTGCCCAAGACTCATCCATCATTTCCGTCAATTCCTCGGACGCTGGAAATTCAGCTTTCACTGACTTTGTTCGTTTGAATACAGGTGCTTTTGCTTTTAACGCTGTCTTGGCTGGTTCTTCCAGAGAAAGCACAGCCTTTACTGCATTAATGAGTTCAGCTACATCATCTGAACTAAAGCTCTGCGACTGATCATCATACGGAGTTGAATCTATTGTTTCCGCATCATCATTCGATGTATCCTCTTGTGTAGTCTGCCACACAGAAGTATCTGTCTTAGTCTTACCTGTCCCTTGGTTGCTTGTAGAGGCTACTGGAAACAAACCATAGGAATGGAGCTGCATGTATGGGTTTATAGTGTAACCTAACCCTTGAGGTGGTGCTACTGGAGCTAACCTGTCCACTATTGAAGATAGCGTCTTTGCGAACATATTCTATGGTGGCTCTACTGGAGGTTGAACTAACTCCTGTTTTTTACTTCGCTGAAAAGCGAAACAGTTTGCACACAAACCCTCATAAGTGACCAATTGAATCATATCAATTACCCCTGACTTACAAGATAAGCATGTTAGGGTTATGGGAGTGCTTGACAAATTCTCCTCATCACTTTTGCCGCTCACAGACATTTTTTCTGATATTGACTACACAATTTTGTGACTGAAAAACACCCTATAATCAGTATATAGAGGTGAAATCAATCTGACCACAGTGCACCTGATTTGAGGGTCAGAACAGGACTGACATTACACAGAAAGGTCAGCACGCATACTAGCAGTCAGTCACAAGTTAAAGCATTAGACATTGTCATATGAGAATACAACCTCCATAATAACTTATACATAAGTAGGAAAATTGTACTTCTGTTTAACTGGTTCTTTTTTCAACCTAACATGCAGAAAACACAGTAATATACAGGTCTCATATGCAATAGGTACTAAAAATTAACAATGCACACTAAGAAGTAGAAGGAATTTTTAGTACTGTATACCCTGCCTCCAGAGAGCGGGATACAGGGATACTCACCACGCTTCCATATCCAAGCAAAGACGCTCGTAAGAGGATTCAGACGCTACTGGTGTACACTGCCGCTCTTGGTAACTGATAACGGACACGGACGCTCACCAACGGACACGGACGCTGAGCGACTCCACGTGCATGCAGACGCTAAAGGCCTGCGACTCGGTCTGGGCGGGTTTATATCCAGTGTACACAACTGCAGCGTCTAAGCTGCGACCGAGTACCCTCGTGGTAGCGTCTGAGCCGGAAGTGAGGTCATTCAGTTCATGAAACGAGAGACACGCGGGAACTGGCCATGAACTCGGAGGAGGGACGGCCAGGAGAGCGTCTAAAACCCCCTGTTGACTTAAACTCCCAGGATAGCGGCCTCACCTAGTCCTGGCGCCTATGATCCCCTGAGTGTAGCGCTGTCACACTCGAGATGTTCGGCGCATCAACACACTGTTTGCAGTCTCCACCAAATCAGTGTAGCTGTGTCCTGACCCCTCTAGTAAGAGGAAGTCCATAGACTCACCGTCTTCCCATGCTCCGGCCACAGCCTGGTAACGTCTGCTGGACCTGCTAGAACATCCGACACAGACGCCCATCGAGACAGCACTGTACCGCGAAGGTAAGCGTTGTTGCGACCCGGTGGGGAGTTGTTGGAGCGACTCTTTCGAATATGCGTTTAAGACGCTGTTAAGAGAAGTCGCTCAAACCAAAACAGTAAGTCTATAAAAATTAAAGTAATGAAAAACTTGAGGCAAGCGGCTTCCTGCCGCACCAAGCAAAAAACTGATCTGACTGAGTCAGTGGGCGGGACTATATGGTGGAGGCCCCAATGCATCCTGGGAGGCCAGAAAGCTTGTGACCGTGTTGGTGCCATTTTCGCTGTCGCTCGACAATATCCCAATGTTATCCTGTGGATAATCCTGTGGACCCAGCCAGAGAAATACTATTTTGGGATACTTACCAAGCTTGGGGGACCATAAATTTTGCCTTCGATAGACATCCTGGGCAATCTAGATTTATTCCATTTTTGGGCAACCCTAGTTTTACACCGGCTTTGGAAAACATCAGGTTTCAAAATTGGAAACAGAAAGTTATAGCGGTGGTGAGAGATGTTTTTGATCCAGGTGGTGTTCTGTATTCCTTTCAGGACCTAGTTGAGAAGTTTGGACTTCATTGCTCAGACTTTTTTATGTATCTCCAACTTCGCCACTATGTCCAGTCCTTACCGCCTGTGTGGAGGTCCGAGGATGGGCCTGATCCCCTGGTAGCTTTGCTCACTAGGACGAACAAACAAGGTTTTAAGACCCAATGTATTTACTGGCACCTACTACCTACGGGTAATAAGTTAAATAAGATGTGGTTACTCTGGTCACAGAGGTGGAGTGTTGATTTTTCCCGGGATGTAGCTTGGGCAGATACCTTTAAAGATGTACCAAATGTATTTAAAGTGTTACACTCTTCCCAACTGCAGGAAACTCATTACAAGTTTTTACACATAGCCTATATATCGCCGGGAAGGCGGAAACATATGGTTCCTGCGGAATCAGGCAGTTGCCCCAAGTGTAAGGCGCCAGATGCCTCCTTTATGCATAATTTCTGACATTGCCCCAAGATAATGAAGTTTTGGCACAAGGTACAATGGTACATAAGCCACACTTTTGGTATTAACATCCCCCTGATTCCGGATTCCTTTTTGGGCATGTTTGTTTCGACCTGGAACTTACCTCGCTCTCACGCAAATTTTATTCCCCTATTATGGGTGATTCTTACAGTTGGGAAGAAACGGATTTTAACTCAATGGATCTGTGCGTCCCCCCCAAGGTTGGAAGTTTTGAAATCCTCTTTGATAACACTATTATACTTTGAGAGGCAATCCACCTTGCCAGATTTAGGTACCAAAGTAACCCACTTTTATAAAAAATCGGGCCCCCTGGTGGAATCCTCTCTCCTTTGCAGCGCACTCATATATTACAACTGTTTGTTGGCCTTTCGTTGACATCTTACAAAACTGTGTCTGATGACTGATCATTTGTTCTGTTATTGTCTCAATATATGTTTAAAAAAAATAAAATAAAAAATGTATTTTCTTTTTGACTACTGGTAGGGGAGTCCTGATCTCCTCCCCCTTCACTTTTTTCATCTGTGTGTCTTGTGGTATGAATGTGTGGTTGAATGTTCTTTCGAATCTGTTTATTTTATTGGTTATGTGTATTGCCATTCTTTATATCTCTGGGGAGTTGTTTGTTTGAAGAATACGTTTTTGAGATGACTGTTTATGATCCCCGCCATCTTATCACATTCTGATTTGTACAATTCTAATGCTACATAGCTTTTTGATACCGATTGTCTGTTTGTATTCATTATTGAAAAATTCTCAATAAAAACATATTTTTTTTAAAACAAATACATTACACAGATTGAGGCTGCAATCAGTTTAGACTTCTCAGAAAAGTATTTTCATTAAAACAATGATCACAACTGTACCCGATTTCATCTCGATCCGTCAGTACAGGATTATAGGGAGGGTAAAAAGCACGGTCGCCCAGGGCCCCCCACACATAGAGGGGCCCCACACAGACACCAAAAATAGTACATTAATAGAGGGCAGGATAGTATTTTGCTGCCTGAGCTACAGACAGTACTCAATGGCTCAGCTGTTCAGTGTCATCCCCATCCTCACCTCAGAAGCATGTGCAGGGCCCTGAGGCACACCCCTCCACGGACTGTCTGCAGCTCCTGGCGCTCTCGGGTTAATAACAGAAGACGTGGAGTCAGTGCTGATGGCCACAAGTGCCCCAATGCTGTCCCAGGCTCAGGAGATATTCCCCCGGCTACTGATTGTCTGGTGTTGGTCTGGCATCTTCGATGGTCTGGTTTTGGGCTAGTGGAGGAAGCAGACTCGCTGGATGGACAAGAGTATGAACAACAAGACATGGAGCTCCCCCGACTAAGTGGCATGCCGGACCAATGCTTGCACTCCCTCCAGATTGTTTATTTGTTGCTCAGGTACACCCACAGCCAGCCCTTCTACTCATTGTCGAAGTCAAAAATATTACATAGAAAGAACATACAGACTCCACACAAATAAGTCGAAATACTTGCAAATACGCGCAGCAAGCACAGCAATATATGGTAACACACCCCTTTACATGGACATGCCACAGAGATGGATTCGACACTTATTTCATACAGCACATAATTATAATAATATAAAGCGCCAGACATCATGATGATTTAAAATTATATGATGGAGTAATGTCATGTATGTGTATTATTTGAACGAAGCAAGATAGACCTGTCATATTTGGTATTAAAGCAACCAGATTAATGTGTAGATTCATTTGATACTTGTTATTAAGTTGTAGGACATTGCAACAAGGAGTTAAATGTATGAAAGCTAAAATCACTTTTATTAGAACAATAGACATTCCAAACAGGTGGTGGACAGGAAACTCAGGCCAGCCCTTTGGATGTCTTCAAGGCTGAACCTGTTTAGCATACGAACAGACCAGTAACTCATCATGAATGAGAAAGTTCCCTCCCTCAAACTAGATAACACATTACAGAGACACACAGTTGCTGTTTTGTCCCAGACGATGATGGAGATGCTGTCTGCCCAGTTCCTGCATTATTTTACAGAGAGAGAGAGAGAGAGAGAGAGAGAGTGATATGGAGGGATGAATTTATATGAGAAAGATATGGTAATTGTATCGCTGGCCTGTAACTGTATGTATTAACTGCTTACTGTATAAATTGTAATCATGTAACTATATGTATACTGTACATTGTGATATATTGAATACATATCCTTTTAATAACAAATATATACATCAATGAGCTTTGGAACTCAGATAATGTGTGGGTGTATTGTTTTCTCTTATGGGATGCAGTGTTTTGCAATATATAGCGCACATTCATGGCACATGGTAATAAGATGTGCAGGCGTCTACAATATATATTAGAGCGGGCATTTTAAATATTTGTTAGAGAGCAATTTGGTATTTACACCATGCAGCTCTTCTGCAGCAGGCCTCCTTCCCACACACAGACCCCCAGTCATTGCACCTCACCCACACTGGTCTTTCTTTTTCTCTCTCTCTCTCTCTCTCTCTCTTTCCTTTATTTCCTTCTCCGTGGGACTAAGATCTGCCCATAGGACATCGGGGTATGCCTTTTCTTATAGACCCACAAAAGCTTAAGCCACATGTGGACTAACCCAATGATAGTCCTGTGATATGTCTGTACGTCCATGTGCCCCTCCCACCTATCGTTCATAAAAGGCCAATGTGTGTGCAGTAGGGCATTGCACTGATGACTGGCTGCTCATAATGTTGAATTTAACATGCAATTTAGTTCAATTAAATATGTAAAACTATTGCAAAACTATTAGGCTGGACCTCATATCTGTCATACTGTCCCAACATCAGTTGTTGAATGGCTGGGCTGCCAGAAACATGGTCAAACATTGAGGTGCTCAGATTTCCGCATCTAAAGGGCACATCAGCAACCAATATGCATCACCAACTTGTCATGGTGTACAGTGATTACATCATGTCATGGAAACAGGATTGGGTTTGGTTCACTGCTTTTGATAAAGGCAGAATAGATGTTCAAGATGAGCAGCGATCCACCTGGACGAGCATGTCCACCACAGACAGAGCAACTGCGCATACTCCACAATAGTTCCTCCAGGGTGGCTTTACTCCCTTATCAAGATGGCCACCGTCTAATTCTGCATGCATGGCACCATCTTGTCACTGTTAGAATGTAAGAGTGGGAGATGGCTACTAATCCACCTTGCTAGAGATGCTGATACAGCCTGCATCCTGCACCGCTACCCAAATGCAGTCACCAGCTGGAGATCTGTATGCGCCGCTCCATGCAACAAGTCTGCACATGCATAACAGAGTATGGCTGTACGTTCACTTTGCTACTACATAAACCACCCCACTTTTTAAGTACTGGGCTGATTCTTGTCTCAGGGCATCCAATGGTACGTACATATCCTCTACAATACCACTGCCACTTGCCTACGTTATTGCACGCTTGATGGTATATACTCAGGTCTTGTATACAAGTCTCCGTACTTAAGAAACCAAACAGAGGGAAGCGACCTGCAAGTTGGGCGCAGTGAAGCCCAAATCCCTCTTTGAAGACAGGTAGGTGTATGACGTAACAGCTAGCTGGTCTACTCCAGATAATTTTGGAACCAAGTTAGTGGTAGATACTAAACCCCAGAGGAAATCTCAAAGAGTACATGTGACAGTACTGGCATTAGTGGAGGAGCCATAGCCAATGCAGGGTATGTACTGCTACAGGGACCAGAAGTGAGGAGATATAACAAAGGCAAGTCATGCCTTCTTTTAAAGTCCTTACCTTGCTCTCAACATGGACAGGTCCAGGTTGTGATATGTCCAGACCCTCACATGCACTGAAAAGACCTCTGCTCTGTTCTCTATATGGACTTGAGAGGCTAGAGCAATAATATTCTGCCCTTAGCAAAATTTTTGTTATAGCCCTTATGATACACTATTCAGCTTCTGTGGATAAAAGCATCGTATTAACAAGTTCTGTAGATTTTGCAAGTAGAAATAGAAAGGGTGTACACCCTCAAGTGTACAGCAATATACAGTAAGGAGCTGTACAGACGTACATCAAGACATAAAAAGGTGGTACAAATACAGATGTGTCATCATACATCTTTGCTACAGCCACATCAAACAGACCATCTTGGCATGCCAGGTCGCGTGAGAATCTAGCGTTGGGTGTCTTTTTTGCACCACAATGTGACTATGAAGTAGGAGGACACTGTACTGCTTAATATGATATATCTGTGTGCAATGGAGTCTCTGAATCTGTACACAAAGTGCAACAATGTAGCAAAGTTTATTTTTTCCCAATACAAGTTCTGTTCTAATCACACACAATCTGAATCAGAATCAGCTTTATTGGCCAGGTATACTCGCGTATACTAGGAATTGTTTGCGGTACAATGCATCACCAAATAACAGAAGGGGAGAAATAAAACGTGACACATAAGATACATGTATACAACATACATAACATGCTTTACAATGGGAATAGTGCTTCTCATTTCGTAGAACCAGAAATGTAGACATTGTTTAGTAGATGGACAGCTAGTGGGAAGAAGCTTTTTATTGGTTCTGGTCGTCCTGGTGGGAATGGACCTGCAACGTCTGCCTGATGGGAGAATGTCAAACAGGTCGTGGCTGGGGTGTTGCTTGTCTGCCACAATTTTCCCTGCACGCTTCTTGACTCTGGACAGGTATAGGTCTTGAACAGTGGGGGGGGGGGATCGGTCTCTGCAATCTTTTCTGCTGTCCTCACCACCCTCTGTAGCCTTCGTCTTTCACACTCTTTGGCAGCTTCATACAAGACTGATCGATGAGCACAGGACAGACTCCACAATGGCTGTGTAGAAGATGTGCAGCAGATTCTGCGGGATATTGAATTTCTTGAGTTGCCTTAGAAAGTACATTCACTGTTGTGCCTTCCTGATGATGGCGCCTATGTTTGGTCCCCATTTAAGGTTACGGGATATTTTTGACCCTAGGAATTTAAAAGAGTCGACCCACAACACCACGCGGTCGGCAATCACGAGTGGGGTCATGGCAGCAGGTTTACTTCTGAAGTCCACTACCATCTCAACTGTTTTGAGGGGATTTAGGTCAAGGTTATTCCTGCCACACCACTGTGTTAGCCAGTCAACCTCGCGTCTGTATGCAGACTCATCCCCGTCCTCGATTAGACCAATGATGGTGGTGTCGTTCGCAAATTTTATGATTTTTACCGAATGCTCGGCCGAGGTACAGTCATTGGTGTATAGAGAGAAGAGCAGGGGGCAGTGGACACATTCTTGGGAGGCACCTGTGCTGATCAAACGCACGTTAGACAAGAGCTTCCCTGCTTTCACCACCTGTTTCCTTGCTGTCAGGAAGTCTACGATCCAGGAGCATGTTGATGCAGGAACCCGTAAGGCAGGGCTGGCCAAACCGGTCCTCGAGATCTACCAACAGTGCATGTTTTCCAGGCCTCCTGGAGATCTGTAGAATTGTCAGTTAGGAATGAATGCAGCACATCTTAATTAGTAATGACTACACCTGTGCACCAGCTAGGTGGTCTGGAAAATGTGAACTGTTGGTAGATCTCGAGGACCGGTTTGGCCAGCCCTGCCGTAAGGAGAGAAGTTTCGGCTGCAGGATACATGGGACGATTGTGTTGAATGGTGAGCTAAAGTCCACGAATAGGACCCTCGTGTAGGTGCCTGGACGGTCCAGGTGTTGTAGGAGATAGTGCAGCCCCAAGTTGACTGCATCCTCAATGCTCCTGTTAGCATATGAAGTGTCATATCAAATTAATCAGCACAGTCTCCTCATGTGCCCTAGTTGCATTGCAAATAAGATGCTTTTCAGCAAAAAAAGACACTCAACGTTATCAGAATAGTAAGGGACCTGTCGGCTCACTCATGCCAGACACTTCGCGTTGCATGGCGTAATGAGACTAGATGTATGAAGACACATCTGATGGTGCAAGTGCAAAAGATTAGCAGAAAGAGTAGCGTAGTTAACAAATGACGAAAGGAATAATGCTTCCCTTGGGTATAGTTAGAAATTCCTTGTGTTCTTTAGTGTTAGGTAAACCTCTGGGTGTGTCACAAGGTATTTTCTGGGATAAATGGTATATTCTATTAACATGGCTGAAAGTATGTAAGGAAATTACAACTACACTATATCATGTGTTGCCTGTTTAGCATTTGGGTTTATTTCAACCAAGTTGGTCAGGTGAACATTACTAAACATGCCTCCGACTAAGACATACAACCAAAGAAACTAAATGGAACAATAAATGCAATCATAGCATCCTTAATAAGTTTAGTTTCCAATGTAGCGGAAATCAGTGTAATTTGAGTGTTTAAAAAAAAGATGAGGAGGGGCCTTAAAATATGGTGGGTATCAGCAGCGGCTGCTTACATGTCTGCCTGGGAGGGGGAGGACTGGCTGATCTACTCCCAGCTGCTGCAGTCCCTGGCATAACCTCCCGGTGATTGAAGACTAATGTAACGTGAGGCGGGCTTTGCATCTACAGGGGCAGGGGGGCTTTGGGATAGGGAAGACTTAGGTCCAGTGCTGCTGAACAGGCTGGCTTCTATGGACTGCATCAGCTGCAGCCCACAGAAGCCAGAAAGGGCTGACGAATTAGCTGGGGAGTGGCAAGCGCTCCCTCTGCTGTCGCAGCCCGGTCTGGCAGTTCCAGGGGGAGAAAACATCTCCCTTGGGACTGACTGTCTGTGTGATTAGCAGGTAGTGCTTTCTCTGGAAAGTCACTACCACTAAGAAGCGTCGTAATGGGGGGAGTGGGGGGGAGGGTTCAGCAGGGCAGCTCGCCCCCAAGTAGCGGTGCTGTGTCATGTAGTGTCTCTTCTCACTCCCACTCCCTCCCTGTCCCCTGCTCTATCCATAACACTCTTTCTTCTTGCTCCTCTCTCTCTCTCTCTGACACTCTATATCCCCGACTCTGTCTCTCTCCTTGACAGTGTCTCTCTCTCCCTGACACTGCATCTCGCTACTTGACAGTATCTCTCTCTCCCTGATTTATGTATCCCCGTCTTTCTTTACCCGGCACTCTCTCTTGCTCCCCTCTGTCTCTCTATCCCTTCCTCTGACACCCTCTCACTTTTGCTCTCTCCCTGATGCCCTCTCTCTCTATCCCCTTTTCATCCCTTTCTCTTTTCTCCCTCTCTCCCCTCTTTTTTCATGAAAGCCTCTCTCTAGCTCTCTCCTTGATCCACACATCTTTTTCTTTTCTCTTGTTCCTCTCTTTCTCATTCTCCCCTCTCTCTCGCTCTTCCTTTCTCCCTGATACCCTCTTTGTTTCTCTCTCACTCCCTTCCCTCTCTCCTGCTCCCCTAAGGGGAATTGTAGTGACAGTGGCGGGGGGTGGGTGGGTGAGTGCAGGGGTCAAGGTGGGGGGGGTTTGGCCAGAGATATCTCCTCCCCCCACCATGGTACTGCCTCCTTCCTCCCCGGTGCCAACCCCCCATCCCAAACTATAAATGTTCCGACGCCCCTGCTACCACTGCTAGGCTGTCCCTGAGGGTCGTATATTTTACTGGGGGTCTGCAGCCCTGCAGCAAATAAGTAAAATTCACCACTGGTGGGTATGATCCCAAAGGTAGCAAAACAGGATCAACAGAGTCACTTGCTTGGCAGGTGGAGGCATAGTGTTGTAATATGAAAAGATGCAATTATAGTGGAGAAAGTTAGTACAAAGATAACTTTTGCAGGTCTGTTTGGAGGCCATGGTTGAGGTGTGGATCAACAGAAAATACATGTGATGACTGGAGTTGCATTGTCTAGCGCTGAATTAAGTATGTTGTGGTAGCAAGGGGCAGCCTGTTCCCAGCAAGACAGGGTTGTTAAAAGAGTGTGTCAAATTTATAGTGATGATGAGAAGTGGATTGTGTAGAAAGTATTTAGGTGCTGCTGTGCACACAGGGATATGTTTTCAGGTGGTAGAGCATGAGTTAAGGTTACAACGAAAGAAAAGAGTTTGAAAGGCCAGGTTGGACGGACTAGATATGGCGCAGGAGAGTGTCAAAGGGTTGTACAGATAGTGAGCATTGTGGCAAGAGGAGTAGATATAAGAGAAATACATGAGGACTGCAGAAGTAAGGGTGCCTACAGACTGAGCGGTGTTAGGGCCAATTTGGTCAAAAACGATACATCATAAAGATACATCATTTACAAAAGTGCAAATCGTTAATTGTCCACGAACGATAACGTTCCGATGCGCATCCCCACTGCACGTTTGATGTATCCTCTGATCTTACCTGCTGCAGTCAAGTCTGAAGCTATCATTAACGACAGCATGCTCCTAGATGTGGCCATGCCTAGATCTTTTGCAAGATCTTTAAGATATATCTTATGTGTATTGCATTTAAGAGGGGGCATAGAGGAGAGAGAGTAGCTAAAATGCAGAGGTAAGTGAAGTAAAGAAGATATAAATACAGTCTATATCTAGTGTCTTTTCTAAGAAGGAAACACTCCAAAGTGCAAGAATCAGCTGATGAGAGGAGTGTGGTGGATGGCTACATAAAATATCAATACTGAGAAATAGATGTAATGAGGGAAAAGAGATCGGTAATTATTAATAGATAAAATAGTTACAGTACAAGGGAAAATACACTGCACGGCTGCTAAAAACTGCTAGCGAGCAATCAACTCGGAATAACCCCCAAAAGGACAGTGACTTTTACAGATTTCATAGAAGGAAGTTTAAGTTAGAATGTGAGTTAACAGGTATATACATAGATGCAGGGGCATAACCAGAACTTTGTGGGCCCCATAGCAACATCTTGAATAGACCCCTGTCCCAATGCTTCTTCAGAGACACCTCTCCACAGCATTTATTAATTTTATGCCCCATAATAGTGCACTTGTTCATTTTCTGAATCATACTAGAACCCTAGTTAACATTATGCCTCATAGTGCCCTAGTTTATTATATGAACCATCGTAGTTCCATAGTTTACATGAGGTCACATTGTAGGGATGCCAATACACATTATGCCACACAGTATCCCCAATTTACATAATAATATACAGGGCGAGATTCAAGTGTTTCCATGCCAGCAGACACTAGATGGCGCCCCCAAACGGAGCTTTTAAATTGTAGCTACGTTCAGGCGCGATGGCTGTCGGTGTCTTCATTTCAGCTTGCACCCCCTAGGAGGAGCCATTGATACACATTATGCCAGGTAGAGCCCACATTATGCTAAGTGGTGCCCCACATTATGCCAGGTAGGACCCCCGCAGGCAGAGGGGGAGCATGTGTGTGCTATCTAAACCCGACCTTGCAACTTTGCCTTATGACTATGCAAGCAAAGGGCAGGAAACCAGGACGGGCACGGTGCATGGACACAAATTGCAGTGCTACACGGCTACCGTTCTAGGTAACACTGTAACAAGCCGCTGGGCATTACAGTTCCGAATTAGGCCCTGGGTGCTACATCTCTGAATAGGTAACCCTAACCCATCACTGTAAACAAGCCACAAATGTTACAGAGGTCCACCAAGTGGGGATTGATCGTGTATTTAGATTGCTCTTCTTCAGCTGTCTGATAATATTTGATGGGTTGGGGTTTCCTAAGCCCCGATCATCTTCTCATAAAATGTTATATTTATTTAAATCTGGATTTTTAAGCTCCTAAAGCAAAATGCTGGAATAACCACAACAGTGTAGCAGAACACTGCAGGAGCTATGCGAGGAAGAGGATGAGAAGCTTTGTTGAGCTTTCGCTCGGTTAGTGACAAGTGAGCGCTGCTCTGCTGCTGTTCCAACATGGGTCATGTACCAGCAGCATTGTATGCTTGCCTCTGTACACTCTCATAGACTTATTGTGCCTCCACAGCTTCCACCAGTGATAGGCTGATATCTATGTACTGTCACACTGTGCTCAGCAGCTGCCACCACAAAGCCGGTTAGCAGTGGTAGAAGGGGCAGCCGCTGTGCAGGAACTACATTGTCAAAGTCAGAAAAATATCACGCTGCACATTGCCATATATGCACCTCATGCGTGTGCCCGCTGCACTGCACAGACCCTCCCGTGCGTGCGCACACTCGCCGTCACGGGCGCACGGTGTGCGCATTTACGGTAGAGTTTGTGCGCATCTAGCATGCGACACGATCGCTACATATCTAATCAAAATAATGTATTTTATAAGTTAATATTCCCCTGAGTTCAGCAAAGTATGGTATATTTAAAATGGCTCTTTGACCTTAGAGATTCCCCAAACAATAGCTTTCATGTTGGGAGGGCTTCACATGTTCTTATGCATAGTTAAGCACAGGAATAGTAATTGAAGATTAATTGTATTCCGAATAAATTACACCTAAGACCAGTCAGTTTCTTTCCCGCAGACGGAATACAATAGCCTTTAATTACACGAAGCTTTGAGACTCAATGAAGAGGGCTGGCACTTTGTTTACGAATGGGGCTGGGTTTGTCTCCAGAAGAATGATTGCTGAGATGTCATTGTCTCAACTGAAAGTGGACAGTGAGATAGTATTCGCCAAACAATAGCTTCCCACAAGACAGGAATTTGAAACAAGTGTAATAACCAAGATCACATAGCCAGCTCAGCTCACTGATACAGCTAGCCCACATGCTGTGAAAGACACACACTTCCTGTGGATCACACCCCCCCACAGCTGGAACGCAGGTATGATATATCCACTGGAAATCACAGGGCTCACTCACTCAGAAGGAACCAACCTAGCATCCAGAAGCATGGCTTGCTCATCACCAGGCTCCTTACGAAGGCTAAGTATTGAATACACATGGCTTAATGGCATAGAATAGTTTAAATATGTGTTTGTGGTAAAGTAGTTGTGAAATGATTGGCATAGAATAGTTAGTTTGGAGATACAAATGGCTTAAGGTTAATGATGCTTGTGCAGTTGTGTGATTGTTGGGTGTTTGTGATGATACTCTATGAAATCTGTAATGAATTGGAACAGCAGACAATCTGTAGCATAGCATCTCTGGTATACATTTATGGATGGTGATTTATAACAGATTATAGTAGTTTTACATGATGCATCTTGCTGAAGGTTAGAAGTCAAAACATACTTCCTTTTGTTACTGTAGTCATGTGCTTGTAGCAATAGCAGGCTGATACTTGTGGGTACCTGGTGATCTGGTCTTGTGATGGCTCATATGCTCTGGTTATTGAGATACTGTGTTGGCTTGAAATTGTGAAAGGTGATTTAGATGGTTTGGAATTGTAAAATCAGAACATATGCATTATCAAAGAATGCCATGTGTTTGGACTTGCAAATCTAAAATGGCTGCTAGCATTCCCTTTTAAATCATATGTTACAGACTTTGGAATCATGGGAGTTTTTCCCAAAATGGAGTCTAGCTTCTGTCCCATGCGGTATTGTAGGGACCATTGCGTTGTTGCTGTGTGTTGTGTATATAGGGACAGCCAGCCTGGGTGAGCTCAAGTTTCTCAACACAAGGGTTCTCAGCATTGACTAACTGCGCAGCGATTGTTCCCCCTCATGTGTAAATTCTCTGCAGACATTTTGTCTCTTATTAATGTTGTAAGCCATTCTCTCTCTCCTTCCCCTTAAATGTAATCGTGTCGTTATTGTATTTTATGTGTAGTAATTCGGTTAGGTATTTTATGTTATTTTGGTAGTGTATAACTTGTATTGTGTATTCTTTTGCAATTGAACGTTCATTCTCTCCCTTAAAGGTGTTAGAACCTTAGACCGGTATTTGAGTGTTTATTATATTGCTGAAGGGTTCTCTGAGCGTCACAGACGCTCATACAGCTTTTAAGCTAACAAGGTTACACTGCATTACATCTACACATTATCACTGCACAAAGGTTTACAGTATAAGTACATTCCTTAAGGTATAGTTATTAAAGTTTAATTCTGTACGTGTCTGCGACGCCTGTGTTCACACCCTGTGCACAGCGTCTGCTACGCTAAGGGCGTACCCTTGCGGTACTTTGTGCGCCAATTGCGTACTGTGTCTCTTAACCTTTTAGAGTGTTTTAAATAGGATAAATATATAGGCTTTAACAACATTGATGTAGACAGGCCCAGCGCTGCCCACTCAGCAAAGGGATGCAGAGCAGGTAGGAGCCAGGGTGTAGAGGCGCTCTTACTGCTCTGCATCCATGTGCTGAGTTCCCCTGCTGCTATCAGCTGCTGCTACTCGTCACACTACTACAGATACAGGCAGCAGTGCCGGCAGCCTGAAGAGTCTGTCCCCCCCTCTCCCTGTCAAAGCAGCAGAGCAGTCACAGTGTTCTTGTGGATGACAAAAGGGGCGGGGCTAATACGGATGGAGGGGGAGGAGTTACACTGGTTCGAGTGGCGGAGCTGCTCGGACCAGGCTGCTGCGTTAAAGAGGGAAAAAATGCTGCTCCTGGTCCGGCCAGCCAGATTTAGGTAATTGGAGGGAAAGAGAGAGTGAGTGAGAGAAAGTAAGTGTGTGTGTGTGTGTGTGTGTGTGTGTGTGTGTGTGTGTGTGTGTGTGTGTGTGTATATATATGTGTGTGTGTGTGTGTGTGTGTGTGTGTGTGTGTGTGTGTGTGTGTGTGTGTGTATATATATGTTTGTGGGGGAATTATGTGTATAGGTGGAACTACTAATGGGAGGATTATGTATAAGTATTACTAGGGGCACTATACTGTATATCTAAGTGGAGCTACTTCTGGGGGCATGGTGTATAAGCAGCACAGCTACTGGTGTCACTGTATATAAGCAGCACAATTACTGGGGGCACTGTGTATAAGCAGCACAACTACTGGGGGCACTGTGTATAAGCAGCACAACTACTAGGAGGACTGTGCATAAGCAGCACAACTACTGGGGGCACTGTATAAGCAGCGCAACTACTGGGGGGACTGTGTATAAGCAGCGCAACTACTGGGGGGACTGTGTATAAGCAGCGCTACTACTGGGGGGAACTATGCGCGTCAGCGGCACTCCTACTGGGGCACTATGCATATAAGCAGCGCTACTCCTCGGGGCACTATGCCTGTTATCTGCGCTATTACTGGGGGCACTATGCGTGTCAGTTGCGCTATTACTGAGGGCACTATGCGTGTCAGTTGCGCTATTACTGAGGGCACTATGCGTGTCAGTTGCGCTATTACTAGGGGCACTATGCGTGTCAGTTGCGCTATTACTGGGGGCACTATGCGTGTCAGTTGCGCTACTGCTGGGGGCACTATGCGTCTAAGCGGCACTACTGCGTGCGGTGTAATGTGAATAAGCTTATGCTACTGTGTGGAGTAATTTGAAATGGAGATACTATTGTCTGGCCACACAACATCCTTGTGAGACCACACACACTTCTTCGTTGCGTGCCGTCCCTCTGTAAAGTATGGGAGGGCGCAAATTTATAGTTTTCAGGGTGGCGCCAAACACCCTAGCACTGGCCCTGGATGTAGCCATTGTTTAATCCCAGACATGCTACTATAACGGGAAGCAGTGCAGAGCTGCTCTGACACAGAGTCTGGAGAGGATGTGGTGTACATTCGGGTACACCCGGCCACCTCCCCTACTCAGTCATCCCTGTGACACCCCCACCCGCCATCTGCTGTGTGTGTGTGGTGTGCCCCCCTCCCTGGAGCACACATCTTTAACTCAGATGATGCAGGCACAGAGTGGAAAAGTAGGAGGACGGGCACAGTGTGTGAAAAATGGTAAATCTCGGGATTCCTGGGATTGGCTTTCTTCGTGTGTGACTGTGTGTGTGTGTGTGTGTGTGTGTGTGTGTGTGTCCGCCCGCCCTGCAGCACTCCTCCCCTCGCCACCCGGCAATAAATCAACTCACCAAACTGCAAGGGCGGGTGGGAAGGGATCTTCCTTCAGCAGCGGCGACTGCAGGGGCATCCGGGAGGAGGCGGCGGGTAATGCTGCCTTACCAGTGGCAGGTCACTGCGCAGCGTGACCTCACAGTCAGAGGTCACACTGCGCCGGGGGAGCTGGGCAGCGTCAGGACGCTCAATGCTGATCTTGCAATCCCTAGGATTAGACCTTCCAATCCCTGGATTGAATCCCGGACTATTTTTGGTCTAAATCCCGGGATCCCGCAGATCCCGGGATTGGCCACACTAGGCACGGTCCTGCGGATGCTGCTGATGGTTCTGCGCCCACAGTGCATATCCCTTTTTTGCCAGGCACCACTGCCACACCTCGTTACGGCCCTGTATATTATTGTTTACGGTAGTGCACTACACACGGCAAATATATGTTTTAATATACTGTACCTTATTAAGCCAACACTTAGCTTTTCTATCAGTTAGTACAACATCTAATTGTCACTCTACAGTAAGAAATGAAGTATTGTGTACATTTTCACCTACCATATATGCAGGAAAAAATAAGAATTTACTTACCGATAATTCTATTTCTCGGAGTCCGTAGTGGATGCTGGGGTTCCTGAAAAGACCATGGGGAATAGCGGCTCCGCAGGAGACAGGGCACAAAAAGTAAAGCTTTAGGATCAGGTGGTGTGCACTGGCTCCTCCCCCTATGACCCTCCTCCAAGCCTCAGTTAGGATACTGTGCCAGGACGAGCGTACACAATAAGGAAGGATTTTGAATCCCGGGTAAGACTCATACCAGCCACACCAATCACACTGTACAACCTGTGATCTGAACCCAGTTAACAGTATGATAACAGCGGAGCCTCTGAAAAGATGGCTCACAACAATAATAACCCGATTTTTGTAACTATGTACAAGTATTGCAGATAATCCGCACTTGGGATGGGCGCCCAGCATCCACTACGGACTCCGAGAAATAGAATTATCGGTAAGTAAATTCTTATTTTCTCTATCGTCCTAGTGGATGCTGGGGTTCCTGAAAAGACCATGGGGATTATACCAAAGCTCCCAAACGGGCGGGAGAGTGCGGATGACTCTGCAGCACCGAATGAGAGAACTCCAGGTCCTCCTTAGCCAGGGTATCAAATTTGTAGGATTTTACAAACGTGTTTGCCCCTGACTAAGTAGCCGCTCGGCAAAGTTGTAAAGCCGAGACCCCTCGGGCAGCCGCCCAAGATGAGCCCACCTTCCTTGTGGAATGGGCATTTACATATTTTGGCTGTGGCAGGCCTGCCACAGAATGTGCAAGCTGAATTGTATTACACATCCAACTAGCAATAGTCTGCTTAGAATCAAGAGCACCCAGTTTGTTGGGTGCATACAGGATAACAGCAAGTCAGTTTTCCCGACTCCAGCCGTCCTGGAACCTATATTTTCAGGGCCCTGATAACATCTAGCAACTTGGAGTCCTCCAAGTCCTTAGTAGGCGCAAGGCACCACAATAAGCTGGTTCAGGTGAAACACTGACACCACCTTAGGGAGAGAACTGGGGACGAGTCCGCAGCTCTGCCCTGTCCGAATGGACAAACAGATATGGGCTTTTTTGAGAAAAAAACCACCAATTTGACACTCGCCTGGCCCAGGCCAGGGCCAAGAGCATGGTCACTTTTCATGTGAGATGCTTCAAATCCACAGATTTGACTGGTTTTAAACCAATGTGATTTGAGGAATCCCAGAACTACGTTGAGATCCCACAGTGCCACTGGAGGCACAAAAGGGGGTTGTATACGCAATACTCCCTTGACAAACTTCTGGACTTCAGGAACTGAAGCCAATTCTTTCTGGAAGAAAATCGACAGGGCCGAAATTTGAACCTTAATGGACCCCAATTTGAGGCCCATAGACACTCCTGTTTGCAGGAAATGCAGGAATCGACCGAGTTGAAATTTCTTCGTGGGGCCTTCCTGGCCTCACACCACGCAACATATTTTCGCCCCATGTGGTGATAATGTTGTGCGGTCACCTCCTTCCTGGCTTTGACCAGGGTAGGAAAGACCTCTTCCGGAATGCCTTTTTCCCTTAGGATCCGGCGTTCCACCGCCATGCCGTCAAACGCAGCTGCGGTAAGTCTTGGAACAGACATGGTACTTGCTGAAGCAAGTCCCTTCTTAGCGGCAGAGGCCATAAGTCCTCTGTGAGCATCTCTTGAAGTTCCGGGTACCAAGTCCTTCTTAGCCAATCCGGAGCCATGAGTATAGTTCTTACTCCTCTACGTCTTATAATTCTCAGTACCTTAGGTATGAGAAGCAGAGGAGGGAACACATACACCGACTGGTACACCCACGGTGTTACCAGAACGTCCACAGCTATTGCCTGAGGGTCTCTTGACCTGGCGCAATACCTGTCCCGTTTTTTGTTCAGACGGGACGCCATCATGTCCACCTTTGGTATTTCCCAACGGTTCACAATCATGTGGAAAAACTTCCCGATGAAGTTTCCACTCTCCCGGGTGGAGGTCGTGCCTGCTGAGGAAGTCTGCTTCCCAGTTTCCATTCCCGGAATGAAACACTGCTGACAGTGCTATCACATGATTTTCCGCCCAGCGAAAAGTCCTTGCAGTTTTTGCCATTGCCCTCCTGCTTCTTGTGCCGCCCTGTCTGTTTACGTGGGCGACTGCCGTGATGTTTTTCCCACTGGATCAATACCGGCTGACCTTGAAGCAGAGGTCTTGCTAAGCTTAGAGCATTATAAAATTACCCTTAGCTCCAGTATATTTATGTGGAGAAAAATCTCCAGACTTGATCACACCCCCTGGAAATTTTTTCCTTGTGTGAGTGCTCCCCAGCCTCTCGGGCTGGCCTCCGTGGTCACCAGCATCCAATCCTGAATGCCGAATCTGCGGCCCTCTAGAAGATGAGCACTCTGTAACCACCACAGGAGACACACCCTTGTCCTTGGATATAGGGTTATCCGCTGATGCATCTGAAGATGCGATCCGGACCATTTGTCCAGCAGATCCCACTGAAAAGTTCTTGCGTGAAATCTGCCGAATGGAATTGCTTCGTAGGAAGCCTCTTTTCCTGGTTTTAGGAGGTTCCTGACTAGCTCGGATAACTCCCTGGCTTTCTCTTCCGGGAGAAACACCTTTTTCTGGACTGTGTCCAGAATCATCCCTAGGCACAGCAGACGTGTCGTCGGGAACAGCTGCGATTTTGGAATATTTAGAATCCACCCGTGCTGTTGTAGCAGTATCCGAGATAGTGCTACTCCGACCTCCAACTGTTCCCTGGACTTTGCACTTATCAGGAGATCGTCCAAGTAAGGGATAATTAAGACGCCTTTTCTTTGAAGAATCATAATTTCGGCCATTACCTTGGTAAAGACCCGGGGTGCCGTGGACAATCCAAACGGCAGCGTCTGAAACTGATAGTGACAGTTCTGTACCACGAACCTGAAGTACCCTTAGTGAGAAGGGCAAATTTGGGACATGGAGGTAAGCATCCCTGATGTCCCGGGACACTATATAGTCCCCTTCTTCCTGGTTCGTTATCACTGCTCTGAGTGACTCCATCTTGATTTGAACCTTTGTAAGTGTTCAAATTTTTTTAGATTTAGAATAGGTCTCACCTAGCCTTCTGGCTTCAGTACCACAATATAGTGTGGAATAATACCCCTTTCCTTGTTGTAGGAGGGGTAATTTGATTATCACCTGCTGGGAATACAGCTTGTGAATTGTTTCCCATACTGCCTCCTTGTCGGAGGGAGACCTTGGTAAAGCAGACTTCAGGAGCCTGCGAGGGGGAAACGTCTCGACATTCCAATCTGTACCCCTGGGATACTACTTGTAGGATCCAGGGGTCCTGTACGGTCCCAGCGTCATGCTGAGAGCTTGGCAGAAGCGGTGGAAGGCTTCTGTTCCTGGGAATGGGCTGCCTGCTGCAGTCTTCTTCCCTTTCCTCTATCCCTGGGCAGATATGACTCTTATAGGGACGAAAGGACTGAGGCTGAAAAGACGGTGTCTTTTTCTGCAGAGATGTGACTTAGGGTAAAAACGGTGGATTTTCCAGCAGTTGCCGTGGCCACCAGGTCCGATGGACCGACCCCAAATAACTCCTCTTCCTTTATACGGCAATACACCTTTGTGCCGTTTGGAATCTGCATCACCTGACCACTGTCGTGTCCATAAACATCTTGTGGCAGATATGGACATCGCACTTACTCTTGATGCCAGAGTGCAAATATCCCTCTGTGCATCTCGTATATATAGAAATGCATCCTTTAAATGCTCTATAGTCAATAACATACTGTCCCTGTCAAGGGTATCAATATTTTTAGTCAGGGAATCCGACCAAGCCACCCCAGCTCTGCACATCCAGGCTGAGGCGATCGCTGGTCGCAGTATAACACCAGTATGTGTGTATATACTTTTTATGATATTTTCCAGCCTCCTGTCAGCTGGCTCCTTGAGGACGGCCCTATCTATAGACGGTACCGCCACTTGTTTTGATAAGCGTGTGAGCGCCTTATCCACCCTAAGGGGTGTTTCCCAACGCGCCCTAACTTCTGGCGGGAAAGGGTATACCGCCAATAATTTTCTATCGGGGGGAACCCACGCATCATCACACACTTCCTTTAATTTATCTGATTCAGGAAAAACTACAGGTAGTTTTTTTCACATCCCACATAATACCCTCTTTTGTGGTACTTGTAGTATCAGAAATATGTAACACCTCCTTCATTGCCCTTAACATGTAACGTGTGGCCCTAAAGGGAAATACGTTTGTTTCTTCACCGTCGACACTGAAATCAGTGTCCGTGTCTGTGTCTGTCGACCGACTGAGGTAAAAGGACGTTTTAACGCCCCTGACGGTGTTTGAGACGCCTGGACAGGTACTAATTTGTTTGCCAGCCGTCTCATGTCGCCAACCGACCTTGCAGCGTGTTGACATTATCACGTAATTCCATAAATAAGCCATCCATTCCGGTGTCGACTCCCTAGAGAGTGACATCACCATTACAGGCAATTTGCTCCGCCTCCTCACCAACATCGTCCTCATACATGTCGACACACACGTACCGACATATAGCACACACACACAGGGAATGCTCTGATAGAGGACAGGACCCCACTAGCCCCTTGGGGAGACAGAGGGAGAGTTTGCCAGCACACACCAAAGCGCTATATTTTACAGGGATAGCCTTATAATAAGTGCTCCCTTATAGCTGCTTTTATAAAATAACAATTTCGCCAAATTTTGCCCCCCCTCTCTTGATTTAACCCTGTTTCTGTAGTGCAGTGCAGGGGAGAGCCTGGGAGCCTTCCTGACCAGCGGAACTGTGTGAGGAAATGGCGCTGTGTGCTGAGGAGATAGGCCCCGCCCCCTTTTCGGCGGGCTCGTCTCCCGCTTAAAAATGGATTCTGGCAGGGGTTAAATATCTCCATATAGCCCCGGAGGCTATATGTGAGGTATTTTTTGCCAAAAAAAAGGATTTTCATTGCTGCCCAGGGCGCCCCCCCCCCCAGCGCCCTGCACCCTCAGTGACTGCCGTGTGAAGTGTGCTGAGAGCAATGGCGCACAGCTGCAGTGCTGTGCGCTACCTTAAGAAGACTGAGGAGTCTTCTGCCGCCGATTCTGGACCTTCTTCTCTTTTCAGCATCTGCAAGGGGGCCGGCGGCGAGGCTCCGGTGACCATCCAGGCTGTACCTGTGATCGTCCCTCTGGAGCTAATGTCCAGTAGCCAAAGAAGCCAATCCATCCTGCACGCAGGTGAGTTCACTTCTTCTCCCCTAAGTCCCTCGATGCAGTGATCCTGTTGCCAGCAGGACTCACTGTAAAATAAAAAACCTAAGCTAAACTTTTCTAAGCAGCTCTTTAGGAAAGCCACCTAGATTGCACCCTTCTCGGCCGGGCACAAAAACCTAACTGAGGCTTGGAGGAGGGTCATAGGGGGAGGAGCCAGTGCACACCACCTGATCCTAAAGCTTTACTTTTTGTGCCCTGTCTCCTGCGGAGCCGCTATTCCCCATGGTCTTTTCAGGAACCCCAGCATCCACTAGGACGATAAAGAAAGAAAGGGTAACTGCTAACATACAGGTGCCTCTAGCAAGTTTAAATTCAAGGGAGTGCATAATCATATAAGTATTGTCCTTATTTTATATATAGTAACTGGAGAAAGGCCTTGAATTGTGTTTTATCTCACATAACACAGATATTTGTGGTTTTTAGCAGTAAGAATTCCAAAACAAATGCATTTTGATTCCATGATGTAAGAAAAGAAAATGGTAAAAATGCAGAGAGGTGAATTCTATTTAAGAAGGGGGGGGTTTGACTGAAACAGTATACATGCAAAATAAGAGCCTTCCCATTCAGCATAAGGGCAAAAGCCCCCTAATTTATGGAATTATATTTAATAAAACTTGCACACTGCTGAATGTAATATATTATATACTCGTAAGCTCAATATGCTAAGGTAACCTTACATTCTGACAACAATGCTCCACACAAATCTGCTGCACATGTACAGCTTGTCCACTTGAAGCTGTTCCAAAACCCGGGGGGGAGCAAGGACAGAGGAGAGAGTAGCCAGGCTTGAAACTAGAGATGAGCGGGTTCGGTTTCTCTGAATCCGAACCCGCCAGAACTTCATGTTTTTTTTCACGGGTCCGAGCGACTCGGATCTTCCCGCCTTGCTCGGTTAACCCGAGCGCGCCCGAACGTCATCATGACGCTGTCGGATTCTCGCGAGGCTCGGATTCTATCGCGAGACTCGGATTCTATATAAGGAGCCGCGCGTCGCCGCCATTTTCACACGTGCATTGAGATTGATAGGGAGAGGACGTGGCTGGCGTCCTCTCCGTTTAGAATTAGAATAGATTAGAGAGACACTTGATTTACTAATTTTGGGGAGCATTAGGAGTACTCAGTAGTGTACAGTGCAGAGTTTTGCTGATAGTGACCAGTGACCACCACTTTTATTTATAATCCGTTCTCTGCCTGAAAAAAGCGATACACAGCACACAGTGACTCAGTCACATACCATATCTGTGTGCACTGCTCAGGCTCAGGCCAGTGTGCTGCATCATCTATTATCTATATATAATATTATATATATCTGTCTGACTGCTCAGCTCACACAGCTTATAATTGTGGGGGAGACTGGGGAGCACTACTGCAGTGCCAGTTATAGGTTATAGCAGGAGCCAGGAGTACATAATATTATATTAAAATTAAACAGTGCACACTTTTGCTGCAGGAGTGCCACTGCCAGTGTGACTAGTGACCAGTGACCTGACCACCAGTATATAATATTAGTAGTATACTATCTCTTTATCAACCAGTCTATATTAGCAGCAGACACAGTACAGTGCGGTAGTTCACGGCTGTGGCTACCTCTGTGTCGGCACTCGGCAGCCCGTCCATAATTGTATATACCACCTAACCGTGGTTTTTTTTTCTTTCTTTATACATACATACTAGTTACGAGTATACTATCTCTTTATCAACCAGTCTATATATTAGCAGCAGACACAGTACAGTGCGGTAGTTCACGGCTGTGGCTACCTCTGTGTCGGCACTCGGCAGCCCGTCCATAATTGTATATACCACCTAACCGTGGTTTTTTTTTCTTTCTTTATACATACATACATACTAGTTACGAGTATACTATCTCTTTATCAACCAGTCTATATTAGCAGCAGACACAGTACAGTGCGGTAGTTCACGGCTGTGGCTACCTCTGTGTCGGCACTCGGCAGCCCGTCCATAATTGTATATACCACCTAACCGTGGTTTTTTTTTCTTTCTTTATACATACATACTAGTTACGAGTATACTATCTCTTTATCAACCAGTCTATATATTAGCAGCAGACACAGTACAGTGCGGTAGTTCACGGCTGTGGCTACCTCTGTGTCGGCACTCGGCAGCCCGTCCATAATTGTATATACCACCTAACCGTGGTTTTTTTTTCTTTCTTTATACATACATACTAGTTACGAGTATACTATCTCTTTATCAACCAGTCTATATATTAGCAGCAGACACAGTACAGTGCGGTAGTTCACGGCTGTGGCTACCTCTGTGTCGGCACTAGGCAGCCCGTCCATAATTGTATATACCACCTAACCGTGGTTTTTTTTTCTTTCTTTATACATACATACTAGTTACGAGTATACTATCTCTTTATCAACCAGTCTATATATTAGCAGCAGACACAGTACAGTGCGGTAGTTCACGGCTGTGGCTACCTCTGTGTCGGCACTCGGCAGCCCGTCCATAATTGTATATACCACCTAACCGTGGTTTTTTTTTTCTTTCTTTATACATACATACTAGTTACGAGTATACTATCTCTTTATCAACCAGTCTATATATTAGCAGCAGACACAGTACAGTGCGGTAGTTCACGGCTGTGGCTACCTCTGTGTCGGCACTCGGCAGCCCGTCCATAATTGTATATACCACCTAACCGTGGTTTTTTTTTCTTTCTTTATACATACATACTAGTTACGAGTATACTATCTCTTTATCAACCAGTCTATATATTAGCAGCAGACACAGTACAGTGCGGTAGTTCACGGCTGTGGCTACCTCTGTGTCGGCACTCGGCAGCCCGTCCATAATTGTATATACCACCTAACCGTGGGTTTTTTTTTCTTTCTTTATACATACATACTAGTTACGAGTATACTATCTCTTTATCAACCAGTCTATATATTAGCAGCAGACACAGTACAGTGCGGTAGTTCACGGCTGTGGCTACCTCTGTGTCGGCACTCGGCAGCCCGTCCATAATTGTATACTAGTATCCAATCCATCCATCTCCATTGTTTACCTGAGGTGCCTTTTAGTTGTGCCTATTAAAATATGGAGAACAAAAATGTTGAGGTTCCAAAATTAGGGAAAGATCAAGATCCACTTCCACCTCGTGCTGAAGCTGCTGCCACTAGTCATGGCCGAGACGATGAAATGCCAGCAACGTCGTCTGCCAAGGCCGATGCCCAATGGCATAGTACAGAGCATGTCAAAACCAAAACACCAAATATCAGTAAAAAAAGGACTCCAAAACCTAAAATAAAATTGTCGGAGGAGAAGCGTAAACTTGCCAATATGCCATTTACCACACGGAGTGGCAAGGAACGGCTGAGGCCCTGGCCTATGTTCATGGCTAGTGGTTCAGCTTCACATGAGGATGGAAGCACTCAGCCTCTCGCTAGAAAACTGAAAAGACTCAAGCTGGCAAAAGCACCGCAAAGAACTGTGCGTTCTTTGAAATCCCAAATCCACAAGGAGAGTCCAATTGTGTCGGTTGCGATGCCTGACCTTCCCAACACTGGACGTGAAGAGCATGCGCCTTCCACCATTTGCACGCCCCCTGCAAGTGCTGGAAGGAGCACCCGCAGTCCAGTTCCTGATAGTCAGATTGAAGATGTCAGTGTTGAAGTACACCAGGATGAGGAGGATATGGGTGTTGCTGGCGCTGGGGAGGAAATTGACCAGGAGGATTCTGATGGTGAGGTGGTTTGTTTAAGTCAGGCACCCGGGGAGACACCTGTTGTCCGTGGGAGGAATATGGCCGTTGACATGCCAGGTGAAAATACCAAAAAAATCAGCTCTTCGGTGTGGAGGTATTTCACCAGAAATGCGGACAACAGGTGTCAAGCCGTGTGTTCCCTTTGTCAAGCTGTAATAAGTAGGGGTAAGGACGTTAACCACCTCGGAACATCCTCCCTTATACGTCACCTGCAGCGCATTCATAATAAGTCAGTGACAAGTTCAAAAACTTTGGGTGACAGCGGAAGCAGTCCACTGACCAGTAAATCCCTTCCTCTTGTAACCAAGCTCACGCAAACCACCCCACCAACTCCCTCAGTGTCAATTTCCTCCTTCCCCAGGAATGCCAATAGTCCTGCAGGCCATGTCACTGGCAATTCTGACGAGTCCTCTCCTGCCTGGGATTCCTCCGATGCATCCTTGCGTGTAACGCCTACTGCTGCTGGCGCTGCTGTTGTTGCCGCTGGGAGTCGATGGTCATCCCAGAGGGGAAGTCGTAAGCCCACTTGTACTACTTCCAGTAAGCAATTGACTGTTCAACAGTCCTTTGCGAGGAAGATGAAATATCACAGCAGTCATCCTACTGCAAAGCGGATAACTGAGTCCTTGACAACTATGTTGGTGTTAGACGTGCATCCGGTATCCGCCGTTAGTTCACAGGGAACTAGACAATTTATTGAGGCAGTGTGCCCCCGTTACCAAATACCATCTAGGTTCCACTTCTCTAGGCAGGCGATACCGAGAATGTACACGGACGTCAGAAAAAGACTCACCAGTGTCCTAAAAAATGCAGTTGTACCCAATGTCCACTTAACCACGGACATGTGGACAAGTGGAGCAGGGCAGGGTCAGGACTATATGACTGTGACAGCCCACTGGGTAGATGTATGGACTCCCGCCGCAAGAACAGCAGCGGCGGCACCAGTAGCAGCATCTCGCAAACGCCAACTCTTTCCTAGGCAGGCTACGCTTTGTATCACCGCTTTCCAGAATACGCACACAGCTGAAAACCTCTTACGGCAACTGAGGAAGATCATCGCGGAATGGCTTACCCCAATTGGACTCTCATGTGGATTTGTGGCATCGGACAACGCCAGCAATATTGTGTGTGCATTAAATATGGGCAAATTCCAGCACGTCCCATGTTTTGCACATACCTTGAATTTGGTGGTGCAGAATTTTTTAAAAAACGACAGGGGCGTGCAAGAGATGCTGTCGGTGGCCAGAAAAATTGCGGGACACTTTCGGCGTACAGGCACCACGTACAGAAGACTGGAGCACCACCAAAAACTACTGAACCTGCCCTGCCATCATCTGAAGCAAGAAGTGGTAACGAGGTGGAATTCAACCCTCTATATGCTTCAGAGGTTGGAGGAGCAGCAAAAGGCCATTCAAGCCTATACAATTGAGCACGATATAGGAGATGGAATGCACCTGTCTCAAGTGCAGTGGAGAATGATTTCAACGTTGTGCAAGGTTCTGATGCCCTTTGAACTTGCCACACGTGAAGTCAGTTCAGACACTGCCAGCCTGAGTCAGGTCATTCCCCTCATCAGGCTTTTGCAGAAGAAGCTGGAGGCATTGAAGAAGGAGCTAAAAGGGAGCGATTCCGCTAGGCATGTGGGACTTGTGGATGCAGCCCTTAATTCGCTTAACAAGGATTCACGGGTGGTCAATCTGTTGAAATCAGAGCACTACATTTTGGCCACCGTGCTCGATCCTAGATTTAAAGCCTACCTTGGATCTCTCTTTCCGGCAGACACAGGTCTGCTGGGGTTGAAAGACCTGCTGGTGACAAAATTGTCAAGTCAAGCGGAACGCGACCTGTCAACATCTCCTCCTTCACATTCTCCCGCAACTGGGGGTGCGAGGAAAAGGCTCAGAATTCCGAGCCCACCCGCTGGCGGTGATGCAGGGCAGTCTGGAGCGACTGCTGATGCTGACATCTGGTCCGGACTGAAGGACCTGACAACGATTACGGACATGTCGTCTACTGTCACTGCATATGATTCTCTCAACATTGATAGAATGGTGGAGGATTATATGAGTGACCGCATCCAAGTAGGCACGTCACACAGTCCGTACTTATACTGGCAGGAAAAAGAGGCAATTTGGAGGCCCTTGCACAAACTGGCTTTATTCTACCTAAGTTGCCCTCCCACAAGTGTGTACTCCGAAAGAGTGTTTAGTGCCGCCGCTCACCTTGTCAGCAATCGGCGTACGAGGTTACATCCAGAAAATGTGGAGAAGATGATGTTCATTAAAATGAATTATAATCAATTCCTCCGCGGAGACATTGACCAGCAGCAATTGCCTCCACAAAGTACACAGGGAGCTGAGATGGTGGATTCCAGTGGGGACGAATTGATAATCTGTGAGGAGGGGGATGTACACGGTGATATATCGGAGGGTGAAGATGAGGTGGACATCTTGCCTCTGTAGAGCCAGTTTGTGCAAGGAGAGATTAATTGCTTCTTTTTTGGGGGGGGTCCAAACCAACCCGTCATATCAGTCACAGTCGTGTGGCAGACCCTGTCACTGAAATGATGGGTTGGTTAAAGTGTGCATGTCCTGTTTTGTTTATACAACATAAGGGTGGGTGGGAGGGCCCAAGGACAATTCCATCTTGCACCTCTTTTTTCTTTTCTTTTTCTTTGCATCATGTGCTGATTGGGGAGGGTTTTTTTGGAAGGGACATCCTGCGTGACACTGCAGTGCCACTCCTAGATGGGCCCGGTGTTTGTGTCGGCCACTAGGGTCGCTAATCTTACTCACACAGCTACCTCATTGCGCCTCTTTTTTTCTTTGCGTCATGTGCTGTTTGGGGAGGGTTTTTTGGAAGGGACATCCTGCGTGACACTGCAGTGCCACTCCTAGATGGGCCCGGTGTTTGTGTCGGCCACTAGGGTCGCTTATCTTACTCACACAGCGACCTCGGTGCAAATTTTAGGACTAAAAATAATATTGTGAGGTGTGAGGTATTCAGAATAGACTGAAAATGAGTGTAAATTATGGTTTTTGAGGTTAATAATACTTTGGGATCAAAATGACCCCCAAATTCTATGATTTAAGCTGTTTTTTAGTGTTTTTTGAAAAAAACACCCGAATCCAAAACACACCCGAATCCGACAAAAAAAATTCGGTGAGGTTTTGCCAAAACGCGGTCGAACCCAAAACACGGCCGCGGAACCGAACCCAAAACCAAAACCCGAAAAATTTCAGGCGCTCATCTCTACTTGAAACACAAGTCTTATTTAACCTACAATACAGTAATAGCTTTTTGGACACACTATAAAACAGACTCTCTCCTGAGAATTGAGATGGATGTGGAAAGATCTTTTAACTGTTTTACAATAGGTTATTACAAATAATAAACATGTTGTTAGTGGGATTGTTGTGCACATTACACTATAACACAGAAAAGAAAATGGATACAGAAAAAACTGAAACATCTGTCGCACAACAGGAAGTGCACAACATTGCCAGCCAAGAACGACATCAGCCCAGAGCCAATACTTAACCACCCCTATTGAAAGTTCACTGGGAATGGTTCCATTAACAATGCAGCCTCTTATAGTGAGGCAGATGGTAAACCAACAAATTGACCACACTACTTAATTAAGGGTGTTCAACTGAATTTTGTGGTGCTAATCTAACACATTCATTCATTGAGACGCAGTGCTAATTGAACATCTGCCGGGTGCTCATTTAAAACTTTGATCAGATATGCAATATACTGTACATACATTACGCCGAAAATATTATCATTAAATTGGTAAATTTGCAATCAGATTTTCTTTATAGTAAAACCAATCATGCAACGAACAGAAGCCCTATGGTATAATATGCTCCAATCGCAAGGACTAATTAAGCCATGATATTAGAATCGCCCCATACATAGCCCTGTCTGGCTCCAAACAAATGTACTGGGGTTACCTACTGGTAGGACACTGGTTCCGCCCCTTCCTGTTTTCTACGTCCAGAATCCATAGGGCATTCAGAGATAGGTAATTACTTTACAAGGATCCACAGGTCTCAGATAAATAGTACAGAATAATCTGCTATTTGCTGGTGAATTAGCTATTATGGGGTGTATTCAATGCATGTCGGATCCTTTCCAATGCAGTATTCAATGAGTGGACAGGATTTGGCCGTTCCCGACAATGCCAATCCGACTTTTTTTAAAGTCGGATTGACACTGTCGGAAATGGGGCAAAAACCTGTCGGATTTGGCCACAGAATCCGACAAAACACTGAGCCACAGGTTTTCCGACAAGTCGGAATTCCCGACTTGTTGGAAAAAAAAGCAGGGGGATTGAATAGGTCAGAACAGTTTTTGACCTAACACAGTTGGAAACTGCCGTCTTTCCGACAACATGGCAGTTTTACTACTACAACTGAATACACCCTTATGTGCACAAAACAAGGATAGGTCTGCAGTGTCAAGTGTGGTGGGTTAAGAGCAGGGCTGGCCAAACCAGTCCTCGAGATCTACCAACAGGTCACATTTTCCAGACCACCTAGCTGGTACACAGGTGTAGTCATTACTAATTAAGATGTGCTGCATTCATTCCTAACTGACCATTCTACAGATCTCCAGGAGGCCTGGAAAACATGAACTGTTGGTAGATCTAGAGGACCAGTTTGGCCAGCCCTGGTATAGAGGCTTGGAGATATTTGTACATAAGATTAGGAACCGTCCCTAGAGCCAAAAGAAACAGGGCACACTGTACCCGGGCCCCCCTTTGTCAGGGGGCCACCTGGCTAGAGCACACTGACATCATTAGCTTTCCCTCTTAAGCAGCAGCAGCAGAACCAGCAGCCCGAATGTGAGCAGGACAGCATGGAGTGAAGGCATAGACCCAGGAGTATCATAAGCTACCAACAGAGCTTTCCGAACAGAGGAGAGATAGGAGGAAGGAGAGAGCGGACACAGAGATCCCAGCTTATCCTCTTCCTGCTTGGGTGCCTGAGACTTGTGTAAACTGTTCTGCAACTAAAACATTCGGGTCTAGAGATAGAGACACATACAGAGAGTCCTGTCCCAGTGTGTAAGTAGTACAGAGTCTGTTGCTATTCTTGCATGTGACACAATAAATTATTTTATTTTTCTATGTGTATTTTAAGGTTAAGTTATCTGAAAATTATATATAATAGTTGTCTTTCAATTAGGTGGAGCTATAAACAGTACCCAGCCATTATTAAAGTATTAGTTTAAAACTAACATACACCATTGGTTTAAAATTTAATATACACAATCCATACCTCCCACCATGACCCATTCCAGGAGGGACAACATGCTCTCCACCTGGACTTCCTTCTTAATTTAGGATTGCAGTCACCTCTGTTGAAATACCTTTCTTATCAATTAAATATATATATATATTCATATATTAAGTGGCAAGTCCAGATAGAGAGCATTTTGTCCCTCCTGGATTTGGACATGTTGGGAAGTATGCACAATCTAATATACGTCCCCCACCTTCCACCGGGGCCCTCCTCTATTAAGTGCCCCGGGCACCCCCAAGGCTTAATCCGGCCCTGGGTCCGGTTGTATCTGCACCTCATGCCACAAAGTACTGATGTTTGCCACATTGCACATGTCCAGGACGCACAGAAGCCAATTGGTTTCTTTGGACAGCTTCTCTACTTTATCTCTGTCCAAGACTTGATACATCCCCCCTTTGAAGCAAAAGTAGAGGAGTTACTGAATACTGAAAGATGGTGTTTTGCAAGATATATTGTGCTGGTTCCATGTGTGCCATACATATCACTTGATAAATTACTTCAGCCAAGGGCCTCGATGTACTCGCCCCGCTGCCGGCATTCTGGCACCTGGAATGCAGATGTCAGTATAATGACATTCGGCATCCCGTACGCCGGGATGCCATACCGATCCCCTTGAAAGCTATATAGGTATATGGTGAAAAAAATATACGTTATGGTAAGAACTTACCGTTGATAACCGTATTTCTCCTAAGTCCACAGGTTGCAAAAGATAACATTGGGATATGATTGAGCGACAGCGGATTTGCACCAAACGGTCAAAGCTTTTCAGACTCCCAGCATGCAACGGTTCGTCCATATATACCCGCCTCCTGGCTCAGGCAAATCAGTTGTTTTCGAAACCTCAAGGCAGGAGCATCATGCAGAGCCCTAATCAGACGAAAAGAACACACATGCACACCCTTCCGTACAAGAGGAAAGGGGTTAGTGAGTAAAAGGATCCTCAAATCAGGTGCGTCAGGGTGGGATCCCTGTGGAACCTGTAACGGTAAGTTCTTACTGGAACGTATATTTCTCCTGCAGGGTCCACAGGGTATCCACAGGATAACATTGGGATGTCCCAAAGCAATTTTAGTAGTGGCAACGCTCCTGATTGGACAGGAGAATCCTTCACCTGAATTCAGCATCCTGAGAGGCAAAGATATCAATGGCATAATGTCTAATGAATGTGTTAATGGAAGACCATGTGGCTGCATTACATATCTTGTCTGCTGAAGCACCACGTTGTGCTGCCCATTACGGACCTACCTTACGAGTAGAGTGAGCAGAGACATTATGCGGAACAGGGAGATCAGCTTGAGAATATGCTTCTGAAATCATCACCCGAAGCCATCTCGCCAGTGTCTGCTTATCAGCAGGCCATCCTCTCTTGTGAAATCCGTAGAGAATGAAGAGAGAATCTGTCTTTCTGATGGCACTGGTACGATCTAAGTAGATCATTAAGGCATGGACTACGTCTAACGATGCATCTCCCGCAGACAGGTCCGGCCCTTGAAAAGCCGGGACAACAATTTCTTCATAAGGTGGAATTTAGATACCACCTTAGGAAGATACCCAGATTTAGTTCTGAGAACTGCTCTATCTGGATAAAAAAAAAAAATCAGAAATGGAGGACGACATAACAATGCCCCTAAATATGAAGCTCTTCTAGCTGAAGACATAGCCAGTAGAAAGAGAACTTTAGCTGTCAACCATTTAAGATCCACACTTTTGAGTGGTTCAAATGGGGCAGTTTAAAGGGCCTTTAAAACTAAAACTTAAGTCCCAAGGCACTGTAGGAGGAAAAAAAGGAGGTTGAACGCGCAGCAATCCCTGGACAAAAGTGGGCACATCCTGTAGGTTGGCAATTTTCTTTTGAAACCATACAGTCAGTGCTGACACTTGCATGCTCAAGGAAGCCACCCTTAAAGATTTATCTATTCTTGCCTGAAGGAATGCCAGGACTCTGAAAACTCTGAAAGACCTACAGTAGGATCAAATTTCCGTTCACTGCACAACTGAATATAGGCTTGCCATATTCTGTGATAAATGCGAGCTGAGGAAGGTTTCCTTGCTCTGAGCATTGTTTGAATAACCTGTTGTGAGAATCCTCCTGACTTCAGGAAAGAGGTCTCAAGAGCCACGCCATCAAAGACAGTTGATCCAGATGTCTGTGATAGCAAGGCCCTTGAGTCAGTAGATCTGGACGTTGAGGGAGTAGGAATGGAGAATCCATCGACATCCTCTGCAGATCCGTGTACCTATGTCTTCTGGGCCAAGCTGGAGCTATTATCATGGAACCCTTTTCTTGTTTTACCTTTCTCACCACCCTGGGTAACAGGGAGATGGGAGGAAACACATAGGCCAGATGAAAATCCCATCTTACCGACAAAGATCGCTTTGGGAGCCTTTGATCTTCAACCTTGTGGTTCTGATGGGATGCCATGAGATCTATCTCTGGCAACCCCCATCTGTCAACCAGGGTCTGGAAGTCTTCCGGATGTAGAGCCCATTCATTTGCATGAATCCACTTCCCAGTTTAGGACTCCTGGAACGAACACTGCAGACAAGGCTGGAAGATTAAGTTCTGCCAACTTTAACGTGCGACTTACCTCTTTCATTGCATTCCTCCCCGATGGTTGATGTACGCTACTGCCGTTGCATTGTCTGAGCGGATCTGAACTAGTTTTCCATGAAGGATGTCCTTTGCCTGAATCAATGCCATGTATATGGCCCGGAGTTCCATTATATTTATTGGCAGGCAACTTTATTCCTTTGGTCCACTGCCCCTGGAAGCAATTCCTTCATGACACAGCTCCCCAGCCTTGAAGGCGGGCATTCGTTGTCAGAATTTCCCAATCTAATATCCAAAAGGGTCTTCCCTTTGTCCAGATGGCTAATGACCTCCTTACTTCCAGAGTAAGGACCATCGTCTGCATTTTTAATGTATGATGAAAACCATTCCATTTGGTAAGGATCAGATGTTGCAGAGGCCTTGAATGGAACTGAGCATACTCTACCATGTTGAATGTCGACACCATCAATCCCATCATGTCACGATCCGGGTATCTGGACGCCATTACCTGCCGTTTAGGTGTCTTCTGAGACTGGCCCAGCGTTCCAAGTCCGGATCTCATCTGTGTCAACACTCTGCACATCCCTCCTGTCATTCTGAGACACTACCACAGCGGCGCCATGTTTGAATCCAACATGGCGTCTCCCGTCCTCCGCGGCCTCCGCCGCCGTTACTGTGTTATTGCTGCAGGTTCTCAGAATCATGTATCATGCCTGCACCGGCCTCTGCTGCCCTCCAAGTGTCTCAGCATATAACTGTCATCTGGCGTCTCCTGTCCTCTGCGGCCGGCGCCGCCATTATCACTATGTTAGCACATTTCATTTCAAACTAGTTTTCCCTCCAGGTTCCAGCATGGGCGCAGCCATGTTTGATTTGATCACATGCTCCAATTCCTCCAATCCACCGTCTCTGGAATCTGCATAATTGCCCAGCCAATGCCTGCATAGCAGCAGGTATAAGTATCCTGTGTCTGGGACAGATAGATGTCAGTGCTTTGAATGTCATACCTTGTTCCAGTCTCTCTCTCCTGTGGCTTGTTTCTCCAGGTTCCAGTTCCTGTCTCCAGCATCCACAAAGAGACCCGCACCTGCTTTCCATCTTGCAGTGCAGCCTGACTCCACAGCCTTCCGTGGCTGTCCAGTTTCCAGCTATCTACTATCTGCTTCCAAGCAGCCAGCTTTCAACTGATTCCAGCTTCTACCAAACACCGGTGCTGATCCAGCGGATCCTATCTTATCAGCAGTATCCACTACCACCGGTAATTATCTATCAGCTATTCTGTTTCTACGCTCCCTAGCATCTCACATCAACCACTCTGTGTTTTATCACCTGGCTGGTTCCATCCAGCATCCACTCCGTGACTTTAGTACCTGGCTGATTCCATTCAGCATCCACCCTGTGTTTCATCACCTGGCTGATTCCACTCAGCATCCACTCCGTGTTTTACCACCTGGCTGGTTCCATCCAGCTGATACAGCAGCATACTCAAGTTACAGATTCATCTGCTACAACTACTGGCATGTTCCTCGGCTATTTCTTCAACTACAACCAGGCCTGGTAAGGTGATTCCATCAAAGGACTTTTACATCTGTTCTAAACCTACCAGTGCTCTGAGAAACCTTCTATGGTTATGTATTCCAGGAACTGTGTTATTTGCCACTGTCTTTGCTAAACTTGAATACTGCTTGTTATCACACGGAGTCTGTTAATAAACTTTTATTTTGAATTTTAAACTGGTTGTCATGGTCACACCTTCGGGTAATCATTCTGCACTTACATGTCCAGGGGTCTGATTAAACCTCCCAGGTTTAATTTCATCTCAGCCCCTACAACTGAGGCTTCCTCCCGTCAGCCTAAACCCTCAGTTGTGACACATCACACGCATTGCTGCGTGAATGGATACCTTTCAACTGTTTAGCAGCTCCAGAATCCCTAATTGAACTTTGGATATTTTGTTCAGAGGTAAAATTACTCTCTGAAGGCTTGAATCCAATACAGCCCCCAAGTGAGTCATCCTTTTGACCTGTCGACCTAGCACGTGTCGACCTTCCAACCCTGTTGACCTAGTGACTGTCGACCTATAGTGGTCGACCTAAACATTGTCGACCTAGACACTGTCGATCTAATGATCCACACCCGTTGGGATATGCACTTTATTTTTGGAAATGCACTTTGTCCACTTTGTGAATATGAAAAACTTATAAATAAGCTTTTGTGCAGTGGAACAAATGCAGGTGTACCAAACAGTCAATCATACCAAACAGGTGATCGTTATCATAATTTTCATATGTAGGTTGAAACTGAAACAAACACCTGTGTAGGAGCTTAAAACTGGGTGAGGAACAGCCAAACTCAAAATGAAGTTGTGACAGACCGATTAATGTAACAGGTCAGACACCATTGCAAGACTGAGCAGAGCAACAAGACACAATGTAGTTATACTGCATCAGTAAGGCCTATCCCAGAGAAAGATTTTAAAGCACACTGGGGTTTCAAGATGTGCTGTTCAGTATCTTTTGAAAAAGCACAAAGAAACGGGCAACGTTGAGGACCGTAGATGCAGTGGTCGGCCAAGGAAACTTAGCCCATCAGATGAATGACACATCATGCTTACTTCACCTCGAAATCAGAAGATGTCCAACAGTGCCATCCGCTCAGAACTGGCAGAAACCAGTGGAACTCAGGTACACCCATCTACTGTTTGGAGAATTCAGGGTGGTCTTCGTGGAAGAATTGTGGCAAAAAAAATATCTTCAATATGGAAACAAGACCAAGTGACTCTACTATGCACGAAAACAGGGGTGCAGAAAAATTGCAGCAGATGCTCTAGACTCAGGAGTCAAAATTTGAAATATTTTGGCTTTAACAGAAGGCAGTTGTTTGCTGCAGGGCTGGAGAGTGATACAGTAATAAATGAATGAATGAATGAATGAATGAATGAATGAATGAATGAATGAATGAATGAATGAATGAACGAAGCATGGTGGAGGTTTCTGGCAAGTTTGGGGCTACATTTCAGCAAATTAAGTTGGGGATTTGGGCAAACCTCCCAACCGTCCTGATTCCAGCGGGACAGTCCCGCTATTCGGACACTGTCCCGCTGTCCCTCCCGTCGGCAGCAGTCTCCAGCGGGTGTGTGTGTGTGTGGGGGGGGGGCAGTTGGGGGAGGCTTTGATGACCTGCTGCTCTGCAAAGCAGCCGGTGATCACTGAATACATGCTGTGCGCACAGCATGTATTCAGTGCTAGGAGGGGAGCTGGGGGCTGCCTAGCTGCTCAGGGAGCGCTGGTCCCGTCCCCAAAAGGCTGGAAAATGGTCCGTTTGGTGAGACCACGCCCACTCGGGCAAGACCACACCCCACAACCGAGGCCGCACCCCTTTTGGGTCAGCCATGCGATAGTCCAGCCTCAGTCAACGTCAAAGTTGGGAGGTATGATTTAGGGAAGTAGTTACTTAAAATACTGCTAGTCAGGATCCTGGCAGTCAAAATGCCAATGCCAGAATCCCAACTAGTGGTGAAATCCCACCACTGGAATACCGGCACTATAGGCTATTCTCCCTCTGTGGTGTCCACGACACCCATAGAGGGAGACTATAACCTGTGGCGAGCACAGCAAGCCCACAAGGGGCCTTCTAGCGCTCGCCCCGCTGCCGGCGGGGATGCCACTGTTCGTATGCTGACGGCCGGCATCCAGGCCGCCGGTAATTCATACTGAACCCGGATATTTGGTCAGAATTAATAGTGTTCTCAATGCTGAGAAATACAGGCAGGTACTTATCAATCATGCAATGCAATCAGGCTGATTGGCTCCAAATTTATTCTGTAGCAAGACAAAAGGGGGTAATTCGGATCCTAACTGCGCATGCACCTCAATGCACGCGCGCGTCGGACAACAACAACGGGCATCACCGTTCAGTGACGGGATGGTGCGAAAAATCCGATCGCATGGACGTTTGCAAGGTGATTGACAGGAAGAGGCCGGTTGTGGGTGGCAACTGAGCATTTACTGGGAGTGTCTGGAAAAACGCAGGTGTTCCCAAGCGTTTTCAGGGATGATGTCTGATGTCAGCTCCGGCCCCGATCAGCCCATTCTCATCGCACTGGAGGAGTAAGTCCTGGGTTGCACAAAGTGGATTTTTGCAGCTCAGCTACACATTCGATCGCACACTTGCATGGCGAATTTACACTCCCCCTATAGGCGGTGACTATCTGATCGCAGGACAGCAAAAACCGCAGGTCAGCGATCAGATCTGAATTAGGCCCCAAGTACCCAAACATACAACCAATGTTATTAAGACTGCTGGCATACTGACTGCTGGGCTGCCGTTGTCTGTATACTGACGTCCAGCATCCAGACAGTCGGTAATTTATACTGATCCCTTTGGATCTCCATCTAGAAATCCTGTTTGCCTCTAAGTGCAGCTATTCTGCAATAGTTTGACATTGAAAAAGCTTATCTATGCCTCACATATTTGGATAGTCCCTAGTGCACAAAAAGAGTGGCAGAAAATATTATAGGCAGTGATTTCCCCTGTGGTCTCCCATCAGTACATCTTGTATACAGACACTTAAGTGTTCTTAAAATACTAAAATAGATGCTTTTTCTACTGTCCTTGGAATACAACATAGCTTGGAAATATCAACAAATGCACAGATTGCGTTATTTTAAGCCATATCCACTGCAAAAAAGCCTGATCATTGGACGTTCATACAGACCGTGATATCTTTGGCTCAGCAAAGATTATCCCACATGACAGTAACATAACACTATACACTACCAAACAGTATTATACTGATTGGTGTCTGAAATACAAAGGTGTCCATCACAGATCAGGCAATTTAATATGTCGAGCGGAACCAGTGGCGGATCTAGACTTTACTTCTAGGGGGGGCGGTTTAAGAATTCGGACTCCTCCCCTCTACTCTTAGCTCCTCCCACTTAGCGATGCCCCTCCCATTTACTTAAATGATTTACTTATTACCAGTTATTTATGTAGCGCACACATATTCCACAGCTCTTTTACAGAAACTATTTGGCGAGAGATTCACATTAGTCCCTGCCCCAGTGAAGCTAACAATCTGTATTCCCTACGTCATGTACACACATTTACATTAATAGAACCCCTGGACACACTGGTCCTCCACTGCAGCCCCAACCTCTCCTGCTCTGCGCTGAATCATCAACAAGTGGAAAAACACAATGTGTGCAACAAACATTCCAGAACCGCAACGGTCTACAGTAGCAACCTGACGCTCTCCAGCTGCTGTTACAGTAAGGCGTGGCATGCTGAAACTTGTAGTTCAACAGCAGCAGAGTTCTTGCAGATGACCGAAAACTGCATTAGGATATAATTATGGTTATGGACTAATTGAAAAAAATAAATAAGTCTTTAGCACACAAACTTTTAAGTGTAATCATATTACTGCAATATTGTGGAGCATGTGCTTTCTCCTGCTAGCTAGTGCCCTTTGCTGATAATGGGTTTTCCTTGGCATTCCATGTACACAGCAGCGTAGATACTATTGCTCATTAAATATTAAATTGAGTTGTTTTAAGTACTGAAAACTCTTGCTAAATGCACACCAAGAGGTACATTTACTAAAGCTTCTAAAACAGAGAATTGGTGATGTTGCCCATAGCAACCAATCACATGCTGTCTATCATTTCTCTATTGCCTTTTACAAAATGATAGACAGCATCTGATTGGTTGCTGTGGGCAACATCACCAATTCTGTTTTAGAAACTTTAGTAAATTTACCCCCAAGAATCACCACCCTGCCACGCTAGCCACAATTATATACGCAACAAGCAGTCAAGCATTTCATATAGTACCCTGACCATGTTGGGGGGTTATTAGCTTAAGTTCACACAAAAGCCAAACCTGTGTGATGGCTCTTAATCTTGGTGTCCCTTACTTACACAGGTATATCCTTTTTGTTGCCCTCCCCATATTTAAGCTGCAGAAGAGCATGGCTGAGCTTGCCTTGCAGCACTTACAGCAAGTGGTGTTTATTAGTGGCATAAGATGTTTGTTCATTGTCACCTAAACACCTACACCAACTCATCCCCACTCAGCACCCCTTCCCAAAACACTCACACAATCAGTATGGCAATCACAGCTCTCCGGGGTCCGGACCCGCTCGCAGCTGTGAAAATTGCGCCTGCCCTGAAGGAGTCTCCGGTCCTGGCGCCCTCAAATACCTACTGCGCATGACAGTGTATGTCATCGCGCAGAGGCATGATGACACGGAGGAGGAGGCTAGGGGATGGGAGCCGGGCGTGAATGACACACTGCCCTGGCCCCGGCAAGTTGCTCTCAGCTCTCAGTGGCGGCGGCGGCGGTGAGCTGTCATTGATGCCTGCAGCTGCCGCAGATGATCGTCGCGGCTGCGGCGGGCAGGAGCCCTGTACCCGGCCATCCGTCTCGGCGCCGGCATGTGGGGGGGCATGTGTAGGGGGGGCGATCGCCCTTTCCGCCCCTGTCTGGATCCGCCACTGAGCGGAACAGACTCCTTTTGCCATAATATACAAAACAAAGACATACTGCATGAGGAAAGAGGGCCAGTAGTCTCATACTGATGCTCACAGAGGGGATTTATGAAGACTTAACAGCATATTTGCCACAAGACAAGAAGGACAGCTGGCCTCTATTTTGAATCTGTCATTTGGACACTGCTAGCAATGAAAGTCAATGTACAATGGGGGTCATTCCGAGTTGATCGTAGCTGTGCGGCGGGATGCCCAGCACAGGGCTAGTCCGCCCCACATGTCAGCCCCCCCCCCCCCCCCCATCCCCGCACAAGTACAAAATCGCACAGCGGCGATGCTTTTGTACTTGGAGTAACTCCCGGCCAGCGCAGCTCCTGCGGCTGGCCGGGAGTTACTCGTCGCTGCCCCGGGTCACAGCGGCTGCGTGTGACGTCACGCAGCCGCTGCGGCCTGCCCCACGCATGGTCTGGTCATGCCTGCATTGGTCGGACTGTGCCCCGAAAATGGCGGTCAAATGCCGCCGTGCCGCCCCCTCCCGCCCAGCGACTGCCTCTGTCTATCAATCGGGCACAGGCGATCGCTAGGTAACGACGGCCTTCTGGCATGCGCCAGTGCAGCATGCGCAGTTCCGACCGCTGCAAACAACTGCAGCGTGCGATTGGGTCAGAATGACCCCTAATGTTATAAAACCTTTGTGTAATAAGTACTACACAGTGAATAAGCAATATTTTTTCACAATGCTCCCATATTCATTACTACAAAACTAGATATACTAGCAAACAGATATGTAACAAAATGGTTTAATGCTTGAACTAAAACATTCCATGGCCATAACAGAAATTTGAGGGATGTTCTGGTAAACAAAGTGCAACATTTATTCCCAACATGTGCACCATGGAAAGATCGAGACATTTCTACTTGTACAATGAGGGTCATTCCGAGCTGATTGCTCGCTAGCAGTTTTTAGCAGCTGTGCAAATGCTATGCCACCGCCCACTGGGAGTGTATTTTAGCTTAGCAGAAGTGCGAACGCATGTGCAGCCAAGCTCTGCAAAAACAGTTTGTGCAGTTTCAGAGTAGCTCTGAACCTACTAAGCGCTTGCGATCACTTCAGCCTATTCGTGTCCGGATTTGACGTCCTAAACCCGCCCAGCGAACGTCCAGCCATGCCTGTGTTTTTTCAGCAACTCTCCCTGAAAACGGTCAGTTGACACCCAGAAACACCCCCTTCCTGTCAATTGTCTTGCGCCCGTCAGTGCAACTGAAAACTTCGCTAGAACCTGTGCACAACCACGGGCTTTGTACCCATACAACGCGCGTGCGCATTGTGGCCCATACACATGTGCAGAAATGGCAATTTTTTTTTTTTTTTTTTTAAATTGTTTATTTTAATTTTCAGGTTATAAATGTCACAACAGCTCCCCACCACACGTGGGGTGAGCTGCTACTTGTTACAATATACTATCCAAGGCAGAAATGTAATCTTAATACAAAGAACAAGCGGTTCCCAACATGTGGAGAGATAATCAAAATAAGAGCCATTAACCAAACATTTGTTAGAACGATAAACAGCGGTGATTTATGTCACGGAGTGAGTGAGGGCTATTCAGACGGGTGAGAACCGGGGATTAGATTCATAACTATAGCAACATAAAGGATATTACTAAAGAGAGAGAGAGCGTGAAGAGAAAGAAGGGGAGACGGGCAAAGACGGGGAGGGAATAGAGTGGGGGGGGAGAAGGGACATGGGTGGAGGCACCGCCAGTGCGCCCCCGTGTACCGCTGAGCTAGTACAGGGCGTTAGAACCAAAAGGGAAGGTGCTACTTGAGGAACACGAAGAGGATATATTAAAGATAAACCTATATCCACTTGTCGGGTGAGGAGGTTACTGACATCATAGTAGGAGAGCCGTCGGGCCCTCGGGGAATCGTAGTCCCCCTGCGGGAGTCTGAGAATCAAACCATAATTCCCAACTCAGGAGAAACTGGAAGGACCTGTTATGAAGGTATGCTGTGATTTTTTCCATGCTTGCGAGGTACCATACTTTGTTGATGACTTGTTTGATAGGGGGGGCCTCCCTCTGTTTCCATTGGCGGGCAATTGAGCACCTGGCCGCATTTAGGATCTGCGTCAGTAGTTTACTGGAGTTTGGAGGTGCGTTGGCAATGGGGAGGCCTAGTAGGAAGGACCAAGGATCTTTTTTAACCTGGGTCTGGAGTACTGTGCTCAACAGGCGTGCAACTGCGTCCCAATATAGTATAATTTTAGGGCACGTCCACCAAATGTGGAGGAAAGAGCCGTGGCCGCCGCATCCTCTCCAGCACATGGGTGATGAGGAGGGAAACATTTTGTGGAGTCTAGAGGGGACAAAATACCACCTGTATAGGATTTTGTATGCGTTCTCCTTTACTAGGGTTGAGATAGAGGACTTCGCGGCTGCAGCGAAGATGTCCGACCAAACATAGTCATCTGGCACCGGACCAAGGTCCCGTTCCCACTGGAGTATGAAAGCCGGGGTCGTCGTCTGGTCCCCTGTCTGGAGAAGGGAATACAGTAGGGAAATGATTCCGCGTGCGAGCGGTTTCTGATAGCAGTAGGACTCCAGAGTGGTGAGAGGTTGGAACGGGGACGAGCTCGTTAAAGATGTGACAAAATGTCTAATCTGGAAATAGGTGAAAGGGTTCGCCTCCGGGAAGTCAAATTTCGTCATGATATCCGGTAAAGGCGCACATGAACCCTCGGTGAGCACGTCCATGACAAAGCGGATATTCCGTTCCAACCATGGACGCGAGCGGGTCAGAGATTGTCCCGGAGTGAATGAAGGGTTGTCCCATAAGGGAGTGAGTGCCGAGGGAGATGATAACAGGTGAAAATGACGCGCGCAATAGTCCCAGATCTGGCAAGTGAAATCCAACACAGGGTGCATTAGTAGATGAGGAGATCTAGTTCTAGGAGGGGATATAAGTAGGGACGACAACGATGGAATGCGGCTAAGCGCTGTCTCCAATTGGAGCCAGCGTACAGACTGCGGAGGAGCAAACCAGGTCACCGCCTGGCTGAGATGGGTGGCCAAGTAGTAGAGACGGATATCCGGAAAACCTCTACCTCCATCCTGCACCGGTTTGCGCAGAGTAGAGAAGCCTATCCTAGGGACCTTACCTCTCCACACAAAGCGGAGCAACCAGGAGTGGACCTGAGCCAATACATAGTCCGGGACTTTTACTGGCAGCGTCTGGAACAAATAAAGTAGGCGGGGGACAATGTTCATTTTCAGAGCTATGATACGACCCAGCCAGGAGATAATCAGTGATTTCCATTTCTGGAGGTCGGCTTTAAGGTTTCTAAGCAATGGCGTGAAGTTTTCTTTATATAAGTCTCCGTATTGGCGCGTAATAAAGATCCCTAAGTAACGAATCTTAGAAGCGCACCAGGAGAATCTGAAGTCGTTCTGCATGTGGGACAGTCGAGGAGGGGGGATGTGGAAGGGAAGAGCTTCCATTTTGGACCAGTTGACTTTGTAACCCGAAACATGGCCATAATCAGATAGGAGGTCAAAAAGATTCGGCAGAGAGGTGTGCGGTGAGGAAAGCGATAGGAGGACATCATCTGCGAACAGAGAGATCTTGTAGTCAAAGCCCCCCACCTCCAACCCACCAATGTCGGGCGAGGCTCGTATGCGAGCTGCTAATGGCTCAATTACTAAGGCAAAAATCAGAGGTGAGAGTGGGCATCCCTGTCTAGTACCGTTGGATATGTCCAGAGGGTCCGACTGTACCCCATTTACAGATACTCTGGCGGAAGGATTCGAGTACAAGGCCTGGATCCCCGTGAGGAATTCTCCCTGGAAGCCAAAGTGAGCAAGAGTTTCAAACAAAAAGGGCCAACCTATCCTGTCAAACGCTTTCTCCGCGTCTAGAGAAAGCAGAAGAGCAGGAGTGCGTGTAAGGTTGATGTGGTGAGCAAGACTAACAACACGCCTCGTGTTGTCTCGGACTTGGCGGCCGGGGATAAATCCCACCTGGTCATTATGGATCAGGTGGGGTAATACGCTATTCAGTCGGAGGGCTAGAATTTTTGCGTATATCTTAACATCCGAGTTTAGTAGCGAAATGGGTCTATAGTTAGCGCAATTGGATGCGTCTTTACCGTCTTTAGGAATAACTATTATCTTAGCCTCCAGGGCCGATTTGGAGAAAGAAGCTCCCTGTAAGATAGCGTTGAAGAGGGATGAAAGATGGGGCATAAGCTGGGGGAGAAAAGCCTTGTAATAGGCGGCGGTAAAGCCGTCTGGGCCAGGCGCCTTGGTGAGTTTTAGGGCTTTGACCACGGCGGCAATTTCTTCGTCGGAGATCTTTGAGTTTAGTTCTGCAGCGACCGATGGGCTCAGGCAAGGAAGGTGGCAATGGGATAGGAAGGTACGGATGGCCCCAACAAAGTCCGGGTTCGATTGAGTGGACCTATGGGCATTGTACAACTTTTCGTAAAAGCGCGAAAAAGTTTCAGTAATACGTTTGGGATCAGCTGTTTTCTTGCCAGGGGAATACTGGATAGATAAAACGTTGTTTCTTGCAAGTTTAGCCCGAAGCCTAGTGGCTAGTAGGCGATCAGCTTTATCCCCTTTTTCATAAAAGGACTGATTGAGCCATTTCAGGCTGGATTCTACTTTTGCCGTCAGGAGCATGGTCAGCTCCCCCCTGGCCGTGGACAAGGATGAGAGATCTGCTTCGGAGCCAGTTGTTTTGTGTTTCCGTGAGAGGGAGGCGACTAAGTCCGAGAGCTCCCGGATGCGTTTGGATCTGGTCTTCTTATTATAGGTGGAGGCGCTGATCAAGCAACCACGGATTACTGCCTTATGGGCGTCCCATAATAACATAGGCGAGACAGACGGGGATGTGTTTGTCTCAAAGTAGTGGGAGAGTTCCGCAGCTATGTGAGTTTTCGTTTGGGGATTGAGAAGAAATGGCAATTTTTTGCCTGATCGCTGCGCTGCGAGCGGCAGCTAGCGATCAACTCAGAATGACCCCCAATGGTCTATGCTACCATGTACTACTTGCAAACATTATCATAGATTTTCCGTCTACGTGTCAACAAAAGTATTAGAGTTTGTACGGGAACAGCACAAGCATTCCAAGCTCTTCTCAAAAACATGCTAAGAGAAGCCTCTAGTGGAGACATCAGAATATTCCCCATGTAGAAAACCAACCCAAGTACGATATGCCTGTGTGTATGACTAATAAGATTAAAGGAGATGACTAGTTCATTTTGAAAAAGTTATTGTGTATAACTTTGTTCCAAATTTTTTTGTCTTGGTTAAACTGGTATTTCCAGGATCAGTGCTAGATTTCTAAGCTTCCTAGGCACAGCTTCAACCTACCACTTCTGCTCTCCCCACTGCCCTCTTCGCAGCATCTCACGCACGTATTTGACTTTTTAAATGTTATTAGCTTTATTAACATGAATGACCTGAGTTTGCTATATGTATAGGGAAATTAAGTTCAGATGTTGCTTTAGTTTTTTAATAAAACTAAATAAAAACTAATTGTGGTGAGAGGACTTGTGTGTCACCATTACTGCCCACGCTCTGGTGGGATCAGCTCCCTCCAAGAGTGAAGGAAACAAGTCCTGCACATTCGCCACCTGCAGTGGATATTTATTACTCCAAGCTTTCTGAGTTGCACAGGTTTTCCAGCTCACCCAGAGACAGCAGGAAGTCAGGTGCAAGGGAAGAGTTTAAAACCCCCATAGACCCACTGCAGGTTGCACTGATGCCCGTTAGGGGCCAGTGAGTAGGATGCAGTTCGACAGTGCCAGGGACTGATGACATTGGCTGTGCCAGGAGAGCATGGCGGACTGATGATTAGGCCCAGGAAGTACTAGGACTCATTAGGTTTGCTTATTTTTTCAGTCATGTAACTGTGTGACCAGGCCTAACCCTGAGTAGGGTGGTCTTCAGTTTGCCGGCAGCCGGGCTCCCGACGACCAGCATACTGGCGCCGGAATCCCGACTGCTGGCATACCGACAGCTTTTCTCCCGTTTGGGGGTCCACGACCCCCATGTTGGGAGAATAGATAGTGTGCCCCGCAAGGGGCTCATTTGCGCTCACCCAGCTGTCGGCGCCGGTATGCTGGCCGCCGGGAGCCCGACCGCCGGTATAACATACTACACCCCCCTGAGTATGCTGTTCTACAGTGTCTGATGCCAGTAAAGACACTTTGTTTTAACCAGAAGACCTGTCTCATGAGTCCTTATTTCCAGAACCTGTTTTACTATATATTTATATTATATATAGAAAGCTACCCAAGCTAATGCATAAAAGGAGGTATCATACAGTATATTATCAAGGTTTTGGTGACTCGGCGAGATACTTAATAAACTTAAGGGCAGATTTATCAATAGGTGATATTTTTGTTATCACTCGTTAAGAATGATAAATGGTGCTCCAGTCAAACAGCTCCTATCATGTGTTTGAAAAATGACAGTTAGGAACTGATTGGCTGGGGCACCATTGATCATTCGTAATGAGTGATAACCAGACTATCACTCATTGATAAATCAGCCCCATATTTATCTAAAAAAAATAATTAAAAAAAATCATATTTATGTTTTCTGGAGATGGAGATAAGTTTGTCAATAAATAGAGAGATAAATATCTCTTCTCAGCGCAGTTCAAAATATACATTATGGTAAGAACTTACCGCTGATGACAGTATATCTCCTAAGTCAACAGGATGCACAGGATAACATTTGGATATGATGAAGCGACACCGGATTTGCACCAAACGGTAAAAAGCTTTTCGGCTACCCAGCATGCAACGGGCCCATCCATATATTCACTCCTCCTGGCTCAGGCAAATCAGTTGTTTTTCCAAAGCTCAAGACAGGAGCATCATAGAGAGCCCTAATTAGGTGAGAAGAACACACATACACACCCTTCCGTACAAGGAAGAGGTTAGAGAGTAAAAGGATCCTCAAATCAGGTGCGTCAGGGTGGGATCCCTGTGGACTTAAGAGAAATACCGTTTATCAATGGTAAGTTCTTACCATAAGTTAGTTTCTATGGCAGGGTCCACAGGTTATCCACAGGACAACATTGGGATGTCCCAAAGCAATTTAGTGGTGGGGACGCTCCTGAATGGACAGGAGACTCCTTTGCCCAAATTCAGCATCCTGAGAGACAAAGGTATCAACGGCACAATGAATAACGAATGCGTTAATGGAAGACCATGTGGCTGCCTTACATATCTGTTCTGCTGAAGCACCACGTTATGCTGCCCATGATGGACCTACCTTATGAGTAGAGTGAGCAGAGACATTATCCAGAACAGGGAGATCACCTTGAGAATATGCTTCTGAAATAGTCATCCGAAGCCACCTCGCCAGTGTCTGTTTATCAACACAGTCCATCCTCTCTTGTGAAACCCGTAGAGAACAAAGAGAGAATGTCTTTCTGATAGCACTGGTATGATGTACGTAGTCCGTGCCCTAAGGCACGGACTACGTCCAGCAATGCATCTCCCGCAGAAATGTCCGGCCCTTGGAAAGCCGGGACTACAATTTCTTCGTTAAGGTGGAATTTAGACACCTTAGGAATATACCCAGATTTAGTTCTGAGAACTGCTCTATCTGGATAAAAAATCAGAAATGGAGGATGACATAAACATGCCCCTAAATCTGAAACTCTTCTAGCAGAAGCCATGGCCAGTAGAAAGAGAACTTTAGCTGTCAACCATTTAAGATCCACCCTATTGAGTGGTTCAAATGGGGCAACTTGAAGGGCCTTTAAAACTAAAAAATTAAGTCCCATGGCACTGTAGGAGGAACAAAAGGAATTTGAATGCGCAGCATTCCCTGGAAAAAAAAAAAAAGTGTGCACATCCTGTAGGTTAGCAATTTCCTTTTGGAACCATACAGTCAATGTTGACACTTGCACTCTCAAGGAAGCCACCCTTAAACTTTTATCCATTCCTGCCTGAAGGAATGCTAGGACTCTGGAAACTCTGAAAGACCTAGGATCAAATTTCCGTTCACTGCACTATTGAATATAGGCTTGCCATATTCGGTGATAATTGCGAGCTGAGGAAGGTTTCCTTGCTCTGAGTATTGTTTGAATTACCTGTTGTGAGAATCCTCTTGACTTCAGGATAAAGGTCTCAAGAGCCACGCCGTCAAAGACAGTCGATTCAGATGTCTGTGATAGCAAGGCCCTTGAGTCAGTAGATCTGGACGTTGAGGGAGTAGGAATGGAGCATCCATTGACATCCTCTGCAGATCTGTGTACCAATGTCTTCTGGGCCAAGCCTGAGCTATTAGTATCACGGCATTCTTTCCTTGCTTTACCTTTCTCACCACCCTGGGTAATAAGGTGTTTGGTGGAAACACATAAGCCAGATGAAAGTCCCATCTTACAGACAGGGAATCCACAAAGATCACTTTGGGATCCTTTGATCTTGACCCATATGTGGGAACTTTGCTGTTCGGATGGAACACCATGAAATCTATCTCTGGCAATCCCCATCTGTCGACCAGGGTCTGGAAGACCTCCGGGTGTAGAGCCCATTCGTTTGCATGAATTGTGTGTCGACTGAGAAAATCCGCTTCCCAGTTTAGGACTCCTGGAATGAACACTGCGGACAAGGCTGGAAGATGAAGTTCTGCCCACTGTAACGTGTGACTCACCTCCTTCATCGCTTTCTGGCTGCGAGTTCCTCCCTGATGGTTGAGGTAAGCTACTGCCGTTGCATTGTCTGAGCGGATCTGAACTGGTTTCCCTGGGAGGATGTCCTTTGTCTGAAACAGCGTCATATATATGGCCCGGAGTTCCAATATATTTATTTTCAGGCAACTTTCTTCCTTGGTCCACTGCCCCTGAAGCAATTCCTTCCTGACACAGCTCCCCAGCCTTGAAGTCTGGCATCCATTGTCAGAATTTCCCAATCTGATATCCAAAAGGGTCTCCCTTTGTCCAGATGGGATGTTTGTAGCCAGTCTAATGACCTCCTTACTACCAGAGTAAGGACTATAGTCTGCGTTTTTATTGTCTGATGAAACCCATTCCATTTGGTAAGGATCAGATGTTGCAGAGGCCTCGAATGGAACTGAGCATACTCTACCATGTCGAATGCTGACACCATCAATCCCATCACACACATTGCTGCGTGAATGGATACCTTCCGACTGTGTAGCAGCTCCTGAATTCTTGACTGAACTTTGGATATTTTGTCTAGAGGTAAAGTTACTCTCTGGAGGTTCGAATCCAATACAGCCCCCAAGTGGGTCATCCTTTGTGATGGGACCAGAGAGGATTTTGCTCAATTTATGAGCCAACCGTGCTTCTGCAACAGACACTATTGTCTGTTGCAGATGACACAGAAACAATTCCTGCGACTGTGCCAGGATTACAAGATCGTACAGCTATGGAAAAATTCTTATCCCCTGCTGGTGGGAGATAATCTGCCATAACCACCATAATTTTGGTAAATACTCTGGGAGCTGAGGCCAATCAGATTAGTAGAGCCCGAAACTGAAAATGTTGTTGGAGGATCGCGAACCTGAGATAGCACTGATGGGACAGGGCTATAGGAACATGTATGTAAGCATCCTGGATATCCAGGGACATCATAAAATCCCCTGGCTCCATGGCCAATATGATGGAATGCAAAGTCTCCATATGAAACCGAGGCCCCCAAATGTACTTGTTCAGCACTTTTAGATTGAGTATGGGCCGGAATGACCGATTTGGCTTCTGGACTAGAAAAAGGTTGGTGTAGAAACCCTGTACTCATTGTGCAGGAGGAACTGGAATGAATACTCATGACTGAAGCAATATCTGAACTGCCTCTTGCAAAGTCTTGGCCTTAGTCTCTACCAAAAACGGGCTGGTACAAAAAAACCTTTGAGGAGGGTTTTTCTTGAAAGAAAATGCATAACCGTGAAATACGGTGGTAGACTGCTGCCAGATCTGTGCAAATTGAAGAAGTCGGCCTCCCACCCTGGGATCCCCCAGGTGGAGGCCCGCACCATCAGGCTGATGGCTTATCTTCTGTTTTAGAAGCCGGTCCTCTGGTAGGCCAATGCTTTTTAGTCATACCAGATCTGTTGTATTGGGACTGTTTGCCATCACCTCTTACTTTTGCTTTCCCTTGAGACTGAAAAGCTGGATTTTAGGCTTGAATTTGTAAGTGGAAGGAAACTTCACTTTCTTGGAGTCTGCTTCTGACTCCAAAATACTGTTTAATTCTTTACCAAAAAGAATATCTCCAGTGAAGGGTAAAGACTCCAAAACCATTTTGGATTCTGAATCAGCTTTCCATTTACGTAGCCAAACTGCTCTGCAAGTGGCTACTGCTGAAGCTGTTGCCTGAAAGGCAATTGTACCCATATCCAAGGCTGCTTCTTCCAAAAATATTGCAGCCTGTTTGAGATGTGCAACATTGGATTTTTGCTCTCTAGATGCCATTGAAAGATCCCCTTCCAATGCATCAGCCCAGGCAGCCACTGCCTTTGCCATCCAGGTTGAAGCCATGGCTGGTCTAATGATTGCCCCAGACAAGGAAAAAATTATTTTTAGAAAACCATCCACTCTCCTATCAATGACATCATTTACTGATGTTGAAGGCACAGGTAATGTAAATGTTTGCACTAATCGAATAACATGTATATCTACTTTGGGGGCCACCTCCCTCTTTTTGTCCTCAGCTGGAAGAGGATAATTGGAATTCCATTTCCTAGGCATTTTAAATTTCTTACTGGGTGTAGCCCAAGCCACTTTCATAATTTCCATCAGCTGCTCTGACCCAGGAAACTCAGCCTTAACTGTTATAGGACGTTTAAACACAGGTGCCTTGGATTTTAACACAGGTTCTGCTGATTGGCTTTCATTGCATTAGTTAACTCAGATATGTCCACTGGGCTGAGACCTCCTTCCTCGTCTTCATATGCAGAACCAGTGTGTAATGAGTCTTCATCCTCCAATGAATCCTCATCTGAAACATGTGTAGACTGTGAAGATCTTGTTTCATGTCTATGTGATTTACTTACCACTGACTTTTCAGTCTGTTTCTGTTAAGAGGCTGCTGCTTCCCCTGCTAGAAGTGATAAACCACAGGTGGAATGCTGTATGTAAGGGTTAAAAGTGTAACCTATCCCTGGTACAGAAGTTGGAATTATCCGTTCAGCTATACTGGATAATGTCTGTGCAAACATAGACTATGGGGATCAACTTGCATCTGTGTCTGCTTTGAATTTTTCAAGAGACCTTGGTGGAAGCTAAAACTATTTGCACACAAACCATCCTGAACCAGATCCTGAGAAGTTAACCCAGCCTTGCAAGACAAACATGATATGAGTGTTGGTGCTGTTGTGAGTGTATTTTCCTCACCTTTGCCGCTCTTAGACATGATAAATAATCAAACACTTGCACAGTGTACTACACAATTTTGTAACTGTAATCACTTTAAGTTTGTTAAAGTGACATACAATCCGACCCTACCTTGCTTAGCACCAGCATTAAGGATCGGAATAGACAGAAAAACTGACAGAATTATAGTAAAATCAGCAATCACACTAGCAATCAATCACAGGTTATACATTAGTATAATAAGCAAATATGAGCACATAATCAACTACAAATACATTTCAAGTATGTAGGAGACACATATTACTGCATTATCCTATCTCCAATATAATTGCCCAGATCTGTCACTCTGTGATTGTGTGGCTAATGCTGGACGTGGCTATGAGCTCTCATTGGGTTAGCAACAGGTCTATCACACCCAGTCCACAGCTGATTGGGCAAGAAAAGCCCTCCTACATAGGTTACATCCAATGGGAGGCTCTGTCCTTTGGATGCTGTGTGTTCTCAGAGCAGGATTAACAGTGGGGCTGATGGAGCTGCAGCTCCAGCTCCACACCCCAAAATAGGCCTACTGCATCTGCAGCAACATACCCTCCAACAATTTACACATAAAAATCGCTACAAATTGAAAAGGGGGCGTGCCTATACTTTCAATGGAAGTTTGGAGAGCCAAACATCGGTACAGACCATAAAAAAAAAAAAAGGGACTGTACCTGCCAAAAAGGTGCAGCTGAAGGGTATGCCACTTCATCTGCACCAAGTCTCTGGGCTGTAGATAGGGGGGGGGGGGGGGGGGAATCCTTTTACTGCAGCGTCCTCTGGGGCTCAATCTGACCTGATCGCTCGCTGCAGTTCATCGCAGTGCAACGATCAGGTCAGAACTGCACATGCGCTGGCACATGGCTGACAGCCGACGGCTGTCGTTGCCTAGTGATCACCTCTGCCTGATTGAGGGGGCGGCAGCGACGAGTAGCTCCCGGCCAGCCGCAGGAGCTGCGCTAGTTGGGAGTTACTCTTCAAGTACAAAAGCATCGCTGTTGTGTGATGCTTTTGTACTTGTGCGGTGGGGCCGGCCTGACATGCGGGGCGGACTTGCCCTGTGCTGGGTGTCCCCCCGCATGTCAGTGTAAGTGATCGTAGCTGTGCTAAATTTAGCACAGCAACGATCAGGTTGGAATGATCCCCTATGTCCTGCTGCCAGTCTCCGGCATCAACAATCCCCACTCCCTGGCCGCGGCGCACGTGGAACAAAAGCTGCTGCGGCCACCGGCATAGATGTTTATGAAAGCAGCGCAGCGGAAGGCTTTCATAGCCCTCCCAGCGCCGCATACTTTGACCCCCGGAGACTCCTCTGCGCGTGATGTCACAGAAGTGCCTCCCCGCCACAGCCGCACATAGATCCCCAGAGGCCCTGACTATGCAACACAGCACCTGGCCGGCCTGGAAGCCCCGAGATGGCTAATGTAATGGATAGAGTGGGTTATATCGCGGAGGGTAATGTCTGCACAGCACTCTCACCTTTTACATTGATTCAGCGAGTCAGTCAGTTCTGCCAGCCAGTCACTACTGTTAGCGCCGGTGTCCCATGGTGCCGCATTACAGGGAAGTATATACACTAAATAAACTACAGCTCCCAGCAACCCTTAGCGCCAAAGCATTCAGGCGCTAAAGGCTGCTGGGATTTGTAGTTTATTGAGTGCATTTTCTTCCCTGTAATGCGGTGCTTTGGGACACCGGCGCTAACATAGTAACATAGTATCTAAGGTTGAAAAAAGACAATTGTCCATCGGGTTCAACCTATTTGTGGTCTATTATGCACAATTATTTTGTATAAAATTTTGACTGAAGTTGCCGAGTGCCGTTCCGATTAACCCCTCTTTTTTATAATAACCATAGTGCGTGACTATGCCCCGTAACCCTGGATATCCTTATCCATTAGGAATTTATCTAACCCATTCTTAAAGGTGTTGACTGAGTTGGCCATTACAACTCCCTCAGGCAGGGAATTCCAAACACATATCGTCATTACCGTAAAAAAGCCTTTACGCCGTATTGTGTGGAATCTCCTCTCCTCTAACCTGAGCGAGTGTCCACGAGTTCTCTGTGTTGTTCTAACCAAAACCAGGTCCTGCGCAAGATCTGTATATTGTCCCCTTATATATTTGTAAATGTTGATCATGTCCCCTCTTAATCTCCTCTTTTCCAGTGTAAACATGCCTAGTCTTGCAAGCCTTTCCTCGTATTCCAGCGTCTCCATACCCTTAATTAGTTTGGTCGCCCGCCTTTGAACCTTTTCTAGCTCCAGGATATCCTTTATGTAGTAAGGTGCCCAGAATTGTACACAGTATTCAAGGTGTGGCCTCACAAGTGATTTCTATAACGGGAGTATAATACTCTCGTCCCTAGCATCAATTCCCCGTTTTATGCATGCTAATATCTTATTAGCCTTCTTTGCTGCAGTCCTACTTTGGGTACTACTGCTTAGTTTGCTATCTATGAGGACACCTAAGTCCTTTTCCAGTACAGAATCCCCTAATTTTACCCCATTTAGTAGGTAGGTGTTATTTTTGTTCTTGTTACCACAGTGCATTACCTTACACTTGTCTGTATTGAAGCGCATTCTCCATTTCGCTGCCCAAGCTTCTAATTTAACTAAGTCATTCTGAAGCGACTCAGCATCACCCTCCGCATTTATAACTTTACACAATAGTGATTGGCTGCTGTGCAAATCTCTGGGAGAGCCACTGCCAAAGGGAGGACAGCAGCCTAGCTGCTTCCAGGAGAAGCATTACCCGCACACCCCCACTCGCAGTACCTCCAGGCCCCATCCACTGCACCCGCACACACACCCTCCACCACTCACGGTGGCTCTGGGCCCCCTCCCCCACCCGCAGCACCCTTGCACCCGCCCCACCAGCGGTGGCTCTATATAGAGATAACTATATATATATATATATATATATATATATATATATATATATATATATATAGCTAGGGAGATGGGACAGACCTAGGAGAGGAGCCTGGCCAAAAAAGATAGTGTGGGGGTAGGGAAAGGAGGGGAGGGCAGACTGGGGTGATAGTGTATGGTGGGAACATCTCGTGTCATTACTCTGAGATGGTACAGAAGAAAAAAAAATTATATATATATATATATGGGTTGGGTATGCATGACCCGCATCCCGGTAGCGGTATGCCAGCTGGCGCAAGTCGCCCCTTGCAGGCTTGCTGTGGTCACCACAGGTTCTATTCTCACTCTATGGGTGTCATGGACACCCACAAGTGGGTATAGTCCCTGTTGGCTGGCATGCCAACCGTCAGGATTTTCAGGGGGCGGAATGAAAGAGGGAGGTGCTGTGACCGGCGGTCACATAACTTCATCCCATATATATATATATATATATATATATATATATATATATATATATATATATATATATATATATATATATATATATATATAATAGTAATTTCGGAGAGCCTGTCCTCCTGAATGCATGCAAAATGATTTGTGAAAAAGAGCGTGGTGGTGGTGATGGGGACTGAACAGGTAAAGAAAAGAGGATGAGCATCAATCACAGTGGTGGGCAGGGCAAACTAAATTGTCCTGGCAGGTGGTTCCTTTGCCAGTGTAGTTTAAGCACTGCCCACTGGTTCCTTGGCAGAACTCTTGCCAGCTGCTCTGCTTTGCCTGCTGGTACTTCTCCTTGCTGCTAAGTCCCGGGGCTGCCTTTTCTGAGCTCAAAGGATTAGTGTGCGGGGACAGGTCTGGTGGGTGACAGAGCGAGTGTGGAGGGACAGGTCTGGTGTGTGACAGGTTGAGGGTGCGGGGATAGGTCTGGTAGGGGACAGGGTGAGGGTGCGGGGATAGGTCTGGTAGGGGACATGGTGAGGGTGCGGGGATAGGTCTGGTAGGGGACAGGGTGAGGGTGCGGGGATAGGTCTGGTAGGGGACAGGGTGAGGGTGCGGGGATAGGTCTGGTAGGGGACAGGGTGAGGGTGCGGGGATAGGTCTGGTAGGGGACATGGTGAGGGTGCGGGGATAGGTCTGGTAAGGGACAGGGTGAGGGTGCAGGATCATGTCTGGTAGGGAACAGGGTGAGGGTGCTGGGATAGGTCTGGTAGGGGACAGGGTGCAGGGACAGGTCTGGTAGGGGACAGGTCTGGTAGGGGATAGGGTGAGGGGACAGGTCTGGTAGGGGACAGGGTGAGGGTGCAGGGACATGTCTGGTAGGGGACAGGGTGCAGGGACAAGTCTGGTAGGGGACAGGGGGAAGGTGTGGGGATAGGTCTGGTAGGGAACAGGGTGAGGGGACAGGTCTGGTGGGGGACAGGGTGATGGTGCGGGGACAGGTCTGGTATGGGACAGGGTGAGGGTGCAGGATCATGTCTGGTAGGGAACAGGGTGAGGGTGCTGGGATAGGTCTGGTAGGGGACAGGGTGAGGGTGTGGGGATAGGTCTAGTAGGGGACAGGGTGAGGGTGTGGGGATATGTCTGGTAGGGGACAGGGTGAGAGTGCGGGGATAGGTCTGGTAGGGGACAGGGTGAGAGTGCGGGGATAGGTCTGGTAGGGGACAGGGTGAGAGTGCTGGGATAGGTCTGGTAGGGGACAGGGTGCAGGGACAGGTCAGGTAGGAGACAGGTCTGGTAGGGGATAGGGTGAGGGGACAGGTCTAGTATGGGACTGGGTGAGGGTGCGGGGATAGGTCTGGTAGGGGACAGGGTGAGGGTGTGTGGATAGGTCTAGTAGGGGACAGGGTGAGGGTGTGGGGATAGGTCTGGTAGGGGACAGGTCTGGTAGGGGATAGGGTGAGGGGATAGGTCTGGTAGGGGACAGGGTGAGGGTGTGGGGATAGGTCTAGTAGGGGATAGGGTGAGGGTGTGGGGATAGGTCTGGTAGGGGACAGGTCTGGTAGGGGATAGGGTGAGGGGATAGGTCTGGTAGGGGACAGGTCTGGTAGGGGATATGGTGAGGGGACTGGTCTGGTAGGGGACAGGGTGAGGGTGCGGGGATAGGTCTGGTAGGGGACAGGGTGAGGGTGTGGGGATAGGTCTAGTAGGGGACAGGGTGAGGGTGTGTGGACAGGTCTGGTAGGGGACACGGTGAGGGTGCGGGGACAGGTCTGGTAGGGGACAGGGTGAGAGTGTGGGGACAGGTCTGGTAGGGGACAGGGTGAGGGTGCGGGGACAGGTCTAGTAGGGGACAGGGTGAGGGTGCAGGGACAGGTCTGGTAGGGGACAGGGTGAGAGTGCGGGGATAGGTCTGGTAGGGGACAGGGTGAGGGTGCGGGGATAGGTCTGGTAGGGGACAGGGTGCAGGGACAGGTCTGGTAGGGGACAGGTCTGGTAGGGGATAGGGTGAGGGGACAGGTCTGGTAGGGGACAGGGTGAGGGTGCAGGGACATGTCTGGTAGGGGACAGGGTGCAGGGACAAGTCTGGTAGGGGACAGGGGGAAGGTGTGGGGATAGGTCTGGTAGGGAACAGGGTGAGGGGACAGGTCTGGTGGGGGACAGGGTGATGGTGCGGGGACAGGTCTGGTAGGGGACAGGGTGAGGGTGCGGGGACAGGTCTGGTAGGGGACAGGGTGAGAGTGCGGGGACAGGTCTGGTAGAGGACAGGGTGAGGGTGCGGGGACAGGTCTGGTAGGGGACAGGGTGAGAGTGCAGGGATAGGTCTGGTAGGGGACATGGTGAGGGTGCGGGGATAGGTCTGGTAAGGGACAGGGTGAGGGTGCAGGATCATGTCTGGTAAGGGACAGGGTGAGGGTGCAGGATCATGTCTGGTAGGGAACAGGGTGAGGGTGCTGGGATAGGTCTGGTAGGGGACAGGGTGAGGGTGTGGGGATAGGTCTAGTAGGGGACAGGGTGAGGGTGTGGGGACAGGTCTAGTAGGGGACAGGGTGAGGGTGTGGGGATAGGTCTGGTAGGGGACAGGTCTGGTAGGGGATAGGGTGAGGGGACAGGTCTGGTAGGGGATAGGGTGAGGGGACAGGTCTGGTAGGGGACAGGGTGAGGGTGTGGGGATAGGTCTAGTAGGGGACAGGGTGAGGGTGTGGGGATAGGTCTGGTAGGGGACAGGTCTGGCAGGGGATAGGGTGAGGGGACAGGTCTGGTAGGGGACAGGGTGAGGGTGCGGGGATAGGTCTGGTAGGGGACAGGGTGAGGGTGTGGGGATAGGTCTAGTAGGGGACAGGGTGAGGGTGTGGGGATAGGTCTAGTAGGGGACAGGGTGAGGGTGTAGGGATAGGTCTAGTAGGGGACAGGGTGAGGGTGCGGGGATAGGTCTGGTAGGGGACAGGTCTGGTAGGGGATAGGGTGAGGGTGCGGGGACAGGTCTGGTAGGGGACAGGTCTGGTAGGGGATAGGGTGAGGGTGCGGGGACAGGTCTGGTAGGGGACAGGGTGAGAGTGCGGGGACAGGTCTGGTAGAGGACAGGGTGAGGGTGCGGGGACAGGTCTGGTAGGGGACAGGGTGAGAGTGCGGGGATAGGTCTGGTAGGGGACATGGTGAGGGTGCGGGGATAGGTCTGGTAAGGGACAGGGTGAGGGTGCAGGATCATGTCTGGTAAGGGACAGGGTGAGGGTGCAGGATCATGTCTGGTAGGGAACAGGGTGAGGGTGCTGGGATAGGTCTGGTAGGGGACAGGGTGAGGGTGTGGGGATAGGTCTAGTAGGGGACAGGGTGAGGGTGTGGGGATAGGTCTGGTAGGGGACAGGTCTGGTAGGGGATAGGGTGAGGGGACAGGTCTGGTAGGGGATAGGGTGAGGGGACAGGTCTGGTAGGGGACAGGGTGAGGGTGTGGGGATAGGTCTGGTAGGGGACAGGTCTGGCAGGGGATAGGGTGAGGGGACAGGTCTGGTAGGGGACAGGGTGAGGGTGCGGGGATAGGTCTGGTAGGGGACAGGGTGAGGGTGTGGGGATAGGTCTAGTAGGGGACAGGGTGAGGGTGTGGGGATAGGTCTAGTAGGGGACAGGGTGAGTGTGTGGGGATAGGTCTGGTAGGGGACAGGGTGAGAGTGCGGGGATAGGTCTGGTAGGGGACAGGGTGCAGGTACAGGTCTGGTAGGGGACAGGTCTGGTAGGGGATAGGGTGAGGGGACAGGTCTAGTAGGGGACAGGGTGAGGGTGCGGGGATAGGTCTGGTAGGGGACAGGGTGAGGGTGTGGGGATAGGTCTAGTAGGGTGCGGGGATAGGACTGGTAGGGGACAGGGTGAGGGTGTGGGGATAGGTCTAGTAGGGGACAGGGTGAGGGTGCGGGGATAGGACTGGTAGGGGACAGGGTGAGGGTGCGGGGATAGGTCTAGTAGGGGACAGGGTGAGGGTGTGGGGATAGGTCTAGTAGGGGACAGGGTGAGGGTGCGGGGACAGGTCTGGTAGGGGACAGGGTGAGAGTGCGGGGATAGGTCTGGTAGGGGACATGGTGAGGGTGCGGGGATAGGTCTGGTAAGGGACAGGGTGAGGGTGCAGGATCATGTCTGGTAAGGGACAGGGTGAGGGTGCAGGATCATGTCTGGTAGGGAACAGGGTGAGGGTGCTGGGATAGGTCTGGTAGGGGACAGGGTGAGGGTGTGGGGATAGGTCTAGTAGGGGACAGGGTGAGGGTGTGGGGATAGGTCTAGTAGGGGACAGGGTGAGGGTGTGGGGATAGGTCTGGTAGGGGACAGGTCTGGTAGGGGATAGGGTGAGGGGACAGGTCTGGTAGGGGATAGGGTGAGGGGACAGGTCTGGTAGGGGACAGGGTGAGGGTGTGGGGATAGGTCTGGTAGGGGACAGGTCTGGCAGGGGATAGGGTGAGGGGACAGGTCTGGTAGGGGACAGGGTGAGGGTGCGGGGATAGGTCTGGTAGGGGACAGGGTGAGGGTGTGGGGATAGGTCTAGTAGGGGACAGGGTGAGGGTGTGGGGATAGGTCTAGTAGGGGACAGGGTGAGGGTGTGGGGATAGGTCTGGTAGGGGACAGGGTGAGAGTGCGGGGATAGGTCTGGTAGGGGACAGGGTGCAGGTACAGGTCTGGTAGGGGACAGGTCTGGTAGGGGATAGGGTGAGGGGACAGGTCTAGTAGGGGACAGGGTGAGGGTGCGGGGATAGGTCTGGTAGGGGACAGGGTGAGGGTGTGGGGATAGGTCTAGTAGGGTGCGGGGATAGGTCTAGTAGGGTGCGGGGATAGGACTGGTAGGGGACAGGGTGAGGGTGTGGGGATAGGTCTAGTAGGGGACAGGGTGAGGGTGCGGGGATAGGACTGGTAGGGGACAGGGTGAGGGTGCGGGGATAGGTCTAGTAGGGGACAGGGTGAGGGTGCGGGGATAGGACTGGTAGGGGACAGGGTGAGGGTGCGGGGATAGGACTGGTAGGGGACAGGGTGAGGGTGTGGGGATAGGTCTAGTAGGGGACAGGGTGAGGGTGCGGGGATAGGACTGGTAGGGGACAGGGTGAGGGTGCGGGGATAGGTCTATTAGGGGACAGGGTGAGGGTGCGGGGATAGGACTGGTAGGGGACAGGGTGAGGGTGTGGGGGATAGGTCTAGTAGGGGACATGGTGAGGGTGCGGGGATAGGACTGGTAGGGGACAGGGTGAGGGTGCGGGGATAGGTCTGGTAGGGGACAGGGTGCAGGGACAGGTCTGGTAGAGTACAGGTCTGGTAGGGAACAGGGTGAGGGGACAGGTCTGGTAGGGGACAGGGTGATGGTGCAGGGACAGGTCTGGTAGGGGACAGGGTGAGGGTGCGGGGACGACAGGTGTGGTAGGGGACAGGGTGAGGGTGCAGGGACAGGTCTGGTAGGGGACAGGGTGAGGGTGCGGGGACAGGTCTGGTAGGGGACAGGGTGAGAGTGCGGGGACAGGTCTGGTAGGGGACAGGGTGAGGGTGCAGGGACAGGTCTGGTAGGGGACAGGGTGCAGGGACAGGTCTGGTAGAGTACAGGTCTGGTAGGGAACAGGGTGAGGGGACAGGTCTGGTAGGGGACAGGGTGAGGGTGCAGGGACAGGTCTGGTAGGGGACAGGGTGAGGGTGCGGGGACAGGTGTGGTAGGGGACAGGGTGAGAGTGCGGGGACAGGTCTGGTAGGGGACAGGGTGAGAGTGCGGGGACAGGTCTGGTAGGGGACAGGGTGAGGATGCGGGGACAGGTCTGGTAGGGGACAGGGTGAGGGTGCAGGGACAGGTCTGGTAGGGGACAGGGTGAGAGTGCGGGGACAGGTCTGGTAGGGGACAGGGTGAGGATGCGGGGACAGGTCTGGTAGGGGACAGGGTGAGAGTGTGGGGACAGGTCTGGTAGGGGACAGGGTGAGGGTGCGGGGACAGGTCTGGTAGGGGACAGGGTGAGGGTGCGGGGACAGGTCTGGTAGGGGACAGGGTGAGAGTGCGGGGACAGGTCTGGTAGGGGACAGGGTGAGGGTGCGGGGACAGGTCTGGTGGGGGACAGGGTGAGGGTGCAGGGACAGGTCTGGTAGGGGACAGGGTGAGAGTGCAAGGATAGGTCTGGTAGGGGACAGGGTGAGGGTGCGGGGATAGGTCTGGTAGGGGACAGGGTGCAGGGACAGGTCTGGTAGGGGACAGGTCTGGTAGGGGATAGGGTGAGGGGACTGGTCTGGTAGGGGACAGGGTGAGGGTGCAGGGACATGTCTGGTAGGGGACAGGGTGCATGGACAAGTCTGGTAGGGGACGGGGAAGGTGTGGGGACAGGTCTGGTAGGGAACAGGGTGAGAGGAAAGGTCTGGTAGGGGACAGGGTGATGGTGCAGGGACAGGTCTGTAGGGGACAGGGTGTGGGTGCGGGGACAGGTCTGGTAGGGGACAGGGTGATGGTGCGGGGGCAGGTCTGGTAGGGGACAGGGTGAGAGTGCGGGGACAGGTCTGGTAGAGGACAGTGTGAGGGTGCGGGGACAGGTCTGGTAGGGGACAGGGTGAGAGTGCGGGGACAGGTCTGGTAGAGGACAGGGTTAGGGTGCGGGGACAGGTCTGGTAGGGGACAGGGTGAGGGTGCGGGGACAGGTCTGGTAGGGGACAGGGTGAGGGTGCGGGGACAGGTCTGGTAGGGGACAGGGTGAGGGTGCAGGGACAGGTCTGGTAGGGGACAGGGTGAGGGGACAGGTCTGGTAGGGGACATGGTGAGAGAGTCTGTGCAGCCAGGTATGGGCACAGGTACAGCTCCCCCCCCCATTTTGTCCTTTCACAGCAACCCCCACCCCACAATATTAACCTTACATTGGTAACCTCCCTTCAATATTTTCTACCACATCACAGTACTTATCCACAGTGTCCTCATCACAGGCAACGCCAGCAAAAAATAAAATTACCTTGTAATAAACGCCCCTGCGCCTTCACCAGCTCCCCTGGCAGCCTGGACTGACGTGACACTGAGAACACTGGAAGAGTGGAGATAAGGGAGGCGGAGCTGCTCGGCCACAACACAAACACAACGGCCGGGTACCAGTGCCTCCCGTCCGCAGCCAGCCATGCGCATGTGGCTGCGGATGGCCATCAATATGTGACATATAGCAGTCTGAGGGGGGGATTGTCAGATGGCTACCCGACGTGCCCCCGGCCCAATCAGCCCCTGTGATTCCTAGCCCGGCTCCAGCCTGGAGCTGAAAGCTGGAGGCGGAGCTTGGCTAGAATAAACCCTAGATGCATGGGGGATGAGCCTCATGCTGGTGCGGGCCGTGCATCTGGCTGCAAAAAAAAAATCTCCGAAATGACACGGAGGGGACACGGAGGGGACACGGAGGGGACACGTGCCTGGGTGCCCCCCCCCCCCCGCAACCCTGTGTCCGCCACTGTGGCAGAGGGGAGTATGACGGGCGCTGACAGCTTGTGAGTTGTGACAGGAAAAAGTTTTTCCTGTCACCACTGTCAGTCTCCTTGGGCCTATTTTCATGGGGAGGCCTGGAGCTGCAGCTCCATCCGCCCCATTGTTAATCCGGCCCTGGTTGTGCAGTGCAGGGCACCAGGGCTGCCATAAGAAATTGTGAAGTCCGGGACTGACAAAATAGACAGGGCCCCTCCCTCCCCCCCAAAAAAAGATTCTGCCCCACCGCTCCACCCCTATGTGATGTCATACACTGTGATGTTACATATAGGTGAAGTGATGCAGACCTACAGGAACGCTTCACAGAGAGCGGATACACAGATCAGGCTTGTTTTAAGAAGTCCACCCTGCGCATCAGCCTGCTGTTGATTCACAGACTGCTGCAGCTCTACAGGTATTGGTCATAGGAGCCAGGGTTGGACCTCCCTCTCTGTAAGGGCCCGGGACATCAGTCCCCACAATCCCCTCCTGATGGCTGCCCTGCAGGGCACCTCTAGAACCAGGAGCCCATGTGCACTGCACACATTATAAAACACGGCTATAGCTAGCCAGTCATGGACACTTCAATGCATGCATAGAAATCCAAATGTGTTTAGTCTGCAGTCTTTATGCATTTTAGCTCCAAATTCCTTCTAGGGGCGGAGCTTAAAAGATGTACATCAGTGGCTGGGAGGGAAGGGAAGGTGGACGCTGCTGTCTGGCTTCCTGCAGTAGTATAGTACCACCAATACATTCAGTGATACTGTCACTCAGAGACAGAAGGATGGCTGGGCCAAGTGAAAGTACAGGGGCGACAGCCGAAAGAATTAAGTAAAATAATGATGTCTAAGATATCCTTAATTTCAGTGTTAACTGGCCTCAGTGGCACCCCTGGGGCTAAGCATCCTGGGCACCTGCCTATTGGTAGCACCAGCCCTGTGTCTTTCACTTCACCAAAGTTCTTATGGGCCATAATCAGACCCCAGCAAAAGGTAATAAATGCTAGTCGTCTGTAACCAACCAACCTGAGTGAAATAATGTCTCTGGATGAGCAGAGGATTGACCAAATCTGTGAGCAAGGCATGATTGGACATGTAGTTCGCTGCATGACAGCAACCATTAGAGAAGAGCTGTGAAAGCTCTAACCCTCTGATGTACAAATAAGCGGCACCAGGCACGTCATACTGTACACAAAATAAACCCTCCCACCACCATTTTAAAAAGTGCAAATTAAGAAATAAACAAAAAATACAGTTGAAAAAATAGCTTCAATACGTATGTTGACTGAACTTCTAAATACGAAGTGCGGTGGCCCAGAGAATCCTGGCGTGACCTACTATGCTGTACAGTTGTCCATAGGAAGAGTGGAACTTATAGAATGTTTCCTAGAGGAATTGCCATGCATTCCTTAGAAATTATTTTTAAGGGCAATTGCCTCCAAGGAGCCTGAGTTAGTAGCTTCTTCTACGTTTAATGAGCAGACTTTTACTTTTATGTTAGGTCTCAGATTTCCAGAAAAAAAAAAAAAGAAAAAAAAAATCAGTTTAAGGATGTGAATTTCTGGAGTTTTTTTATTGATTTCAAAATTTGAGGGTATTTTTCTTAGTTTCCGTATTGGGTTTTTTTATTCCATAAAACAATTGATACAGCCTTGTGTGCTGGATACTACTTGGAAACAAAAGCACCAGTGCCTACACCACCGCATCATCAGTGGATTTGAATTGTGCAGTAAGGCCACTTGCACTCTACAATCAAGTCTTCTGATGTTGACCTGATGCCACAGTGGCGAAGGAATGCTGTAAGCCTGTAACATATTTCCATACAGGAAGAGCTTTAGATTAGATATAAACAATGACTGGACACAGCGCAGCCATCAGGGGGTGGGGGGACTGGTGTCCTGGGCCCTTACAGAGAGAGAGGGCCCACCCCTGGCTCCTGCCGGAGGGAGGACTTCTTAAAACAAGCCTTATCTGCACATCAGCTCTCTATAAACTGTTCCAGTAGGTCCGCAACACTCCGCTTATATGTAACGTCACAATGTATGATATCACATAGGGGCGGAGCAGTGTGGCAGAATCTTTTTTTTGGGAGGGAGGAGAGGGAGGGAGGGGCCCTGTCCATTTTGTCAGTCCCGGGCCCCACAATTCCTGATAGCAGCCCTGACTGGACATACTTTACGTAGGTGTTTGATTTGAAAAAAAATATTAAAACAATGGGCCTGATTCTTATTTGTGAGGTACTGCACAACCGCAGGGAACTGAAAAGTGCTGCGTCTGAGGACTTAGCAACAGATCACCATGACTCACAATGGTAGCAGTACTTGATCAGTCTGCTTAGCCAAAGGTTATTTATGTCAGATCCGGTCAGTGCAGTGTCGGTGCAAGATGGAATTTAAACAGTGACATGGGGGGGTAATTCCGAGTTGATCGCAGCATCAAATTTGTTAGCAGTTGGGCAAAACCATGTGCACTGCAGGTGTGGCAGATATAACATTTGCAGAGAGAGTTAGATTTGGGTGGGTTATTTTGTTTTTGTGCAGGGTAAATACTGGCTGCTTTATTTTTACACTGCTATTTAGATTTCAGTTTGAACACACCCCACCCAAATCTAATTCTCTCTGCAAATGTTATATCTGCCACACCTGCAGTGCAAATGGTTTTGTCCAACTGCTAACAAATTTGCTGCTGCGATCAACTCGGAATTACCCCCATGGTCAATTACTGTAGGTGGGATACGGCAAGTCTGTAATCATCAAATATAGTAGTTATTCTATGGGTTCTTACATTCCATTTACTATATAAATAATTGGGCAGACAAATATAACACAGAAAATAATAATTTGGTTTGCCATCTGAATAAATACCGTATATCGAGTATAAGCCGACTTTTTCAGCACTTTTTTTTGTGCTGAAAAAGCCCCCTCGGCTTATACTCGAGTCAGTGCAGTGGCAGTGCAGTGAAGTGGGAAGGAGGGACACGGAGGGCACAGCGTGCACCTCTCCTGTGTCCCTCCTGCGTCTCCAGCGGCAGGTCTATTAAAGGAAGTACCCGTTCGTGAGCTCTGATTGGCTCACGAACCGGCACTTCATTTAACAGACCCGCCCCCGGCCGCTGGAGAGACACAGGACAGGCGTGCGCTGTGCCCTCCGTGTCCCTCCTTCACAAGACAACGCGGGCACTGGGGGAGCATATTTGGCACTTGGGTAGTGGGGGGGGCATATGTGGCACTGAGGGGACATGCATATCTGGCACTATGAGGGCATATCTGGCACTGTGGGGGCATATCTGGCAGTATGAGGGCTGTGTACAGCTAGAGCTGCATTTCCCACCCTAGGCTTATACTCGAGTCAATAAGTTTTCCCAGGTTTTTGTGGTAAAATTAGGTGCCTCGGCTTATATTCGGGTCGACTTATACTCAAGTATATACGGTATGTATTTTATGTGAATCAATTTAGGAATGACTGTAGGAAAAAAAATATTTGAAAATATGATACATTTACTGTAAATTTTAAAACTTTTAATATAACATAGTTGCTAAGTTTTGTAGCATGATAAAATATACCTTTACAATCTCTCACATGTAAATCACAACAGTGTAATAAATATTTACCAGAAATACGGAGGAGTGAAACCAGTGTTTGGTAGAGTTGACTGTTGCTGTCCATCATTCTGTAGTCATAGCAACTGTTAAGCAGGGAATCTTAATATACAAATACAATGTTCTGTGAAGCCTTCTCTATACATTCAAGAAGAGTAGACAGAGACATGTAATCATTCAGGTACACAGTACAGTATATATACACACACATACATAATATATATATATTACACACACAAAAATATATATATATATATATATATATATATATATATATAGTCAAAGTCGAAAAATATCGTTATTCTCATGCCTTGTACTAACCCCATGCGCTTGCCCGCTGCACGTGCACATTCTCTCCCGTGCGTGCGCATATTCGCAGTTGCGTGACGGCGCCTCCATGGACATGCGCTCAAGCGCGTGGTATGTGCATTTACGGTAGAATTTGTGTGCGTCTGGCGGGCGACTCAATTGTCACATAGTTAATCCAAATAGTGTATTTTGTAGGTTATGGTCTCCTTAATAATATCAGTAAGTTTGTTTAGTGTAACTGGTTCATGGACAGAGAAATCCCTCTTTACATGATACGAAGGGTCAGACAGGTTTTGAGCAGTGGTGTTTGGTATGCAACGGTAGAGTATATTATTAGAAACATTCCGGTATTGGTTTGAGAGAAATTAATCGCTCCTGCGAATAGTTATGTTTATAAGAAGTTTATGGACATTTACTATATTTGCAGTTCATTATCCATGCGGCGGGAATCCTGAGATTCCCTCCCACCTGAGCAGTATGAAATAGTCACAGCCCACCTGTTTGAATCAACCTATGACCTTTTGTTATAATGTGAAGACAGATTCCTGTGTCCAATGAACAATGAGATTGTAGGCCCCTTTGTAGCATACTGTATGCAGTGTATATAAGGCAGCCAGTTTGGGCCAGCTCAGTCTACTCTCCACAAAAGGTTTTCATCACTGACTAACTTGAGAGCTGGTACCAGGACTGCGCAGCGATCATTCCCCAGTGTGTAAGTTTTTCTCTGTAACCAACTTGTTCTCTGTTTGTATTTGCCATACTCTCTCTCTCTCTCTGTTATTGTTACGCTGTTGTATATTGTATATGTGTAGTTATTATGTTTAGATATTGATGTTAGTCTGTAGTGTATAAACTGTTAACTGTATTTTCCTTTTTTTACCTAACTAAATCTCGTTAGTAAAGGTTTTGGAACCTTAGCAAGGTATTGTGTGTTTATTACATTGCTGAGAGTATTCAGAGCGTCTCAATCGCTCAAGAGGCTTTTATATAATAGAGGTTAATTAGCATTGCATTGTGTTCACATTACAAAACCAAGGTTTACAGTATAGGCTCAGCCTTTCATTGTGTTGCATACAAGGTTTACTGTGTGTCATCCTGTGAGCGTCTGCGCCGCTCATGTTCCTCTTGTGGGCACAGCGTCCGCTACGCTAGTAGCGTAGCATTACGGTACTCGGACCGCCTATAGCGTGCTCGATACCCAGCGTAAGCCGTGAGCGAACGTGTCGCTCGTGCGTCTCGTCCACGGCCTAGCGTCTGATAAGCTAAGTGCGTACCCTTACGGTACCCCGTACGCCCATTGCGTACTGAGTCTCTTACCAATATATAGTGAATGTTATAAGATAAATATTTAGCTTTATCAATATATATATACATATACACACACACACACACACACACACACACACACACATACATACATACATACATACATATACAGTGCATCCGGAAAGTATTCACAGTGCTTCACTTCTTCCACATTTTGTTATGTTACAGCCTTATTCCAAAATGGAATAAATTTTTTCCCTTCAAATTTCTACACACAATACCCCATAATGACATCATTAATTTTTTTTTTGTTGAGATTCTTGCAAATGTATTAAAAATAAAAAACTAAGAAATCACATGTACAAAAGTATTTACAGCCTTTGCCATGAAGCTCATAATTGAGCTCAGGTACATCCTGTTTCCACTAATCATCCTTGAGATGTTCCTACAGCTTAATTGGAGTCCACCTGTAGTAAATTCCGTTGATTGGACATGATTTGGAAAGGCACACACCTGTCTATATAAGATCCCACACTTGACAGTGCTTGTCAAAGCACAACCGAAGCATGAAATCAAAGGAATTGTCTGTAGACCTCCTAGACAGGATTGTCTCGAGGCACAAATCTGGGGAAGGGTACAGAAAAATATCTTCTGCTTTGAAGGTCCCAATGAGCACAGTGGCCTCTATCGTCCGTAAATGGAAGAAGTCCAGAACCACCAGGACTCTTCCTAGAGCTGGCCGGCCGTCTAAACAGAGTGATTGGGGGAGAAGGGCCATAGTAAGGGAGGTGACCAAGAACCCGATGATCACTCTGTCAGAGCTACAGCATTCCTCGGTGGAGAGAGAGGAGAACCTTCCAGAAGGACAACCATGTCTGCAGCAATCCACCAATCAGGCCTGTATGGTAGAGTGGCCCGATGAAAGCCACTCCTTAGTAAAAAAAAAAAGCACATGGCAGCCGCCTGGAGTTTGCCAAAAATGCACCTGAAGGACTGTCAGACCATGAGAAACAAAATTCTCTGGTCTGATGAGACAAAGATTGAACTCTTTGGCGTGAATGTCATGTTTGGAGGAAAACAGGCACTGCTCATCACCAGGCCAATACCATCCCTACAGTGAAGCATGGTGGTGGCAGCATCATGCTGTGGGATGTGTTTCAACAGCAGGAACTGGGAGACTAGTCAGGATAGAGGGAAAGATGAATGCAGCAATGTACAGAGACATCTTGGATGAAAACCTTCTCTTGACCTCAGACTGGGAAGACTGTTCATCTTTCAGCAGGACAACGACCCTAAACACACAGCCAAGATATCAAAGGAGTGGCTTCAGGACAACTCTGTGAATGTCCTTGAGTGTCCCACCCAGAGCCCAGACTTGAATGTATTTGAAAATCTCTGGAGAGATCTGAAAATGGCTGTGCACAGACGCTTCCCATCCAACCTGATGGAGCTTGAGAGGTGCTGCAAAGAGGAATGGGCGAAACTGCCCAAAGATAGGTGTGCCATGCCAGACTTGAGGCTGTAAATGCTGCCAAAGGTGCATCAACAAAGTATTGAGCAAAGGCTGTGAGTACTTATGTACATGTGATTTCTTCGGGGGGTTTTTAAAAATAAATTTACAAAACTCTCAAAAAAAGCTTTTTTTCACGTTGTCATTATGGGGTATCATGTGCAGAATTTTGAGGTAAAAATTGAATTTATTCCATCTTGGAATAAGGCTGCTACATAACAAAATGTTGAAAAAGTGAAATGCGGGATGCCAGCCGGACTCTGACATTTTTTTAAAGGGACAATCACTTAAAAGGCATGGTTTTGCATTGTAAGTGATTGCCCCTTTATGTTGGTCTGATGTAGAGTTGAACTGTCAGTTTTCATAGCAGAAATTGCACAAATGCACATTCCAGAAAAAGAGAATGTATTCCTTTGTAAACTCGTGCATCTTCACCACTTGCTCTCCTTAAGACTGGAGAGGTGGAACATAGTAGGAGGGAAGGGATGTGGAAAGAAGTCCTATAGGACAAATGTAAACACAAGATGACGGTGGCAAATATGCTGCCAATATGGAGTTGGGTGCATTTGGAGAAATTAGCTATTTTGTACGTGTGGTATTTTTTGCATTAAGTAACTTATGCCTATTTTGTGACCAAATCTGAATCAGCCACACAACGTACAGGTAAATCCCTGAGTAAATGAGCATACAAAATATATTGAAAGAAAATGCTCCCAAATAGTCCTAGCATGTACTTCAGTTAGATGCCCTACACATTTTGTTCCCTATATCTTTTGGACCAGGGATGGGGCAAAGAGCATGGGGATGGATATGCCTTTGGGGATGAGGGAAGGGGGGAGCACATTTTTCTTTTTTTTGGTACTCTGGCTGCTGGCATCCCGACTGCCGGCATTTCAAACCCAGACGTTCAACACACAGCCTATGAGCCTATCCTAAAAGATAATGTAAGCAATGCTTGGTAAAATAGAAAATACGACGCCCTGCATACATGGCCAGGATGTGATGCCACCCAAGTTCGGTGGTTGTGCAGTATGCCCACCAAATGCGGACATTTTTTAAGGGGGCAATCACTTACAAGGCAAAGCAAAGCCTTGTAAGTGATTGCCTCCTTAAAAAAAAAAAAAAAGTCTGAGTTTGACCGGAATTACATCCAGCCCCAAGTTCCAGAAGACTTGTACATGCTTTTGTATAAGAACATAATTTTTTTTTTCAGCCTACTGCCTGTTATACAGTATGTATGAAATAACTGCATTGTTTCTACTTTACTAAATATCTCCTCATGCTCTTTCACTCAAAGGATTACTTTAGACCAGTGGTTCTCGAACTCGGTCCTCAGGACCCCACACAGTGCATGTTTTGCAGGTAACCCAGCAAGTGCACAGGTGTATTAATTAATCACTGACAAATTTTAAAAGGTCCACAGGTGGAGCTACTTATTTCACTTGCGATTATGTGAGGAGACCTGCAAAACATGCACTGTCTGAGGACCGAGTTTGAGAACCTGTGTTTAGACCATCTGGACACTACACCTTCAATAGTTTCTTGGGACCACAGATTCTATCTGCAAATACGTTTGCTAAAGTACGTATGTGACCTTATACTAATGACCCTACAATTCCCTTTCCTGGTGTACATCCAAACATACAAGGACTGAGATGTCCACTTTCAGCGTCTACAGATGCTGCAATCATGCTTTGTGCATTTTTAGGCGCCAACTTCGGTCGCTCCATTGTAACATTCAACAGCCCTATGCTAGATGCAGATCATCTATCTGAGTATGGCTTGTGAGCAATTCAATGTCTCTATACGTAACCACTTTCAGCAACACCTCCATACTATATTATATCTGCATCTGATTAGCCAACCTCCGGTAACCACATAGGAATACCTAACACATTTCTAATACACTTATTAGTGCGTGTGTGTGTGTCTGACTGCTGTCTGTACGAACATGCAGGTGCATGCAGGTATGGTGCAACTCAGATGCAAGCATAGATGAAAAACATTGCACAGAAATTCAATAAAGCACATTGGCACCCATAGAAAAAAAACACAACACACATCAACACACATTGGCCACCAGAGAAAACAATAAAGCAAATTGGGTCCCCACAGGGAAAAAGAATAAATGTATACTATAGGTTTTGGTATTGCAATTTGTTTAAAATTTCCACGGTGTTTTAAAGGCCCAGTGACACCAAGAGGTTATATCATTCTTGGCTGTAACATCTATATATTCATTTATTTCTATGCATTTATGTAGCGCTAGCATATTAAACTGCACTTTCTTTCCAAGCTGGGTAGGGGTAGATCGGGAAACTTAAAGTGGCCTCACAAGGTTTGCAGCACCAAAGTTATACCGTGTAACCATGACGGCAGCACCACCAGTCACACGTCAACAAACAAAACAGGCCCTGCATGCAATGGGTAGAAGAGTTACAGAATTTTTTGGGCTCTTCACTTTACAGGGTTGCTGCCTCTTGACTTTACTATTGGATCTATCCCAGTTTGGTCCAGGTGACAGTGAGAGAATGTGGAAGGTGTGAAGAAGATGGCCTTCCATGTCTAGAAATACAGTAGATGGGAAAGTAGATAACCCAAGAAAAAAATACTTATCCTTGAAGGATAGGATACTTGAGTAATTTGTCCGTGTGTGGTCTTCTTGATGTAGTCAAAAGCTCATGTGTACATGGAAAACATAATAAAGGAAATCATGTGTAGTATTATCAATCTGATGTGTAGGTGTGAGTTATTGTGGGTTTTTCTACTATGATGTGTGTCTTAATTTAATGTTTATATAATCAGAATTATAAACAGATTATATTTCTGCTGTAAGGTGGAGGTGGTGTACCTCACTTACACAGTGGGACGTGTTTTGGAAGCATAAAAAGGTGTGGATAAATTCTGCGTTCTCACAGGTAATATAGATGAATGGGTGGTGTCAAATTTCACGCACCTCACTTACGTGGTGAGGGCTATGGTAACGGGATCCGGTCTGAAGGTCGACAATGTTTAGGTCGACCACTATAGGTCGACAGTCACTAGATCGACAGGTTTGGAAGGTCGACAGGGTTTCTAGGTCGACATGTGCTAGGTTGACAGGTCAAAAGGTCGACATGAGTTTTTGACTATTTTTTTTTTAAACTTTTTCAACCTTAACGATCCACGTGGACTATGATTGGAACGGTAATCTGTGCCGAGCAAAGCGGTAGCGGAGTGAGGAACCTTGCCCGAAGCATGGCGAGCGAAGCGTGCCATGCGAGGGGACACCGTGTACTAATTTGGCTTCCCGGTCACTGTACGCAGAAAACGACACAAAAAAAATAATAAAATATCTCATGTCGACCTTTTGACCTGTCGACCTAGCACATGTCGACCTAGAAACCCTGTCGACCTACTGACTGTTGACCTATAGTGGTCAACCTAAACATTGTCGACCTAGACACTGTCGCTCTAATGATCACCACCCATGGTAACCCACTCATATAAAGGTTTCTTTCATCGAACAGGCGTTTGCAGCAGTGCAGTGTAACAATGAAATGTATTACATATATACAGCACAGGTAAAAGATAAATTTAAAAATGGACGAATAAAATCAGTATTGCACAGGGGGAGTGTGGGTTCCTGAGAGGAGTTCTGACCCACTAATTTGGGGGCGCAGAGGTCCGGTTTCTAAGCTGCATGAGTCTAATCGCGAATAAAAAAAAAAATATTTGATGGGGTATGGGTCTTAACTCCCTCCAGAGCTTCCAAACTTATTCCTCATGCACAGTGTTGGCCAAAGGAGGTACTGCCATATTGCCACCACACAGATTTAAATACCAGTATACGGATTTTTTTATTCCACTATATTGCTACATAAGCTATCATAATACCACATGTATGGCCATGTAGTTTCATATGGGAATTACTTGTAAAAATAATTAACAATTATAATTTATATCCTCAGAAATAGTTATTAAACAGTATATTGTTTATTCTACAGACATTAGTATACATTTATGTGTGTTATTATTACAGTGAAAATCAAAAAGAATTTGCTTTGCGTTTTAGTGCCGGGCAAGTAGTGTGATCGCACGGGGCGCCTGCGGCCAGCGTTTGCATGGTATTTCATGCAGTCTGGCCGTCTGCTTGAAATACTATTGAAAATATCCTTCCCAAAATGGCCACAGAGGAGACAGTTTTGAAGGATGCTGGAGAAGGTGGTGGCCATTTTGGGAGGGACATTCACTAGTTACATCGCTCCCCTGAAATGCCAGGACCGAGGGACGTCTGGAGCTAAAGGAAGGCAGCGACAGCAACAGCAGCGGTGTAAACCCCTCACAACGAGCAGGTATTTGCCATGGGGCATTATTATGCAAGTCTGGCAGTGCTTAACTGTGGGGAATAATATGGTGCCCTGCAAAGGGCATAATATGGTGCAAGGGGCATTTACTGTGTGGAGTATATGGTGCAAGGGGCATTACTGTGATGGGCATATGGTGCAAGAGGCATTACAGTGTGGGGCATAATAAAAAGTACAAGGATAATTTACTGTGGGGCATATGGTGCAAGGAGCATTTACTGTATGGGACAGATGGTGCAAGGGACATTTACTGTATGGGACATATGGTGCAAGGGACATTTACTGTATGGGACATATGGTGCAAGGGGCATTACTGTGTGAGGTATAATATGGTGCAAGAGGCATTACTGTGTGAGTCATAATATGGTGCAAGGGACAGTGTGTGGGGCATAATATGGTGGAATTTATTTTTCCCTGTGTTGGCCAATGTTTGGTGTGCAGGGTCAAAAAGTGGGGTTTAAGGTGGTCTTTTACTACAAGTACACGCCCATTTTAGTGAGGGCACGCCCATTTTAGGGTCACATGCGCTACTATTTACATCTAAGACTGTCATTTTTCTACTGTTCGCACAGGGAGCCAAACTGTCTAGAAACAGCCCTGGTCCCACAACACAGTAAAATGGTTAAACAATGTTATCAAATGTAAATACGCAAAACATATCAAGCTAAATTATTTGTAATGCAAGAGAAGTATGTTCATAACAAAGATATAGGGGGTAATTCCGAGTTGATCGCTCGCTAGCTAGTTTTAGCAGCCGTGCAAACGCCATGCCGCCGCCCACTGGGGAGTGTATTTTAACTTAGCAGAAGTGCGAACGCATGTGCAGCTGAGCTCTGCAGAAACAGTTTGTGTAGTTTCTGAGTAGCTCTGAACCTACTCAGCGCTTGCGATCACATCAGCCTATTCGTGTCCGGATTTGACGTCATAAACCCGCCCAGCGAACGCCCATCCATGCCTGCGTTTTTTCAGACACGCCTGCATTTTTGCAAACACTCCCTGAAAATGGTCAGTTGACACCCTGAAACGCCCCCTTCCTGTCAATCTTCCTGCGGCCGTCAGTGCAACTGAAAACTTTGCTAGAATCTGTGCAAAACAACAAATGCCTCTGTACCCATACATCGCGCCTGCACATTGCGGTGCATACGCATGCGCAGAAATGCCATTTTTTAGCCTGATCACTGCGCTGCGAAAAACGGCAGCTAGCGATCAACTCGGAATGACCCCCATAGAGCAGAATTTTTACTTATACTAATAGCCTATGTTTGTAGAAATTGTTTATATAAATTTTAAATGACAAACACCAGGTAATTTACGTACAGAAAATAGAATGTGCGTCAATACATTTATATATGCTGGTCTGCCTCATGCATAGAAACATTTATCACAATGCGCATTTTGAATGTGGGGGGCGATCTCTCTCTGAAAGCGGCTCAGATACAGTAGCTCATACTACAGGCGAACAGCATTCTTAGATGGCAGTAGCTATTGAGGTCACACTCCGGAAATGTGACTGTGAATCCAACTGCATATAAGCCCCCATAGAAACTTATAGGGGCTGCTTTGCTGTCAGAAATGGAGGAACCACATCAAATATATTGGTGATGGTTGGGGCAGGGTGACCAGCGCTGGGGATCCCGGCAGCATATTGCCACGGGGGGGGGGGGGGGGGGCAAGTGCATCAAATAGTCCCTGCTAGTCGGCATGCCGTCTGTCAGACATTTGATCGCTCGGGATCCCGGCGGTCACCATGCCAGTGCCAGGATCCCAAAAGGCGGTCAAATGCCCAAGCGCCGATCACATGACTGCATTCCATCGGAGATATCTGTAGCAGTTCCTGCATGTTAAATCCTGAGAATCATTAATATTTGCTGGTACCCCCCTCCCAAAAACAAATAAAAAAATGTGGACACAATAATAAAACAAAACTGGGTAATAAACAAACAGTCATAGAGGTAGGAAGGTAGAGGTATATAGTCTCTCGTACAGCCCAGCACTCCCCAGGGCTAAACACAACAGGCTGCGTGCCCTTGCTCAAAAAATACACGTGCCACAAGTGTGAATGTAACGACTCCAAAATATACAGCACGGCACTGCAGTAGACAAAAGGCAGACATCTTATTGTGCACAATAATGTGTCTGCCTTTTGGGGGTAATTCCAAGTTGATCGCAGCAGGAACTTTGTTAGCAGTTGGGCAAAACCATGTGCACTGCAGGGGAGGCAGATATAACATGTGCAGAGAGAGTTAGATTTGGGTGTGGTGAGTTCAATCTGCAATCTAAATTGCAGTGTAAAAATAAAGCAGCCAGTATTTTACCCTGCACAGAAACAAAATAACCCACCCAAATCTAATTCTCTCTACAAATGCTATATCTGCCTCCCCTGCAGTGCACATGGTTTTGCCCAACTGCTAAAAAATTTCCTGCTGCGATCAACTTGGAATTACCCCCATTGTCTTCAACAGTGCCGTATGTTTGGAGTCTTTACATTCATACTTGTAGCATATATATATATATATATATATATATATATAGTCACATGCCAATCCCTCGAAATGAGGTTGGAGACAGAATCAGCACTCTGCGTGATTTTCAAAACAGATCTTTACTTCAAGTTGAACTTCTCTCATAGAGCAATTACATCGACATCAGCATATATCGACAACAGCATATACTCATCGCTTTGCGGTAATATTTCATCACTGGCAAACTCCCAAACAGCCGTTTTCGGTAAGTAACCTTCCTCAGGGGAACAACCAGGCAAAGTACCAAGCTGCCATGTCAGAAAGTGCTTGTGTGCCTTATATATAATCCTTTCTGGTCGGCACTACCACTAACAAACATACGGCCCAGGTGCTCCCCCAGGTAATTTACCACAAATAGAGATCAATAAGCGGGTGGCACACACGGGTCTTCGCAGCGATAACTAATCATGTCATGATGACATGATTACTTATCGCTGTGAAGACCCATGAGTGCCACCCGCTTATTGATCTCTCTCTAATATATTATACAGGTTGAGTATCCCATATCCAAATATTCCGAAATACGGATTTTTTTTAGTGAGATAGTGAAACCTTTGTTTTCTGATGGCTCAATGTACACAAACTTTGTTTAATACACAAAGTTATTAAAAATATTGTATTAAATGACCTTCAGGCTGTGTGTATAAGGTGTATATGAAACATAAATGAATTGTGTGAATGTATACACACTTTGTTTAATGCACAAAGTTATTAAAAATATTGGCTAAAATTACCTTCAGGCTGTGTGTATAAGGTGTATATGAAACAAATGCATTCTGTGCTTAGATTTGGGTCCCATCCCCATGATAACTCATTATGGTATGCAATTGTTCCAAAATACGGAAAAATCCGATATCCAAAATTCTTCCAGTCCCAAGCATTTTGGATAAGGGATACTCAACCTGTGTATATATATATATATATATATATATATATATATATATATATATATTTTATGTGTAACTTCTTTGTGGCTGTTTAGGTCCAGCTGAAAATGGACAATGAATAAAAATTTAAAATTCCATCTTACCACCTCTTTATTAATTTCCTCTACTGAGTAATTTAGGCCATCCATCTGCGAGCCAATGTCACAATTCCCCCAATGTTGATTTGCAATCTGAGCAGCAGACTCTAATGATATTTTGGAAAGTGCACAACTGGGCTCATTAATGCAGCTATTACATACACAGTAAGGAGCACCCTGGGATCACAAACACATGGCATTGGCTACATGGGTCTGCACTTTCACATGGTTGTATAATGAAAACTAAAAAAAAAACTTGTTAAAAAGAAAAATCTTTAACTGTGGTTATATGAAGTCCCAGCGCCCTATTGGAGCGAATGACGTCCCTTCCAGTTCCGGAAGGTGCCGCAACCAAAAATGCGGCGACCGGTGCCCTGGCAGGTGGACGGGAGATGCTGTGACTGAGATGGTGGGGATAAATTACAAATTTGTTTTCACTTGTTTGGCTTAATATCCTGATGAAGGGGGTAAAACCCCGAAATGTTGAATTAAAGCTTCACCGCTGGTTTACACTTATCAACAAATCTCAGAGTGCCGCTGCATTTATCTGCTACTGTGGGGGTGCCGTCCCCTATATAAAGATACCGCAGCAAGCATAAAAGGACTAACTATTTGATTGCCGGATCTATCACAAACATAATACATTTTAAAAAAACTGTAAAATAAATAAATATATAATATATAGATATATAACATATACATACATACATACATACATACATACATACATACATACATACACAAACACTCATACCTACACACAAAGTATATGCCAATGCAATACAAGGACTTGCTATTTGCAATCAAAACAAATGAAAAACAAAACCAGACTGCATTTTTGCTTGGGCATAGCATGATGTGCATATGATATACATTGAGGAAAAGAATATCATGTATTAAATGCTGTATGAGGGTATGTAAAATCTTACCAGTCCGTCGCAGTTGCTTATAGCAACAGAAGCATTCGGCAGATCTGTTATATCCCCAACATATAGACAGTTTCTATGCTGTGATTCTATTTCCAGCACATTGGAATCTTCCTCCCATTCTATTGTTGCTCCAGGTGCAATTAGTTTAGAGTTCACTTTTAACCTTAGATGAAATTCTGTACCAAAAATAGTAACATTATAATAAATTCTATTATCACTTGATCCGTTTCTGGTATTCACAACGTCCCTTTGAAAACGAGCCTTTTGTCTTTTTGACACTGAATGTGATAGAAAATTTCCCTCTGAATCTGTACTGATTGGTGTTACAAGGCTGTATTCTTCTATCTTCTGCAAAAGGGACTCTAAAAAAACAGAACAGACTTTTCATGATTTACACATAAATTCAGTGTCATCAAACAAAACATAACAGATTAAAAATAAAGAAGTGGTAATAACTTAATACAAGCTTTTGATTTGTGAGAATGATTATGACCATTAGAGAGAAACTATACATTTTTCTCTATTGCTGTAATGTTTATGCATAGTGATCATGTTATACATGCTAATTACCAACATCTGCCTTTTTTTTTTTTTTTTTTACCAGATTGAACATAACTAACTTATCAAGCCTTAACAATGCAATGAAGTGCCTTAACAGTGCAATGAACCCACACAACTAAAATATTCAACAAAACTGCAATAGTAAAAAGATAATGGTTAGTGTCTTCTTCATTCCAGTCTGACATCTTCAAAAAAAAAAAAAAAATTAACAAAAAGAGAATGAGGGCAAGATAAATAAAGAGTGAGTATTAGAATTAGAAACAACGACAGGGTGAGAATTAGAAACAATAACAGGGTGAGAATTAGAAACAATAACAGGGTGAGAATTAGAAACACCGACAGGGTGCGAATTAGAAACAACGACAGGGTGCGAATTAGAAACAACGACAGGGTGAGAATTAGAAACAACGACAGGGTGAGTATTGAGTATTAGAAACAAAAACAGGGTGAGTATTAGAAACGGAGAGCATTAGAAACAGAGAGCATTACAAACAGAGAGCATTACAAACAGAGAGCATTAGAAACAAAGACAGAGTGAGTATTAGAAACAATAGGATTTTAATTACCTACTGGTAAATCCTTTTCTCGTAGTCCGTAGAGGATACTGTGGTCCACATTAGTACCATGGGAGTATAGACGGGTCCACTAGGACCCATGGGCACTTTAAGAAATTGATAGTGTGGGCTGCCTCCTCCTACCAGACTCAGTCTAGGAAACTGTGCCCGAGGAGACGGACATACTTTGAGAGAAGGATATAAAAGGATAGTGGTGAGATTCCGAACCAGCACACAAAAACTAGAGGAAAGCCAAGCTAACCAAACTATAAACTACGAACAGCAACCACTGAACCAACAATACTTAACCAAGTAGCAGTGTAGGAAGAAACGAAGCACTGGGCGGGCACCCACAGGACCGTCTTAACAGCAGTGTGGGCCCCTGGGCACAGCAATGCACTGGGGCCCCTATCCATCCTCCAGGGGGGTGCTATCAGCGGCAGCTTAGATGTCCTGCGGGCGGTAGGGGGTATACTAACTACCGCTCAGCATATAGGACCTGGAGCAGTAATTTCTGCTAATTACTCCTTTACTGCACAGATGGGGTGGGAGGGAGAACACTAAACTGTAGAAGGTAGCATTGGGCTGACTGTGGGGGCCCCGGTACATGACTTCCAGGGTGGTATGGGGTGTTTAATATGTAAGGGAGGGGTCGATAGTGGAGTGGGCTTAATATTGATCATTTTCTGGTGAGAGAGCAGCTTGCCTGACTGCAGATATCTCCAGTTCCTGGAAAAAGATTTCTTAGCTTTGAATGGGATAAAAAAATTAGAGTGTCTCACCTGTCAGGAGGTACAGGGGACTTGGGATTCAGAGTTCAGGAGCCAGAGCAATCCACCAACGAATATATAAAACTGCATATTAGGTGTGTGGAGCTTGAGCAGGGACCAGCTGCTTGAAGGCTGATATCTCTGGTTCTGGGCATAGCAGAGACAAGCTGCCAGTGTCCACAGAAAGTGGAGAGTCCCAGATTTTGATATATACCCTCAGAAAAACTCTAAATCCTACAGAGCCCGAGATATCTGGCTGGGAAGAGCAATTAACAGGCTTGGATGGGGACTACTGCTTTGAGGTCGGATATCTCTGGTTCCCTAGGGCCGATTTAAAAAAATCTGGTACCTCTGGAAAGAGGGGACCCTCAGCTATCAGACTAGGGCCCTTATACTCCTGGGGCCCTTGGGCAAGAGCCCATTGAGCCCATACGGAAAGACGGCCCTGGGCGCCCAGTATCCTCTACAGACTATGAGTAAAGGATTTACCGGTAGGTAATTAAAATCCGATTTTCTCTTACGTCTTATTGGATACTGTGGTCCATATTAGTACCATGGGGATGTACCAAAGCTCCCAAACCGGGTGGGAGAGTGCAGAGGTTCCTGCAGAACTGATTTACCAAACTGAAGGTCCTCAGAGGTTTAAGTATCGAACTTGTAGAACTTAGCAAACATGTTCGAACCAGACCAAGTAGCTGTTTGGCAGAGTTGTAAAGCCGAGACACCCCGGGCAGCCGCCCAGGAAGAACCCACCGACCTAGTAGAGTGGGCCTATACAGATTTTGGACACGGCATACCTGCTGCGGAATAAGCATGCTAGATAGTAAGCCTGATCCAGCGTGCAACTGTCTGCTTTGAAGCAGGACACCCAATTTTATTGGGATCATAGAGAACAAACAGCGAGTCAGATTTTCTGTGACGAGCTGTCTGCTTCACATAGATCTTCAAAGCCCTCACAACATCCAAGGACTTTGAAGTAGCAGAAGTGTCTGTAAACACGGGAACCACAATAGGTTGGTTTATATGAAACGCAGATACCACCTTTGGAAAAAATTGCTGACAAGTTCCGAGTTCAGCCCTATCTTCATGAAAAATCAAATAGGGGCTTTTGTGAGACAACGCCCCCAGCCCTGACACATACCTTGCAGAAGCCAAAGCCAAGAGCGTGACAGCCTTCCACGTAAGAAACTTGATGTCAACGTCCTGTAAAGGCTCAAACCATTCCGATTGCAGGAACTGCAACACCACGTTGAGATCCCAAGGTGCCGTAGGAGGCACAAAGGGCGGTTGGATGTGCAGAACCCCCTTCAAAAATGTCTGAACATAAGGGAGAGAAGCCAATTGTTTCTGGAAGAAAATGGATAAGGCCAAAATCTGGACTTTTATGGAGCCCAAACGTAGGCCCACATCCACACCTGACTGCAGAAAAAGGATAAACGTCCCAGTTGAAATTCCACCGCAGGAAATGTCCTGTACTCACACCAAGAGACGTATTTTTTTCCAAATACGGTGGTAATGTTTAGACGTGACCCCCTTTCTGGCTTGGATCAGGATTGGAATAACCCTATCCGGGATCCCTTTCCGGGCTAGAATTTGACGCTCAACCTCCATGCCGTCAAACAGAGCCATGGTAATTCTTGATAGACGAATGACCCCTGTTGGATAAGGTCCTCGCGAAGAGGTAGAGACCACAGGTCCTCTAGGAGCATCAACAGTAGATCCGCATACCAGGCCCTTCTTGGCCAGACCGGAGCAATGAGAATTGCTTGAACCTTTTCCCTTTTTATTCTTTTGAGAATCTTTTGGATCAATGGTAGTGGTGGAAACACGTACACCATCAGGCAGACCTATGGAGTCACCAGAGCGTCCACCGCCACTGCTTGCGGGTCCCTAGACCTGGAACAATACCGCTTGAGCTTCTTGTTGAGACGAGAGGCCATCATGTTGATTTGTGGCATTCCCCACCGACGTGTCAAGCACCCGAACGCCTCTGGGTGAAGGCCCCACTCTCCTGGGTGGAGGTTGTGTCTGCTGAGGAAGCCCGCTTCCCAGTTGTCTACTCCCGGAATGAAGATCACCGACAGCGCCACCGCGTCTACCTGCCCAGAGGAGAATTCTTGTTACCTCTGACATTGCTGCTCTGCTCTTTGTTCTGCCCTGTCGGTTTATGTACGTTACCGTTACTGCCGTCACATTGTCCGACTTAACCTAAATGGCTTGATCTTGAAGAAGATGTGATGCCTGTTGAAGGGCATTGTATATGGCCCTTAGTTCCAGACTGTTGATCGGAAGAATGGCTTCCTGCCTTGACCATTTTCCTTGGAACTGTTCCCCCTGGGTGACTGCTCCCCAACCTCTGAGGCTTGCGTCTGTGGTTAGCAGAATCCAATTTTGAATCCCAAACCTTTGATTCTCGGTCAGGTGAGAAGTGTGAAGCCACCACAGAAGAGAAATCATGGCTTTTGGCGACAAACGGATTCTCTGGTGCATGTGATGATGTGATTTGTCCAGCAGATCCAGCTGGAAGGGCCTCGCATGAAACCTTCTCTACTGCAGATCCTCGTACGAGGCGACCATCTTCCCCAGAAGGCAAATGCATAGATGCACCGATATCCGGGCTGGTTTTAGAACATCCTGCACCATCGACTGGATTACCAATGCCTTTTCCAACGAAAGGAATACCTTCTGTTCCTCCCTATCCAGTATCATCCCCAGGAATGAAAGCCTCCGTGTTGGTTCCAGGTGGGATTTTGGTAGGTTCAGAATCCACCCATGATGCAGAAGTAGTCGGGTTGAGCAGGCAGTGCTGTCCAACAACCTCTCCCTGGATGGAACTTTATCAGCAGGCCATCCAGGTAAAGTATTATGTTCACTCCCTGCTTGCGGAGGACAAACATAATTTCTGCCATTATCTTGGTGAACACCCTCGGTGCCGCGGAGAGGCCAAATGGCAGGGCCTAGAACTGGTAGTGACAGTCCTGTAGTGCAAACCGTAAATAAGTCTGATGAGGTGGCTAAATCGGAATATGAAGGTAAGCATCCTTGATGTCCAAAGACACCAGGAATTCCCCCTCCTCCAGACCTGAGATTGAACTTGAACACCCGTAAGTACGGGTTCAGTGACTTGAGGTTTTAAATGGGTCTTACCGAACCGTCCGTTTTCGGTACCACAAACAGGTTGGAATAATAACCTTTGTTCTGTAGCTGAGGTGGAACTGGAACAATGACCTGGATTTGTACCAGTTTTTGAATTGCTGCCTGTAAAGTCATACTTGCTTCCGGAGAAGCTGGTAAGCCAGATTTGAAGAATCTGTGAGGTGGGAGTTACTGAAACTCCAGTCTGTAGCCCTGGGCGATAAGGTCTGTGACCCAGGGATCCTGGCAAGATGTTGCCCAAAGTGACTGAAATAACGTAACAGAGCTCCCACATGCCTGTCTTCAAGGCAGTGCGGACCACCGTCATGCTGAAGTCTTTGAGGAAGCAGACCCAGAGGTCTGTTCCTGAGAACCTGCAGCTGCTGGTTTTCTGGGTTTACCTCTATTACCTTTGAAGGCTGTTGAAGAACCTTTGGATTTGCCTTTGAATTTCGCTGTCCGAAAGGACTGCAGAGTTGGGGCAGAGTAGGTTTTCCTAGCTGGGGGTGCTTCGGAAGGAAGGTATGTAGACTTACCTGCCATAGCCTTGTATATCCACGTATCCAGTTCATCTCCAAAAAGGGCCTCACCTGTGAATGGCAGGCTTTCCACGCCTTTCCTGGAATCAGCATCTGCAGTCCACTGGCGTAGCCATAAGCCCCTGCATGCTGACACTGCCATGGCAGTGGTGCGTGCGTTGAGCAAACCAATATTCTTTATGGCCTCCACCATAAAGTTAACAGGGTGTTGAATATACTGTAGGAGTAAAATTATCTACCCCCTGGGTAGGGAATCTAATCCATCAATTAGGTTACCTGACCACTTAGCAATGGCCTTAGTGATCCATGCACAAGCAATAGTGGGTCTTTGGGCTACCCCAGCAGCAGTGTATAAAGATCTGAGAGTGGTCTCAATCTTGCGGTCAGCTGTGTCCTTTAAGGATGCTGCCCCGGAAACAGGTAAGACTATCTTACGTGACAACCTAGACACTGATGCGTCCACAATCAGAGGGTTTTCCCATTTCTTTCTACAGTATCTTCCAGAGGGAAGGGAAAGAATGTAATTAATCTTTTAGGGATCTGAAACATTACATTAAAATAAGATTCCTCCTCTACCTCTGCCACCTTGTCAGGAATGTGCAGGACATCTCTAATAGCTCCTATTAGGGCCTGTATTCCCTGTGACCAGGGCCAGTGCAAGATCTCTCTGCACCCTAGGCAAAGCTTCAGCCCAGCGCCCCCAAACCTACAAAAGCTCCCCCCACCCAAGATGCAGGTGGCCCCTAGGTGGGCTGGAATTAATTGCTCACAATATACTGTACTTTCACTTTAAAAGTCCTTGAGCGTCATCTATTCTTTATGTATACACGCTAGCCAGCACGTTAGGAATCATATAGGACACTGAGGTCAATATAAATTGATATATAGATATATATATATATATATATATATATATATATATATATATATATATATATATATATGGGCAAAGATTGGTGTACAGGTGCGCTGGTTAGTCTTAATGAAGGTTTGCAGTCCACAGGTGATTCCACACCTTGGCTGTTAGCACTGATGAACCACCACCGCTGCACTTCTCCAAAGCATTCAGGACTCCTTGAATGAATTTCTGGGAAAAAAGGATTCAGGAGAATGCGCCCATAGTGTAAATCTGATTTATTTATAAAAACATATCAGTAAAACCAAATCACAGGTATAGATATAATAATACCTCTTCAGACCCACACTTTGGGCCAGTTTATGCATATAAGAAATTCCACAAGGCTAATGCACCAACCGCCGTGTCCAAACGCCGGGACCGTGCACCGTGCTGCGCTCAGAAGCCCGTCCGGCCACCCGCAGTGATCACAGGGAGATGCAGAACCGAGTGAATGAGACGTCTGGCAAGCTCCGCCCCCGAACCGAGTGAATGAGACGTCTGGCAAGCTCCGCCCCAAGGGGCGGAGCTTGCCAGACGTCTCATTCACTCGGTTCTGCATCTCCCTGTGATCACTGCGGGTGGCCGGACGGGCTTCTGAGCGCAGCACGGTGCACGGTCCCGGCGTTTGGACACGGCGGTTGGTGCATTAGCCTTGTGGAATTTCTTATATGCATAAACTGGCCCAAAGTGTGGGTCTGAAGAGGTATTATTATATCTATACCTGTGATTTGGTTTTACTGATATGTTTTTATAAATAAATCAGATTTACACTATGGGCGCATTCTCCTGAATCCTTTTTTCCCATATATATATATATATATATATATATATATATATATATATATATATATATATATATATATATATATATATATATAGGGTCTGGTGGGGATATTTAGTGGGGTTGGGTATGGTAAGTCGACCATCTTAATCCTGACATTTTGAATGGACTTAATTAACCCTACTCCTTCCCCTAACATCTCCCTCCCCGCAGTCTAACCCTAACCCTCCTTGGCACAACATTCAGTATGCCGGCTGTTGGGATTCTGGTGTTGGCATTCTGACAGGTGTCGGGATTCCGGCACTGGTATCCTGAACAACACCATCCCATCCACCAGTATGCCAACTACATCCCTTTAATTGTATGTGTATACATACAAATATACACAGACATACATATATTTGTATGCGACTTATAGTATTCCATCCACACATCTGTAAGTTCATTAGTGATCCCACCTCCTCCATATGTACTGTATTGTGCCCCAATGCCTGTGTTTTCCCTATTATGCTGTTTACAAGAGCAAACCACCCATCGGGCTGTAAGATCTGCACTGTCTGCGGACCTCATAACCCCAATGGGTTACTTACCTTAATCTGTTTTCATGTTTTTCCCTTGGCATTGGCAGGATCCCCTTTGAGGATGACAGCTGCATTACAGCGACGCTGCGGGTGCATACATGTAGTCAGGTGCTTCTTGCTGCTGGGAAGCCATGATCCAGAGGACTAGAGGCGGTACATCAGGGCTATGAGAAGTGGCCGTGGGGGCGCCCCTCGGGAGCCATAGTTACATCCACCTCCTATGTGCCTTAACATGATTTGATGTTACATGTGTCGGCATGGAGGAAATGCTGAGACACTATGTGGTACAGCCTGATAGCAGCGGCTGTACCTTATTAGACCCACAGCAGCAGCCAGCGCACTGTAAAAGGAGGAGGCTGCATACAGAGACATCTTTAAATTTTTTGCTAGATGAATTCAGTGGCGCCCTCCAGGGGCCGGCGTCCCTAGGCAGCTGCCTAAAGCTGCCTAATGGTAGAGCCGGCCCTGCCTGTGATAGGATAGCATCCCTCCCACTCACATCCACTTCACCCTCCTCTGGGTCTGATGTATTGTCATCAGTATCAGCCTGCATTAGTTGGGCCAGAGTACGCTTTTGTGGGCAAATGGCAGGGGTCTGAGACGCTGGTATGAGAACTGAATCCCTATTCATCAGGTCATCCATAGACTGTCTTAAGAATTGCATCTCTCTCTCTCATATTATGGGACAATTTTGTAGAAATATTAGATATCACCCCTTTAATAAAATCTAACCAGGGGGGTTCTGCCCCACTAGCCTGAGGTTGTGTACTATTTTGAGTACATGGTAGAGTGTCTCTGGGGGAGGATAAACACTCTGCTGTGTAAAAAACTGTCCCTGGACATGGCAACGTGAAGGGACACACACACATCCACACACAGAAGGTGAAACACAATTTAACCCACACAGAGCCCGCAGGGAGACACAGAAGATGGAGCCAGCCACACAGAACCTTGTAGCTAAGTAAAACTTAGCTGGGTCATCACACTAAGTCCCTTAATAGGGCTTAGTATTCTACAGTATTTCCCCCCCTCCCCCCCTTCTAAGACCCCCTGGTACCACTGAGGAGATGTGGAGTCTTGGTGGAGGAGCTGCTTTTCCCTGTGAATCTTGTCCGTGTAAGCTGCAGAGGGAAAATGGCGCTGGAGAGCTGCTGGATCTGCTCATAGTGAAGCTCCGCCCCCTTAATGGCGCTCGGCTTCCCGCTTTTTTTTTATACTGGTCCGAGGTATTTTTGTGTCTATCAGAGGGTTAACACCCTTGTTAGGTATGTTAGCCAGTGTGGGTAATCAGTGGTGGTTCAGCGCGCCCCTCACAGCGGGACACACTACACAGTATGTCCTCCTGAGCCCCCTGGAGCCGCTTCTACCCTTGTGCTGCCATTCCTGCTGGCTGCCTACTAACCGGGATGCCAGCGCTGTACTCACCACTCTATCTTCTGGCTCTGTTAGGGTTGGCAGTGTGCTGCGGGAGGGTACGCTCGCCATGGTGGGGCTTGCGAATGACTCCATCAGGAGCTCAGTGTCCTGTCAGCTGAGAAATGGGACCATTAACTCTTTAGGAAGTTGGGCCGTTCTCCCCCCTAAGTCCCACGAAGCAGGCAGTCTAGTACCAACCAGACCTGCCTGAAAATAACAAACAAAAAATAAATGCAGAAAACTCTTCAGGAGCTTCCTAAGTGTGACCGGCTCATCCAGGCACATTTTCTAAACAGAGTCTCGTAGGAGGGGCATAGAGGGGGAAGCCAGTGCACACTATTGATTTCTTAAAGTGCCCAAGGCTCCTAGTGGACCCTTCTATACCCCATGGTACTAATGTGGACCCCAGTATCCTCTAGGACGTAAGAGAAAAAGTAGAATGGGAGACTATACTGGGAGACTATAGCTCTCGGCAACAAATAGGCTGAGCCGGCCCTAGGCATAGGCAACTAGGCATATGCCTAGAGGCACAAGCAGCTTTCTGATGATTAAAATGATATGCAGCATGCCTATATTCTGTGTGTGACTGCGGCTCTAGCTGCATATGAAATGCATCACTAATGTGCGACATTATGTGTATAAGGTGTACTACAGTACTTTGTGGCGTAACGTATAGAAATACTGTGTGGTCTAATGTGAATAAAGAGCAATATGGTGTGGTGTCATGTGAATAAGGGGCACTACTGTGAGGAGTAACGTGGTACTACTGTGTGATGTAATGTGAATAAGAGACACTATTGCATGATATAAGGTGAATAAAGTTGCAGTACTGTGTGGCGTAATTTCAACTGGGGGTATTATGTGGCCATGCCCCTTCCTAGCAAGAACACACCCCGTTCTGGGCTGCGCACCAAATGTGCACACTGTTCCTATTTATAATATAGGAGTAGGAGCACCAAAATGAGGACTGCTATAGATGAGGGGTGATGGTGCTGGGAAAGGGGTACAGGGTTAGAGGCGGAACTAGCGTCTGTGCAAGGGGGCACCAGCCAAAATCTTGCCTAGGGCAACATAATGGTTAGGGCCGGCTCTGCATATGGGGACACTATACAGTTAAATATCACATTATGCAGTAATTTGAACTGATATACACAAAAAAAGAATGGTGCTCTTTAAAATATAAATGCATCACTTTATAACCTACTACCAACGAGCGCTTCTTTTAAGGTACAGAAAGTACTGAGATTTTGTTGCAATCACTTGTTACACTTTAGCTGATGATTGTATCAAGTTCAGCTATTTGTAAGGTTTACCAAATAACAGATGGTGAAATGGGAGGCGTTTGATATGCCGGCTGTCAGGATCCCGAAATTCACCATACAGACGCTGGAATCTCGACAGCCGGCATACCGACAACTATTCTCCCTCTTGGGGTGTCCATGACACCCCTGGAGGGAGAAGCTGGCACTCGGGATCCCCAAGTGCTTTATTTAAAGAAAAAACAACAACAACAACAACAACAACAACAACAACAACAACAACAACAACAACATCGCTCAACCTAAGACTTTCAAGTGTCTATAACACAATTACCATACCTCTGGTTAAAAAATAAGAATTTACTTACCGATAATTCTATTTCTCGTAGTCCGTAGTGGATGCTGGGAACTCCGTAAGGACCATGGGGAATAGCGGCTCCGCAGGAGACAGGGCACATCTAAAGAAAGCTTTAGGATCACCTGGTGTGCACTGGCTCCTCCCCCTATGACCCTCCTCCAAGCCTCAGTTAGGATACTGTGCCCGGACGAGCGTACACAATAAGGAAGGATTTTGAATCCCGGGTAAGACTCATACCAGCCACACCAATCACACTGTACAACTTGTGATCTGAACCCAGTTAACAGCATGATAATAGAGAAGCCTCTCGAAAAGATGGCTCACTACAACAATAACCCAAATTTTTTGGTAACAATAATTATGTACCAGTATTGCAGACAATCCGCACTTGGGATGGGCGCCCAGCATCCACTACGGACTACGAGAAATAGAATTATCGGTAAGTAAATTCTTATTTTCTCTGACGTCCTAGTGGATGCTGGGAACTCCGTAAGGACCATGGGGATTATACCAAAGCTCCCAAACGGGCGGGAGAGTGCGGATGACTCTGCAGCCCCCAATGAGAGAACTCCCGGTCCTCCTCAGCCAGGGTAACAAATTTGTAGAATTTTACAAACGTATTTGCTCCTGACCAAGTAACTGCTCGGCAAAGTTGTAAAGCCGAGACCCCTCGGGCAGCTGCCCAAGATGAGCCCACCTTCCTTGTGGAGTGGGCATTTACAGATTTTTGGCTGTGGCAGGCCTGCCACAGAATGTGCAAGCTGAATTGTACTACAAATCCAACGAGCAATAGTCTGCTTAAAAGCAGGAGCACCCAGCTAGTTGGGTGCATAGAGGATAAACAGCGAGTCAGATTTCCTGACTCCAGCCGTCCTGGAAACATATATTTTCCGGGTCCTGACAACGTCTAGCAACTTGGAGTCCTCCAAGTCCCTAGTAGCCGCAGGCACCACAATAGGTTTGGTTCAGGTGAACGCTGAAACCACCCTAGGGAGAAACTGAGGACGAGTCCTCAATTCCGCCCTGTCCGAATGGAAAATCAGATAAGGGCTTTTACAGGATAAAGCCACCAATTCTGACACGCGCCTGGCCCAGGCCAGAGCCAACAGCATGACCACTTTTTCTGTGAGATATTTTAACTCCACAGATTTAAGTGTGTCAAACCAATGTGACTTTTGGAACCCAAAAACCACCTGGAGATCCCAAAAGTGCCACTAAAGGCACAAAAGGAGGCTGTATATGCAGTACCCCTTTAACAAATGTCTGAACTTCAGGGACTGAAGCTAGTTCTTTTTTGGAAGAAAATTGACAGAGCCGAAATTTGAACCTTAATGGACCCCAATTTCAGGCCCATAGATACTCCTGTTTGCAGGAAATGTAGGAATCGACCCAGTTGAATTTCCTCCGTCGAGCCATACTGGCCTCGCACCACGCAACATATTTTCGCCAAATGCGGTGATAATGTTTTGCGGTTACATCCTTCCTGGCTTTGATCAGGATAGGGAAGACTTCATCCGGAATGCCTTTTTCCTTCAGGATCCGGCGTTCAACCGCCATGCCGTCAACGCAGCCGCGGTAAGTCTTGGAACAGACAAGGTCCTTGCTGGAGCAGGACCCTTCTTAGAGGTAGAGGCTACGGATCCTCCGTGAGCATCTCTTGAAGTTCCGGTTACCAATTCCTTCTTGGCCAATCCGGAGCCACTAATATAGTGCTTACTCCTCTCCATCTTATCAATCTCAGTACCTTGGGTATGAGAGGCAGAGGAGGGAACCCATACACTGATTGGTACACCCACGGTGTTACCAGAGCATCTACAGCTATTGCCTGAGGGTCCCTTGACGTGGTGCAATACCTGTCGAGTTTTTCCCAACGGTTTATAATCATGTGGAAGACTTCTGGGTGAAGTCCTTACTCTCCCGGGTGGAGGTCGTGCTGAGGAAAACTGCTTCCCAGTTGTCCACTCCCGGAATGAAAACTGCTGACAGTGCTATCACATGGTTTTTCGCCCCGCGAAGAATCCTTGCAGCTTCTGCCATTGCCCTCCTGCTTCTTGTGGCACCCTGTCTGTTTACGTGGGTGACTGCCGTAATGTTGTCCGACTGGATCAACACCGGCTGACCTTGAAGCAGAGGTCTTGCTAAGCTTAGAGCATTGTAAATGGCCCTTAGCTTCAGGACATTTATGTGAAGTGATGTCTCCAGGCTTGACCATAAGCCCTGGATATTCCTTCCCTGTGTGACTGCTCCCCAGCCTCGCAGGCTGGCATCCGTGGCCACCAGGACCCAGTCCCGCATGCCGAATCTGCGGCCCTCTAGAAGATGAGCACTCTGCAACCACCACAGGAGGGATACCCATTGTCCCTGGTGACAGGGTTATCCGCTGAAGCATCTGAAGATGCGACCCGGACCATTTGTCCAGTAGGTTCCATTGGAAAGTCTTGCGTGGAATCTGCCGAATGGGATTGCTTCGTAGGAAGCCACCATTTTTACCCAGAACCCTTGTGCATTGATGCACTGAGACTTGGTTCGGTTTTAGGAGGTTCCTGACTAGCTCGGATAACTCCCTGGCTTTCTCCTCCGGGAGAAACACCTTCTTTCTGGACTGTGTCCAGGATCATCCCTAGGAACAGAAGACAAGTCGTCGGAACCAGCTGCGATTTTGGAATATTGAGAATCCAATCGTGCTGCCGCAACACTACCTGAGGTAGTGCTACACCGATCTCCAACTGTTCCCTGGATCTCACCCTTATCAGGGAATCGTCCAAGTAAAGGATAACTAAAATTCCCTTCCTTCGAAGGAATATCATCATTACGGTCATTACTTCAGTAAAGACCCGGGGTGCCGTGGTCCATCCCTACGGCAGCGTCTGAACTGATAGTGACAGTTCTGTACCATAACCTGAGATACCCTTGGTGAGAAGGGTAAATTTTGACATGAAGGTAAGCATCCTTGATGTCCCGAGACATCATGTAGTCCCCTTCTTCCAGGTTTGCAATCACTGCTCTGAGTGACTCAATTTTGAATTTGAACCTCTGTATGTAAGTGTTCAAAGATTTTAGATTTTAGATTTTAAAATCGGTCTCACCGAGCCGTCTGGCTTCGGTACCACAATAGTGTGGAATAATACCCCGTTCCCTGTTGCAGGAGGGGTACCTTAATTATCACCTGCTGGGAATACAGCTTGTGAATGGCTTCCAAAACTGCCTCCCTGTCAGCGGGAGACATCGGTAAAACAGACTTTTGGAAACGGCGAGGGGAATACGTCTCGAATTCCAATTTGTACCCCTGAAATATTACCTGAAGGATCCAGGGGTCTACTTGCGAGTGAGCCCACTGCGCACTGAAATTCATGGAGAATGGGCCCCCACCGTGCCTGAACTTGTAAAGCCCTAGCGTCATACTGAGAGCTTGGCAGAGGCGGAAAAGGGTTTCTGTTCCTGGGAACTGGCTGATCTCTGCAGCCATTTTCCTCTCCCTCTGTCACGAGCAGAAAAGAGGAATCCTTTTGTCTTATTTTGAGAGGCGACCTGGGGTACATTCCCTTTTTTTTTAAGGCAATACTTCCAAATGCCGTTTGGAATCCGCATCACCTGACCACTTTACTGGTATAATTGGACAACGCACTTATACTTGATGCCAGTCGGCAAATATTCCGCTGTGCATCATGCATATATAGAAATGCATCTTTTAATTGCTCTATAGGCAATAATATACTGTCCTTATCTAGGATATCAAATTTCCAGTCAGGGAATCCGACCACGCCAACCCAGCACTGCACATCCAGGCTGAGGCGATTGCTGGTCGCAGTATAACACCAGTATGTGTGTAAATACATTTTAGGACACCCTCCTGCTTTCTATCAGCAGGATCCCTAAGGGCGGCCATCTCCAGAGAGGGTAGAGCCCTTGTTCTTACAAGCGTGTGAGCGCCTTATCCCCCCTAGGGGGTGTTTCCCAACGCACCCTAACCTCTGGCGGGAAAAGGTATACTGCCAATAACTTTTTAGAAATTATCAATTGTTATCGGGGGGAAACCCACGCATCATCACACACCTCATTTTATTTCTCAGATTCAGGAAAACTACAGGAAGTTTTTCCTCACCAAACATAATACCCCTTTTTTTTGGTGGTATTTATATTATCAGAAGAGTGTAAACTTTTTCCATTGCCTCAATCATGCAATGTGTGGCCCTATTGGAAATCACGGTTGTCTCTTCACCGTCGACACAGGAGTCAGTATCCGTGTCGGCGTCTGTATCTGAGGTAACGGGCGCTTTAGAGCCCCTGTATGAGACGTCTGGACATGCACAAGCTGAGTAGCCGGCTGTCTCATGTCAACCACTGTCTTTTATACAAAGCTGACACTGTCACGCAATTTCAACAGTACATCCACTCAGGTGTCGACCCCCCAGGGGGTGACAACACTATTACAGACACTCTACTCCGTCTCCTCATCATTTTTCTCCTCATACATGTCGACACAAACGTACCGACACAGCACACACACAGGGAATGCTCTGATAGAGGACAGGACCCCACTAGCCCTTTGGGGAGACAGAGGGAGAGTTTGCCAGCACACACCAGAGCGCTATATATATACAGGGATAACCTTATATAAGTGTTTTTCCCTTTATAGCTGCTGTATTGTTTATACTGCGCCTAATTTGTGCCCCCCTCTCTTTTTTAACCCCTTTCTGTAGTGTAGTGACTGCAGGGGAGAGCCAGGGAGCTTCCCTCCAACTGAGCTGTGAGGGAAAATGGCGCCAGTGTGCTGAGGAGATAGGCTCCGCCCCTTTCTCGGCGTCCTTATCATCCGTTTTCTTGTATGTTTTGGCAGGGGTTAAATGCATCCATATAGCCCAGGAGTTATATGTGATGCATTTATTTTAGCCATAAAAGGTTTTCTATCGATTTATTGCGTCTCAGGGCGCTGCCCCCCCCAGCGCCCTGCACCCTCAGTGACCGGAGTGTGAAGTGTGCTGAGAGCAATGGCGCACAGCTGCGGTGCTGTGCGCCTACCTTTATCTGAAGACAGGAAAGTCTTCTGCCGCCGATTTTTCCGGACCTCTTCGCTCTTCTGGCTCTGTAAGGGGGCCGGCGGCGCGGCTCCGGTGACCCATCCAGGCTGAACCTGTGATCGTCCCTCTGGAGCTAATGTCCAGTAGCCTAAGAAGCCCAATCCACTCTGCACGCAGGTGAGTTCGCTTCTTCTCCCCTTAGTCCCTCGATGCAGTGAGCCTGTTGCCAGCAGGTCTCACTGAAAATAATAAACCTAAACTAAAACTTTCACAAAGAGCTCAGGAGAGCCCCTAGTGTGCACCCTTCTCGTCGGGCACAGAAAATCTAACTGAGGCTTGGAGGAGGGTCATAGGGGGAGGAGCCAGTGCACACCAGGTGATCCTAAAGCTTTCTTTAGATGTGCCCTGTCTCCTGCGGAGCCGCTATTCCCCATGGTCCTTACGGAGTTCCCAGCATCCACTAGGACGTCAGAGAAATACCTATACGTATATGGACGCAAACTCCAAATACAAGGATTCATTTACCTATATTTCACATTTTTGCTCATACTAAAGAGGTTCCCGCTGCCTACATTTAGGATCGCTTTAATAAAACCATAGGGAATACAAGTAAAATATCCCTTATAAATAAGTCATAATGAAGGGGAAATGAACAGTACAGGTATTATAATATATAAATACTTGAGTTATACAACTTACCCCTGATATAAGGCAGATCCTTATCAAAACGCCAATAGGCAGACACTAGCCGTACACATTATAGAAAGCCATCGGGCTACCAAGCATTGAGTGATTAATCAAGGGAACTGTCCCACAATATTAACAATTTTGTAAACTTGCCTATTTTTTCTGTCAGTGCAGATTATGTTTGTTTATGTAGTCTCCTTTTAAAGGCTAATTATTAAAAGCTACGTTTTAATCTAACAACATATCACAAAAAGAGTGCACAACACAGAAAGCTTTCTTTAGGTAGGACTTACTAGTAGCTTTCCAAAACTTTCCTCTACAGATTGTGCTTTGCTTTCTGGTGCACATCCAATTCACAATATTAACGTGTATTTGAACATATATATATATATATATATATATATATAATAAGATTTTACTTACCGATAAATCTATTTCTCGGAGTCCGTAGTGGATGCTGGGGTTCCTGAAAGGACCATGGGGAACAGCGGCTCCGCAGGAGACAGGGCACAAAAAGTAAAGCTTTTCCAGATCAGGTGGTGTGCACTGGCTCCTCCCCCTATGACCCTCCTCCAGACTCCAGTTAGGTACTGTGCCCGGACGAGCGTACACAATAAGGGAGGATTTTGAATCCCGGGTAAGACTCATACCAGCCACACCAATCACACCGTACAACCTGTGATCTAAACCCAGTTAACAGTATGATAACAGCGGAGCCTCTGAAAGATGGCTTCCTTCAACAATAACCCGAATTAGTTAACAATAACTATGTACAATTTATGCAGATAATCCGCACTTGGGATGGGCGCCCAGCATCCACTACGGACTCCGAGAAATAGATTTATCGGTAAGTAAAATCTTATTTTCTCTATCGTCCTAGTGGATGCTGGGGTTCCTGAAAGGACCATGGGGATTATACCAAAGCTCCCAAACGGGCGGGAGAGTGCGGATGACTCTGCAGCACCGAATGAGAGAACTCCAGGTCCTCCTTAGCCAGAGTATCAAATTTGTAAAATTTTACAAACGTGTTCTCCCCTGACCACGTAGCTGCTCGGCAAAGTTGTAATGCCGAGACCCCTCGGGCAGCCGCCCAAGATGAGCCCACCTTCCTTGTGGAGTGGGCCTTTACAGATTTAGGCTGTGGCAGGCCTGCCACAGAATGTGCAAGTTGGATTGTGCTACAGATCCAACGAGCAATCGTCTGCTTAGACGCAGGAGCACCCATCTTGTTGGGTGCATACAATATAAACAACGAGTCAGATTTTCTGACTCCAGCTGTCCTTGCAATATATATTTTTAATGCTCTGACAACGTCCAGTAACTTGGAGTCCTCCAAGTCACTTGTAGCCGCAGGCACTACAATAGGCTGGTTCAGATGAAATGCTGACACCACCTTAGGGAGAAAATGCGGACGAGTCCGCAGTTCTGCCCTGTCCGAATGGAAAATCAGATATGGGCTTTTGTAAGATAAAGCTGCCAATTCTGATACTCTCCTGGCAGAAGCCAGGGCTAGAAGCATGGTCACTTTCCAAGTGAGATATTTCAAATCCACCTTTTTTAGTGGTTCAAACCAATGAGATTTTAGAAAGTCCAAAACCACATTGAGATCCCACGGTGCCACTGGAGGCACCACAGGAGGCTGTATATGCAGCACTCCCTTAACAAAGGTCTGGACTTCAGGGACTGAAGCCAATTCTTTTTGAAAGAAAATCGACAGGGCCGAAATTTGAACCTTAATAGATCCCAATTTGAGACCCATAGACAATCCTGATTGCAGGAAATGTAGGAATCGACCCAGTTGAAATTCCTCCGTCGGAGCACTCCGATCTTCGCACCACGCAACATATTTTCGACAAATTCGGTGATAATGTTGCACGGTTACTTCCTTCCTTGCTTTAATCAAAGTAGGAATGACTTCTTCCGGCATGCCTTTTTCCTTTAGGATCCGGCGTTCAACCGCCATGCCGTCAAACGCAGCCGCGGTAAGTCTTGAAACAGACAGGGACCCTGCTGAAGCAAGTCCCTCCTTAGAGGTAGAGGCCACGGATCTTCCGTGATCATCTCTTGAAGTTCCGGGTACCAAGTCCTTCTTGGCCAATCCGGAACCACTAGTATCGTTCTTACGCCTCTTTGCCGTATAATTCTCAATACTTTTGGTATGAGAGGCAGAGGAGGAAACCCATACACCGACTGGTACTCCCAAGGCGTTACCAGCGCGTCCACAGCTATTGCCTGCGGATCTCTTGACCTGGCGCAATACCTGTCCAGTTTTTTGTTGAGGCGAGACGCCATCATGTCCACCATTGGTCTTTCCCAACGGGTTACCAGCATGTGGAAGACTTCTGGATGAAGTCCCCACTCTCCCGGGTGAAGATCGTGTCTGCTGAGGAAGTCTGCTTCCCAGTTGTCCACTCCCGGGATGAACACTGCTGACAGTGCTATCACATGATTCTCTGCCCAGCGAAGAATCCTTGCAGCTTCTGCCATTGCACTCCTGCTTCTTGTGCCGCCCTGTCTGTTCACATGGGCGACTGCCGTGATGTTGTCTGACTGGATCAACACCGGTTTTCCCTGAAGCAGAGGTTCTGCCTGGCTTAGAGCATTGTATATTGCTCTTAGTTCCAGAATGTTTATGTGAAGAGACGTTTCCAGACTCGTCCATACTCCCTGGAAGTTTCTTCCTTGTGTGACTGCTCCCCAGCCTCTCAGGCTGGCGTCCGTGGTCACCAGGATCCAATCCTGTATGCCGAATCTGCGGCCCTCCAATAGATGAGGACTCTGCAACCACCACAGAAGAGACACCCTTGTCCTTGGAGACAGGGTTATCCGTAGGTGCATCTGAAGATGCGACCCTGACCATTTGTCCAACAGATCCCTTTGGAAAATTCTTGCGTGGAATCTGCCGAATGGAATTGCTTCGTAAGAAGCCACCATTTTTCCCAGGACTCTTGTGCATTGATGTACAGACACCTTTCCTGGTTTTAGGAGGTTCCTGACAAGCTCGGATAACTCCTTGGCTTTTTCCTCCGGGAGAAAAACCTTTTTCTGAACCGTGTCCAGAATCATCCCTAGGAACAGCAGCCGAGTTGTCGGCATTAACTGGGATTTTGGAATATTCAGAATCCACCCGTGCTGTTTTAGCACTTCTTGAGACAGTGCTAATCCCATCTCTAGCTGTTCTCTGGACCTTGCCCTTATTAGGAGATCGTCCAAGTATGGGATAATTAATATGCCTTTTCTTCGAAGAAGAATCATCATCTCGGCCATTACCTTTGTAAAGATCCGAGGTGCCGTGGACAATCCGAACGGCAGCGTCTGAAACTGATAGTGACAGTTTTGTACAACGAACCTGAGGTACCCCTGGTGTGAGGGGTAAATTGGAACGTGGAGATACGCATCCTTGATGTCCAAGGATACCATAAAGTCCCCCTCTTCCAGGTTCGCTATCACTGCTCTGAGTGACTCCATCTTGAACTTGAACTTCTTTATGTACAGGTTCAAGGACTTCAGATTTAGAATAGGCCTTACCGAGCCATCCGGCTTCGGTACCACAAAAAGAGTGGAATAATACCCCTTCCCTTGTTGTAGAAGAGGTACCTTGACTATCACCTGCTGAGAGTACAGCTTGTGAATGGCTTCCAAAACCGTCTCCCTTTCGGAGGGGGACGTTGGTAAAGCAGACTTCAGGAAACGGCGAGGTGGATCTGTCTCTAATTCCAACCTGTACCCTTGAGATATTATCTGCAGGATCCAGGGATCTACCTGCGAGTGAGCCCACTGCGCGCTGTAATTTTTGAGACGACCGCCCACCGTCCCCGAGTCCGCTTGAGAAGCCCCAGCGTCATGCTGAGGCTTTTGTAGAAGCCGGGGAGGGCTTCTGTTCCTGGGAAGGAGCTGCGTGTTGCTGTCTCTTCCCTCGACCTCTGCCTCGTGGCAGATATGAATAGCCCTTTGCTCTCTTATTTTTAAAGGAACGAAAGGGCTGCGGTTGAAAAGTCGGTGCCTTTTTATGTTGGGGAGTGACTTGAGGTAGAAAGGTGGATTTCCCGGCTGTAGCCGTGGCCACCAAATCTGATAGACCGACTCCAAATAACTCCTCCCCTTTATACGGCAAAACTTCCATATGCCGTTTTGAATCCGCATCGCCTGTCCACTGTCGCGTCCATAAAGCTCTTCTGGCCGAAATGGACATAGCACTTACCCGTGATGCCAGTGTGCAGATATCCCTCTGTGCATCACGCATATAAAGAAATGCATCCTTTATTTGTTCTAACGACAGTAAAATATTGTCCCTGTCCAGGGTATCAATATTTTCAATCAGGGACTCTGACCAAACTACCCCAGCACTGCACATCCAGGCAGTCGCTACAGCTGGTCGTAGTATAACACCTGCATGTGTGTATATACTTTTTTGGATATTTTCCATCCTCCTATCTGATGGATCTTTAAGTGCGGCCGTCTCAGGAGAGGGTAACGCCACTTGTTTAGATAAGCGTGTTAGCGCCTTGTCCACCCTAGGAGGTGTTTCCCAGCGCTCCCTAACCTCTGGCGGGAAAGGGTATAATGCCAATAATTTCTTTGAAATTATCAGCTTTTTATCAGGGGCAACCCACGCTTCATTACACACGTCATTTAATTCTTCTGATTCAGGAAAAACTATAGGTAGTTTTTTCACACCCCACATAATACCCTGTTTAGTGGTACCTGTAGTATCAGCTAAATGTAACGCCTCCTTCATTGCCAAAATCATATAACGTGTGGCCCTACTGGAAAATACGGTTGATTCGTCACCGTCACCACTGGAGTCAGTGCCTGTGTCTGGGTCTGTGTCGACCGACTGAGGCAAAGGGCGTTTCACAGCCCCTGACGGTGTTTGAGTCGCCTGGACAGGCACTAATTGATTGTCCGGCCGCCTCATGTCGTCAAACGACTGCTTTAGCGTGTTGACACTATCCCGTAGTTCCATAAATAAAGGCATCCATTCTGGTGTCGACTCCCTAGGGGGTGACATCCTCATATTTGGCAATTGCTCCGCCTCCACACCAATATCGTCCTCATACATGTCGACACACACGTACCGACACACAGCAGACACACAGGGAATGCTCCTAACGAAGACAGGACCCACTAGCCCTTTGGGGAGACAGAGGGAGAGTTTGCCAGCACACACCAAAAGCGCTATATATATATCAGGGATAGCCTTATAATAAGTGCTCCCTTATAGCTGCTTTGTTATATCAAAATATCGCCATAAATTTGCCCCCCCCTCTCTGTTTTACCCTGTTTCTGTAGTGCAGTGCAGGGGAGAGACTTGGGAGCCGTCCTGACCAGCGGAGCTGTGAGAGGAAATGGCGCCGTGTGCTGAGGAGATAGGCCCCGCCCCTTTTCCGGCGGGCTCGTCTCCCGCTATTTAGTGAATCCAGGCAGGGGTTAAATATCTCCATATAGCCTCTGGGGGCTATATGTGAGGTATTTTTAGCCTTTATATAGGTTACATTTGCCTCCCAGGGCGCCCCCCCCCAGCGCCCTGCACCCTCAGTGACTGCGTGTGAAGTGTGCTGAGAGGAAAATGGCGCACAGCTGCAGTGCTGTGCGCTACCTTTAGAAGACTGCAGGAGTCTTCAGCCGCCGATTCTGGACCTCTTCTGACTTCAGCATCTGCAAGGGGGCCGGCGGCGCGGCTCCGGTGACCATCCAGGCTGTACCTGTGATCGTCCCTCTGGAGCTGATGTCCAGTAGCCAAGAAGCCAATCCATCCTGCACGCAGGTGAGTTGACTCCTTCTCCCCTCAGTCCCTCGCTGCAGTGATCCTGTTGCCAGCAGGAATCACTGTAAAATAAAAAACCTAGCTAAACTTTTTCTAAGCAGCTCTTTAGGAGAGCCACCTAGATTGCACCCTTCTCGGCCGGGCACAAAAATCTAACTGGAGTCTGGAGGAGGGTCATAGGGGGAGGAGCCAGTGCACACCACCTGATCTGGAAAAGCTTTACTTTTTGTGCCCTGTCTCCTGCGGAGCCGCTGTTCCCCATGGTCCTTTCAGGAACCCCAGCATCCACTAGGACGATAGAGAATATATATATATATATATATATATATATATATATATATATTATTTTATAGGTTGGTTAAAAACAATATTTCTTTAAATTTCCTATATCTCCTGTGCATTTCCTAAAAAGGCCCCCGGGCCCCCAAACCCTTTCTAGAGTATGCCTTTTTATAGATAACGGCAGTCAAAGTCCCCTTTTACACATTACGGCAGCCAGAGTCTCCTTTTTACACAGAACAGCAGACAAAATCCTCTTTTCACACATTACGGCAGACAGAGTCAACTTTTACACATTACAGCAGACAGAGCCTCCTTTTACACATTATGGCAGGCAGAGACCCTTTTTACACATTATGGCAGGTAGAGTCTCCTTTTACACATTATGACAATCAGAGTCACCCTTTTTACACATTACAGCAGGCAGAGTTCCCCCTCTTTACTCATTACGGCAATCAGAGTCCTCTTTTATACATTACAGCAGGTAGAGTCCCCCTTTTACACATTATGTCAGCCAGAGTCACATTTTATACATTACAGCAAGTAGAGTCCCCCTTTTACACATTACAGCAGGCATATACGTCGTTTGCCACCTAGTTATGGCCCTGGATAAATAGATATATGGTAGATAGATAGCATTCACAGCGGCGGACAGCCAATATGGAAGGAGAGGGACAGCTGCAGTGGTGCCGCCACCAATTACAGTGCGCTGCTGGTTCCCGAGTCCCTCTCCCTCCTTCTCCTCCCCTGTCCCTGGAGCTGCTCCTCTCCTTGCTCTGGCGTCAGCATACACGTGCGGCTTGTAATGAGTCAGTTTGATTAATTATAATGCCGCTGACTTTAGGCCCCTTGGAACGGGGATGCGGGCATTTGCGCAGGGTGTGGCAGCTAGGGCTAACCCCCTTCCTTTCTAGGGCCTAACTCTGAACGCCCTAACCACCACCCTGATACTTATATTTGGGATGTCTGAGTGGTGTTGGGATTCCGTCATCAGTCACATGACTGCCAGCATCCCGACCGCTGGAATGCTAACTGCATCCCAGAATAATGTTAAGATCCCTCCCCTATGTTTGCAGCTCATCCATTGTATTCTACTAGTCCATGACAGCAGCTTTTGCTAGAACTGTCCCAAGTGAAGAGACAATGACAAAAACGCGTGAGAGGATTTTTTTTTTATCATTGTGATTAAATGACACTGTCCACTTACCTCCCTGCACATTAAACAGCCCTTTAGGTCATGCCATTTGGTAGTACTGCGCATCTTTTCGTGCAACATTTTCCATTAAAATGCTTCTGATTTACAAAACAATGTGCACATGCAGCTTTTTGTGGATTAAAATGATATGCGACATGCCTATATTCTGTGTAAGACTGTGGCTGTTTCTGCACATGAAATGCTAAGCTACAGTGTTTTCAATGTAGCCTTTCGTATGCAGATACAGGGACGGTCGCACACAGAATATAGGCATACCGCATATCATTTTAAATCAGTAGAGTTTTCTAGAGTGTCTCATTCGAATATGGTGTATGCCACACATGCACACTAATTAACGAGCAGGGACTACACTGGCTACAGCCCATAGAAGCCAAATAGGGCTGACATTATAGCAGGGGAGATTTTTCCCATTGGAAGCGCTCTTCTACTAACTGCAGTCTGGACTGGCAGTCCCAGGAAGATAGAACATCTCTCCCCATACTGCCTGGGGTTGAGGTAAAATCTATAGATGGAGAAGTCATATTAAAGAATTCTGCATACCAATATGCAATTCTGCCCAAGGAGTCAAGCTTTGGAAGAACTAACTCAGGGATGGGGAACCTTCGGCTCTCCAGCTGTTGTTGAACTACACATCCCAGCATGCCCTGCAACAGCTTTAGCATGGCCAAATAGCAAAACTGCAGCAAGGCATGCTGGTATGTGTAGTTCAACAACAGCTGAAGGGCCGAAGGTTCCCCATCCCTGAACTAACTCAACCTTGAGGAAATGTAGTTAGAATTACAATCTGGTATATTGAATTACTGGTATATGTACAGTAGCTCTCCTGCTCAGCAACACTGTAAATACATTCCCTACAACTTGGGAACCCTGGTACTTACACAATATTAATACAATGGCAGACACAATATAAATCTTTATTTAGAATGGTACAGTTCCTTGAAGACTGCTTTGTCCCGATCAGACTGGCAGCTGTGCAGGTATTCACTGTTGTTATGCTAAACAGGTGCTGCATGCACTTACCACGGTCGCACTCCCTCTATAACAGACATGCACCCTCTGCGACGTGACTATCATAGGCGTTTCTATAATATGTGCAGTGTGTGCGGTGCACATTGGCCCCTAGGTCCGCGGGAGTCCACATTGCACAAACTGCATTCATATAGTATACTTACCCCTCCGGAGTACCGCAGCGGCAGCCCTGCAGTGTGGGCACAAACCAATCGGAAAACGGTTGCCATGGCCATTTCCTAGTGTTTTGCGCATTCGCATTGGAGTAGGACCCGGAAAAAACAAGGCACGGACGTCATGTTCCCGGAGACCTGTGCATGTGCAGTAGTCTACTAGCTCCCAGAGAGGAGGGGGCCCGCAACGTGTCCCCTCCTCTCCCAAAACGCCCCTGGTGACAATGATCCGTGTCCCCTCTGTCAAAGTCACAATTTTGAAGGTACGATTTTGCAGAGGTGTAAATTTCCTCCTTTGTTTTTGTTTTTTTGCATTGATCCTAATTCTAAAAAAAGGATTTTAATACCTACCGGTAAATCCTTTTCTCTTAGTCCGTAGAGGATGCTGGGGACTCCGTAAGGACCATGGGGTATAGACGGGATCCGCAGGAGACATGGACACACTATAAGACTTTGAATGGGTGTGAACTGGCTCCTCCCTCTATGCCCCTCCTCCAGACTCCAGTTAAAGAACTGTGCACAGGGAGAGGGACATTTCGAGGAAAGACTTTATTGTTTAAACACGGTGAGTGTCATACCAGCTCACACCTCGAATATACCGCAGAACGTAGCATTCAATAGAACACCAGCCAATGGCATGAAAAATACACAGCCACATGCTGAGAGAATATGTAACACAACCTGTGTGTCAACACAACCAATAATAAGACACCGCATGTCATGGCATGAACGTCGTCAGCAACAGCCTGACTGAAACGAAACACCACAAGAGTGTAACCATAACCAACAACTGCAGACACAGTACGCACTGGGACGGGCGCCCAGCATCCTCTACGGACTAAGAGAAAAGGATTTACCGATAGGTATTAAAATCCTATTTTCTCATATGTCCTAGAAAATGCAGGGGACTCCGTAAGGACCATGGGGATTATACCAAAGCTCCAGACCAGGCGGGAGAGTGCGGACGACTCTGCAGCACCGATTGAGCAAACATGAGGTCTCCATCAGCCAGGGTATCAAACTTGTAGAGCTTAGCAAAAGTGTTTAAACCCGACCAAGTAGCCGCTCGGCAAAGTTGAACCGCCGAGACTTCTCGGCCATCCGCCCAAGAAGAGCCCATCTTCCTAGTAGAATGGGTCTCCACGACTTCGGTAATGGCAATCCAGCCGTAGAACGAGCACGCCGAATCGTATCACAGATCCAGCGTGTAACAGACTGCATAGACGCAGGCGCCCCAATCATGCTGGGAGCATACCGGACAAACAGAGCCTCTGTTTCCCCAATCTGAGCCAAATTGGTGACATAAGCATTCAAAACCCTGACTACATCGAGAGACTTTGAATCAGCCAATGCTTAAGTAACCACAGCCATCAAAATAGGCTGGTTTCTGCGAAACACAGAAACCACTTTTGGCAGAACTATTATCCGAGTTCTCAATTCCGTTCTATCCACATTTAAGATAAAACAGGGGCTCTTGTGAGACAAAGCCGCTACTTCCGACACCCGCCCTGTGGACGCCAAAGCCAATAGCATGACCACTCTTCAAGAGAGAAATTTTAACGCAACACCACGTCAAGGTCCCCCCCAATGGGGGCACAAATGGAGGTTGGGTGTGCAGTACTCCCTTCACGAAAGTCTGAACTTCCGGAAAGGTGGGCAATTGTTTTTTTATTTGTTTTTTTTTCAAAAGAACATTTATAAGGCCAAAACTGCACTGAAATGGAGCCTAACTTTAGGCCTGCATCCACACCTGCTTGCAAAGAATGGGGAAGAACAACCAAGCTGAAAGTCTTCCATAGGAGCCTTCTTGGATTCACACCAAGACACATATTAATATATATCCTGGCCATTAGGATAATATTCCGGTGCATGTGCAGGTGAGACCCGGACCACATCTCCAACTGGCATTTGACCTGCTCACCGAAAAGGCCTTTTAGGCCGCACCCATCTTCTTCATCAACGGAATATATTGATGGATTGTCACTGCAAATCTGATCCCACTCTGGATCCTCAGACCTCTTTCCACAGGAAAACACAGAACCTCAACCGTTCAGTATCTACTCTGATACCCACCTCCGACATCTGCGTCGTTGGGAACAACAGCCATTCCCTGTGTTGAAGAACAGAGAGAGAAACAACGATTTGCACCACTTGTTTCTTGCCCTCGCCTTAATCAGGAGAGCGTCTCAGTACAGAATAACAATGGCTCTTACTATTGAAAGAAAACCATCATACTGCCATCACTCTGGTGAAATGGCAAAGACAATCCTGGATATCAACCCAGGTAAGCTGAATGCGGAGAAAACCGCATTTAAACCCTTTTCTACCTTTACGTGCTGGAGCTTCCTGACTTGAGAGATTCCAGCCCGTAGTTCTACTTCGTAAATAGAAAAAACAATTTTTATTTTTTTTTAACAGGGACAGCAGGACAATGTCCTGAACCTGACGCAACTCTGGTATGGCGTCGTGTACTACCTCCCCTTCCAGAGGGGAATCTGTAAGATCTATTTGAAAAATCAGTGAGGGGAATCATCTTTAAACTCCAGTATGTCTCCCTTTGGATTCTATTATTAACTCCTAGGTCCAAGTCTATTCCCGGACTGACGGAAGAGTATTAGACGAATTCCCACCAGTGTGGGCTCCAGCCAGATAGACCCAGCGACATGCAGTGGATGTGGTAGAACCAGAAGACAATAACCGCTTCTGCGAACCTAACAAGGCTGCAGAACTCTTACCTTTTCACCTTCCACTATCTGCACAGAAAGGGAAAAAAGAACGGTATCGAACCGGTTAAAATGACTGCATCCCACAAAAGAATGTGTCACCAACCGTTGTGAGGGAATCTTACTCACGAAGGTAGACTTACCAGTGGTATCCGCCGAGAGTGACTTAACTGAGGCATCCCCAAACAGCGGTACACCGTTACAGGGAAAAACTCCAATATCTCTCGGAGTCAGCCTCAGCATTCCACTGGCCATACCTCCTGTAGTCGCACGGCAGCCTGCCGCAATGTTATAGAGAAGACCCAACATAAGAAACATCCCCTCTCTCTCTAGGGTAATTCTATCTGATGCCAAGGTAACCGACCATTTCTGAATGCAAGCACTCCCCCATGCGCATGTAATGCAAATACAGGTTGAGTATCTCTTATCCAAAATGCTTGGGGCCAGAAGTATTTTGGATATCGGATATTTCTGTATTTTGGAATAATTGCATACCATAATGGGATATCATGGAGATGGGACACAATTCTAAGCACAGAATGCATTTATGATTCATATACACCCTATACACACAGCCTGAAGGTACTTTTAGACAACATTT